>NW_024581134.1:1395280-1806690 GCF_017639235.1 Corvus kubaryi | reverse complement strand
GCGATGCCGCTCGCCGCCGGGCGCCTGGCTCCCGGGGCGCGGCGGCTCTCGGCGGCGGCCACTGCCCCCGCTGCCCCCTCGGGCGCCCCGAGAGCAGGTACGAGCGCGGGGGGCGGCGCGGGGAGCGCGGTCCGGAGGCGCCCCTGCAGCAGGGAGGGTTTGCTGTCAGGCGTTGTGTCCCCCGGTTTAAAATGCTGGCAAGGCACCGGGAGCCCGGCAGCCGGTGGAGCGGGGTGGCCCCGGGACGGGCAGCGGGAATGGGATCGTGCTGCCGGCGGCCGCCGGGGCGGAGGCGGCGGCTGCGACGGGCGGGGGATCGGGCGGAGAGCCCAGCGCTGGGGACCCCGGTTTCGGGGAGCTCCCCGACGGGGCTTCCCCCGCAGCAGGTCCGCAGGCGCTTTCCGAGAGGAAAAGAAGGGAGGAGGAGGGGGGGGGAGATTCCAGAGGAGTTTGGAAGTCGCTGCCTTGCAGCTCCCCTTCCCCCGCAGCCTTCCGACCTGCTTTCGCTCTCCCCGTGCAGCCTCTGCTCCCGGCCGTTTTCACTGGGGATTTCTTCTTTCTCTCCTTACCTGTCTCAAAAGGTTTGACTGTAGGTACCAAAGCGGGGATCGACGGCGCATAAAGATGCTGAAGGGTGTTTGGTTGCTCAGTTTGTTAACAGTGGCTGGGATCTCGTGGACAGAGAGTCGCAAACCTGCCAAAGACATTTGCAGCAAGAGCCGCTGCCCTTGTGAGGAGAAGGAGAACGTGCTGAACATTAATTGTGAAAACAAGGGATTTACAACCGTCAGCCTCCTGTTGCCGCCCCCGTCCAAGATCTACCAGCTGTTTCTCAATGGGAACGCACTGACCCGCCTGTTCCCCAATGAGTTTGTCAACTATTCCAACGCCGTGACCCTGCACCTGGGCAACAACGACATGCAGGAGATCCGCACAGGGGCCTTCAGCGGCCTCCGCACCCTCAAGAGGCTGCACCTCAACAACAACAAGCTGGAAGTGCTGAAGGAAGACACCTTCCTGGGCTTGGAGAGTCTGGAGTACCTGCAGGCTGATTACAATTACATCAGTGCCATTGAAGCGGGGGCATTCAGCAAGCTGAACAAGCTCAAGGTGCTGATTCTCAATGACAACCTCCTGCTGTCCCTGCCCAGCAATGTCTTCCGCTTTGTGCTCCTCACTCACCTGGACCTGCGGGGGAACCGTCTGAAGATGATGCCTTTTGCTGGTGTGCTGGAGCACATTGGAGGCATCATGGAAATCCAGCTGGAGGAAAACCCTTGGAACTGCACCTGCGACTTGCTGCCACTCAAGGCCTGGCTAGACACCATCACCGTGTTTGTGGGTGAGATAGTCTGTGAAACCCCCTTCAGGCTTCATGGAAAAGATGTGACCCAGCTCACCAGGCAAGATCTCTGCCCTAGGAAAAGCTCCAGTGATTCAAACCAGAGGGAAAAACACCCTGTCCACTCAGATCCACACATCTCAAGGCTATCGCCCACAGCCAACTCTGCCATCAATCCCACCAGGGCCCCAAAAGCCAGCCGGCCACCCAAAATTAGGAACCGCCCCACCCCCCGTGTTTCTGTGTCAAAAGACAGACAAATATTCGGACCTATCATGGTTTACCAGACAAAGTCTCCTGTGCCCATCACCTGCCCAGCTGGCTGCATCTGTACGTCCCAGAGCTCAGACAATGGCCTAAATGTTAACTGCCAAGAGAAAAAGATAAGTAACATCTCCGATCTCCACCCCAGGCCAACCAGTCCAAAGAAACTTTACCTTACCAGTAACTATCTGCAAGTCATTTATAGAACCGATCTCACAGAGTACAGCTCTCTGGATTTGCTACATCTAGGAAATAACAGAATTGCAGTGATACAAGAAGGTGCCTTTACAAACCTCACAAGTTTACGCAGACTTTATCTTAATGGCAACTACCTTGAGGTTCTGTACCGATCCATGTTCGAAGGGCTGCACAGCCTGCAATATCTCTACCTAGAGTACAATGTCATTAAGGAGATCCTGCCACGCACATTTGATGCTCTGAGTAATCTTCATCTGTTGTTTCTCAATAACAACCTGCTCAGATCCCTGCCTGACAGTGTCTTTGGCGGCACTTCCCTCACCAGGCTCAACCTTAGAAACAACCATTTCTCCCACCTGCCTGTGAGAGGAGTCCTGGACCAGCTCTCAGCTCTAATTCAGATAGACCTCCAAGAGAACCCTTGGGACTGCACATGTGACATCCTGGGACTGAGGAACTGGATAGAGAAAGTCACTGACCAGAGCAACCAGCAGTCAAATCCCCCTGTAGTTATCAATGAAGTAATATGTGAGTCTCCCGCCAAGCACTCTGGAGAGCATCTGAAATTCCTCAGCAAAGAAGCCATCTGCCCAGAGAACCCCAACTTGTCAGATTCTTCTCTCCTCTCCATGAACCAGAACACAGATACCCCCCATCTCGGTGTCACACCCAGCTCCTACCCAGAATTACACACTGAAGTTCCACTGTCTGTCCTAATTTTAGGCTTGCTGGTTGTGTTTATTTTGTCTGTCTGTTTTGGGGCAGGTCTGTTTGTCTTCGTCCTTAAGCGCCGGAAGGGGGTGCAGAGCATGCCCAGCAGCGCCAACAACGTAGATATAAGTTCATTTCAGCTCCAGTATGGGTCTTACAACTCTGAGACCCATGATAAAACTGAAGGACATGTTTATAACTACATTCCCCCTCCTGTTGGACAGATGTGCCAAAACCCAATCTACATGCAAAAGGAGGGGGACCCAGCTGCCTATTACAGGAATCTCCATGAGTTTAGCTACAGCAGTCTTGACCACAAAAAAGAAGATCCCACTAGTCTTGCATTTACCATCAGTGCAGCTGAATTACTGGAAAAACAGTCCTCGCCAAGGGAACCAGAGCTGCTGTATCAAAATATTGCAGAAAGGGTCAAGGAACTCCCCACTGGAGGATTAGTTCATTATAACTTTTGTACCTTACCCAAAAGGCAGTTTGTCCCTTCATATGAATCCAGACGCCAAAATCAGGACAGGATAAATAAAACTGTTTTATATGGAACTCCCAGGAAATATTTTGCAGAACAGTCTAAACCTGAGCATCCTTTACTCCAAGGAAAGCTACAAACAGAACCAGACTACCTCGAAGTTCTGGAAAAACAAACTGCAATCAGTCAGCTGTGAGGGGGGAGGTGGGAGACAAAGGAAACTTTTTAAATGAGCTCAGCATCACATTTCTTTGAGTCTGAACTCAGTACTGATGTCATCTGTCGCATTCCCAACATTTCCACTTTTTTAAATCAGAGAGGGAGTGAGAGAGAAAAGGAACCCTTGCAGCATAGCAGGGATGTGGTGCTGCTTTTGCGAAGTTCCCTTTAAGTTATTTCTATATCTCTCTCCTTTTGACCCTTCTCTAGGAACTGTCATTGCAAATGTATCTTTCTGTAATAGATCTTGCATAATTCTTTTTCGATTTCGAAGGAAATGAGGAAGGGGGTCTTTGGCTTTTCTGTTGTTTTTTTTCTTTTCATTTCAAAGTGGAAACTTAATGTATTATGTAGAAGATCTCCAAAGATCTTTTTTCCTGGACTATGACTTTCTTTTGTAAATAATAATATACAGTACTGCTATTTCAATTACCAACTATAGCCACTGGGCGTCACTTTTTTGTGTTAAAGTGCCTTTGCACTTTAAGTACATTATTACTTAATTGTTGCTCTTAGCTTTGATAAATTGAACCTATTTTAATGTGTTGTATTTTTGAAATTAAAAAAAAATTGTAAAATAGATCTATATGTCAGCTGCATTAAATCAGAAGGTTTGATTTATAGGAAAGCTGCCCTTCTTTAAATGACTCTAGTGCTAGGACCTTACAGACTCAAATGTAAATTATTGGGGTATTTTTTCCCTCTAGGTTTGTTTAGAGTGATTCACTGAAATCAACTGAGAGGATTTAGCAATGGACTAGAGGTTATCAAATGCCTCAGCCGGGAATAACAGCTCATTAATAAAAGATGTTTAACACAATGTCATAGTGAACTGAACAATTAATGTCCTTCTTAATACATTGCGTTGCAGCTCTAACACAGTAATGTTCAATGGCTTAAGATTATTTTCATACTTAACAGAACATTACTCATAATATTTTATGCATTGGATTAGGTATTTTTATACATTTTGTGAGAGAGTTTATATTTGTAACTTTTTGGACTGAAATTAACATGTCCTCTTCCTGCCAGATACATTTTTTTTTTCATAAGCAGGGACACCAGCAGGGGTCATCCCACACCTCATTAAATTTATTAACATACAGGCAAATGAACCAATGCCTAAGGTAAAATTTGAACCCAGGACTGTGGAGTCCTCCAAACCAAGGTAGCTGAAATCAGTATGTGCATCACACTAACTTTTGGTAGTCTGAATTATGTCTATGTCTGTGCTTTCTGTCTCTAAAGCAGAAGTAATACTGCAATAATTCTAATCTATTAGAGAAAACTACCATTAAGTTCACTGTCTTAAATTTTAGAAAATATTTTGAGTTAAGTTGAATTCCATTCTCAACACTGGTTTTCCTAAGCCCATCAGTGAACAAATGCAGTGAGTCTTCTCCTTTCCCATTAACTCGGGCCTGTTTTGCTTCAAGCTTTATGTTATCACCTTCAATTTACTTTTCCTTCATGGAGAATATTGAAACCATTTTTATTAACAAGTATACAGTCAAACTTTATTAAGCCTTATTAGCTTCTAAATAATTTTTAGATGCAAACATTATTGTGCAATTTAAACAAACAGCCCTTATTTACAACAAAAACAGTTTTGTTTTGTCTATTCTAAATCCTTATGCAACTGGGATGGTGATCTGCATATAAAGTAGGCCAGGCTTTTCAATTCCTTATTAAAGCAATTGATGGGGTCTGAAAGAAGCACACTGTTTCCTTTTCATAAATAGGTTACTGCACATAATAATCCTTTATTATCATGCAGAGATTGAAGTGGCCTCTGCTGACTGACTTTTAGAGCTTTGCTATAGTTAATAACACAGTATCTACAACTTAGAGAAATTTTCAGCAATAGCATTTAAGCTATAAATAACTACAATCAATGTTGTTCTAATCAGGACTTTGCCAAGAGGAAGTTGCTTTTTTATTTAAGAGCTAAAGAGGCTTTGCATGTGTATTGCCAGATATCTGAGTCACTCAGTAAAACGTCTTCTAATGATTTATGTGACATCTGAGTGCATTAATACGCTAACATGTCAATTCTTTATGTTTGGAGCCCATAGCATCTATGGCTGTTCATTAGATCAGGCTTAAAATTGAAGTGCTACAATGAACTATGGAAGAATCAGTCTTCAAAATGGTCTCACGTCAAGAAGGAGGTGAAATGGTATCACTTTAGTTGAACTTGGAACATCTGACTGGAATAGCATCCATCTTTGAGCAAGGTACTTGCTTGAAAGCTTCCAGTACTGATTGTCTTATTACATCTCCTTCCCCTGGGTAATTAAAAGCATTTATTACTGAAACACCGAGAAAAGTATAAGTATTATTTTAAAGTAAAATTATTAACTCTTTCCAGGTATGATTTTAGTATTGCCTGCAGAACAAGTACCATGTTATATCTGGCAGCAACTAGGGTATTAGGATTTATTATTCTCCAGTGAACCAGAACCAGTTACAAAGGTTTTTTTTCCTCAGAAAAAAAGCTAATTTTTCCAACAGAAGTGTTTTCAGTGTTCTAGTTAGTGTTTGCAAACAACAGAGATAGGGAATTGATTCTTTCAGTAACTTTATATTGTTTGGTTTTACTGCTTCAGTCTCAGTACTTTGATGTTTGCTTTGGTTAGCACAGCCATACTTTAGAGAGGTTGCTGTTGCTTTACATTTCCTTAGCTTTCCTAGTGGAATTTATTTAATGATGAGATTTTATTTTGCATCACCAGTACCAGCTTAAAAATTATTATTGCTGTAGATCTTTTAGGTTTGTTTTTATACCCTTCAGCTGACATCTATTAAGCAATTCTTTTCATAGAGTGTCTAGGTGAAAGAGAAGATTTTTTTCAGTTACACTTAAAGAGATTTGTTTAACAGGGAAAGTGTGTCGGCAGCTGCTGTATAGAAGGTCTCCACATTTCTTCAGCTGGCTGAAGAAGCTGCCCTGGAAGTTGCTGCTTATTAGGGGAGAGCTGCTTGCCTGAGTAGTGGCTTGATAATGAGTCTGAAAAAAATTTCTTTCACAGTTTGAAAAGTTGAACTGTGAAAATTATGTAACCAGGTTAGCAAAGTTGTTTTTTTTTTTCCCCTCAGGATAACAGGGGAAAAATAGTTTTCTTTCTTCATATGTTTTCTTTTGTGAAAGTGGACTTAATGACCTTTACAGTGCAGACTGAAGCACTGTTGAAACTATGCAGTTATTTCTAGTGAAAATGAGGAGCTCTACGCTTCCAAAGCATGAATACATTTTTTTGTTTTTTAAGATACCTTTCTGGGTAAGCATTAGATAAAGTTTATCAACATACTTCCCTTTTTCTCCCCACAGAAAAAAATGTCACTTTTTGGAAAAAGCGTTCTTTGTGTTCTCAAGCCTGCTGCAAAGCCACTCCATATGCCCAGGGGTGGTTCTCCTCTCTGCAGTCTCTCTCTTCCATCAGATTTTACCCTTTTGGGCTCCAGCATTTGCTCAGCCCCTACCTCACCTCTATTATCTGCTTCCAAAGCCTTCACCATGTAATGCCCAAATCTTTCTGCTTGCATCTGTCCCTATAGGCTCTCCTTTCCTTCCCTAGCAAGCTCTGGAGGACCTATTTCAGCTTTGAAGGGAGCTGATGTTCCTGCTCCACCGGGAGCTCAGTCCTTACCTCTTGCCCTGATGCTGCTGAGTAGCCCTGTGTGAAATGAGACACCTGATCCCAGTGGTTTTCCTGGGGCCTCTGCTGGAGGAAGGTCTACATAGCTGCTCCCTCTTCCACTTATTGTGCAGAGAAAAGAAGGCTAAAATCACAGAGCATTTCAGCTTCCATGCAGGATGCCCCATGTGCCAACCTGGGGCAGGTGGCATAAGCTGTTTATGCAAGCAGCATTTCTGAGCAAGAGCAAATGGATGAGCTTACTGAAACCACTGGCATCACACCACTCTCAGCTGTAATTTTGATGAGTTGTCTGCAGCATGAGTTAATCTTGCCAAAATTAGCTACTATAATTTTAAACTCAGACTGGTTGTGTAGCATCTCTAACAGGCCATTCAAAGGTGATTTATTCCTCCTCATAACACAAGGCATGGATTGGGCTACAGATAGTCTGCTTTCTTCCAGGAAGTGCAGAGAGGATAGAGAAGGAGTACTGATAAAAGCTAATTCCCACACAGCTGCAGTCAGCACAGCCTGACCGTTTTCTAGCACCCTCACATGCAACATCCATGCTCTGCTGAGTATCTGCCAGTCTCTACTCCAAGATGTTTTCCTTCTCTGCATGAGAGAGGCATTCCCTCTGGAGTTTAAACCCTGCATTGGTCAAATGCACTGACTTATTATAACACCACCTTGTGCTGATAGACAACTATACGGTAGGGTTTAGTTTGGTTTTCTTTCTCTTCCCACCAACACTTGAGTTTGTAAAATAAAAGTTGCACTTTTAAAAAGTTTGAAGCTGTAATTAGTAGTGTCAAAATAAGGATCCCAACAAGTTAAATTGCCTAAGTAAAAGTCTTACAGAACACTGAGCTCGTATAGGAATACGATAATTTTAAACTGCTCATGAGTGAAATGAGATACTGGAAATGTTAATGAGACTTCTTAGGTTCTTACAGGCTAATCACTGATACAGTTTGTGATTTTTCATATTACTGTTTTTGCAGACAATAAATGTCATTTAACAGAGAAGAAGAAAAAAAAATCCTATTTCCCAAAGACCTCCTTCAACTGTGCAACTTCAAAATAACAGATAAATTAACTTATGCAGATGATGTGACACTTCTTGTGTATTTCCCATCACGTTTTCAAAGAGTTCCATAGGAGAAGTACAAAAGTTATTCTTCTCTAAGAGGATCATTAAGTCTGTTTGGATTATTGATCTCATAGCTTTTCTGGGCACAAGGCCAATCATTTTGACTAAGGTTTTTAATCCTAGCTAATGAGGGAAATGGATTAAGGAGAAGGATTTTGTTGTTGTTTTTTTGTTCTTGAAGGGTTGGTTGGATTTTTTGAACCAGTAGATTGACATGTTTATGAATACAGATGAATAGATCGTTTTGAATGAAAGAAATGTTGGAGTGGCAGTCGGAGATGCAGTCATTCTCAAGACCAAATAGGCTCAAGAGTATGAGGGAAGTTTGAAAAACAGGACATCATAAAAGTGGCTTTCTTCCTGAGATCATAAACACAGAGGACACCCCTGTGAATACAGCAGCAGATTTTGTGACATGCTGTTAACCCTTTGGAGGGATGAAATTAGAGGCCATTATCCTTAAGGACAGACTGTCATGTTCAGGATTTGTCCTCATGTCTGGTTGTCACCCTGTGTGCACACACCTACATTACCACTGGTTATGCACTCAGTTTGGGAAAGTAAACAAGGTGAAGTTTGGAGGAGCAGAGCTATTTGCAGTATTTCTGAATGGTTCTTATTCCTATTCTTTAAAATGAAATGAATTAACCACTGGTGCATTTAATGCAATAGACTTTTCTAAGGTCCTTTGTACAAACTTAACTTCTCAGCAAACTCTTCTGATCAGTGCATGTAGCTACTTACAAAACAAGAGAAACACAAAACATTGTGATTGATCTTAAGAAGGAAGTCAAGGTAATGCAAATACATATTTGCAATATAACAAATGACATCAGCATTACAAAGTTACTGCAATATAACGACATCAGCACTCTTTGTGGTGACAGAACAAGTGTAGATTTGTGTCTTGAAAACACGGGTTCCTTGTGTCTTCTCTTCTTGCCCTGCATGTGCATTGCCCTCCAGAGCCAGGACTGTTGGACACCAGTTATCTTCTGAGTAGGAGGCAGAGCAGCCTTTTTAAAAATGCTCTCTGCACTGGAAAAAGCACAGCTGTATGTATATAGACCTGTTGCAGTTATCTCCTCTTGAGATAAGACATATTTCCATACAAAAGCCTGGGGAAAAAAAACTTGAGATCACTGATAATGTGACAGAATCTATTTTAAAACATCTTGATTTTAGTTCTGAAAGCCTCTCATCTGAGAGGCAAAGGAGTTGAAGTTAAGGCTTTTTTTTTCCCATGCTATAAAGTTTTGTTCTTCTCCCTAGGGATTTGCTACAGATTTGATACATGCCAGCATCTTAGCCAGACAGCTGGAAAGAACACAAAGTTTTTTGAAAACTGCGAATATATAATGACTTCATAAATTTTCTTCTAATCACAAAAGAACATACAACATGATGTGGAAGCAAAGCTGTCAGAGACACTTTTAAAGATTCCAGGGTACAGTCGAATCTGAGCAATTCAGGTGTAGGTGCAGGGTACCTTTGTTAGTTTTACACCTGAGTGGCTCCTGTGGGATGCACTGGGACTGGCACGAGTGACAGGAATCTCACCAAGAGCAGTCCTATTGAACTCCCCAGCTGGGAGTGATAGAGGGGAGAGGAAAATGCTTATGTCCTCTTACCATCACTTAAAATGCCATTTGGGACTTTTCCAGACTCAGCACTCATTCCCATAAATCTGAAGTCAGCATACTCCAAATTTATACTTAAGTATCAGATTCTCAGTAATATTTGATTGATGTGACATTTTGGCTATCACAGCTCTTGCTCCTGGGAGGGTGAGGTTTTGTTTGGAATTTTAGCTTTATTCTATCTCTTCTAAATTTTAATTCTTGATTGTTCCTGACTGTATTCTTGCTATGGAGGGCAAATGGGATATGCTCAGCTAAATCTTTGGTTTTTTCTTTATCTTATTTCACAAATAGCCAAGTTCCTCAAGTATCAGGCAACTGAGACTTGAACAAGTCAGAAGTTTCAGAAACTCAGTGATCCACTCAAGTGAGCAAAGCTTTACCAAAGCTTTACTGCTCCCATCACATCTGCTGTGCTCTGCTAAGCTGCTGATTTTATTCAGATGTATTCCAACTTGAAACACATACTCACTAATAAGTATCTGTGTAAAACCTTATAATATTCAGCTTACTTGTAATAGAAAAAACAGAGGGAGTTAAGAGATTGGGAAAAGCCTTTCAAATTTTCTGGGTTTTTTTTTTCTGAAGGTTTCAGAGGGATTTATTATGATTACTAGGGAATCAAAAGGAATTCTAACAACAGTGTTGTGTAGGGGTGGGGTTTTTTTTGTGGTTTTGTGCAAGATAGTGGAGGTAGGGGAAAAGGGGACAAAAAGGTAGATTATAGTTGTCTTAACTGTCAAGATGTTAAAAGGAGACTACCAGAAAACTAAGGAATTATGACTCAAAAAGCTTACAAAAATGCCTGTTTTTCTGTGGAACATCTAAAAGGAAATGGTACACAGGCTGCTTTCCTAAAGACTGAGGGAACTGGGCAAGCACCCTTGGAGAGCTGACAAATCCCAGCCCTAAAGTTAGAGCAGATTTAGTGTAATTCAGATATAAGCATGGCTCATGTGAAAAGATAATGGTAGTGGGGAAAATGCTTCATTCTGCAGTTCACACCTTAATTAGGGGTATAGTTTGTAGCCTGCATTTACTGTAATCATATTTACCATCATATCCAACTCATAAGCTACTTACCAGAACTGAGTAGATAATTCTTATTTATTGATGTGGCCTTCTTTTCCATAATGCAATGTTTACAAATTCATTTGATGGTGGCTTAAGTTTGCCATGGCTTCTTTTTGTTCTCCAAATAATGCATGGGGATAATTCCTAGCAGTACAGTGCTAATGGATATTTCATAGTGAACACTAAAATTGAACTATCAAGGACTTTGTTTATATTATCCTTTTGTTTTGTTTTGTTTTGCTTAGCTGGTGAAGCAGTGGGCCTAGTTAAAAGCTCATTTGCTGGGAACTGAAAAATAATGTTCTCTTTTTAGTTCTGCCAGTGACCTTGCACAAGGCATACCCGTATCCCCATGCTTTAATTTCTGCATCATTTAATAAGGAGGATAATACTTTCTGCCTTAGTCTGGTGAGATTTACTGATGAGAAACGTTAAGTATAATTGTTTTTCAAAGCCTTTATAGCTTCATCCAAATGCAGTGACAGGGTACAGCTTCTTTTCCCTGGCATGTGTTTTTCTGATCTAAGAATGTGGTGTCTACGTGTCAGATTTAGTTTTGTTTTCTGTTTTTACAGTTGAAAACAGACCATGAAGATTACCTTGTACAGGGAAAAGATACTGTCTCCCTGTAAAAAGAGATGAGATAAATGGAATAAAATGGGGAGGAAAAAGCTACAGTTTGTTTTTAAACTGTTGAAAATACACAGTATCCCATCTCCTCCGTTTTCCATCTCTGGCTGAGTTGAATCACCTTGTCTGCTTCTGTGCTATAGAACCAATTCAAAAATAGTTCTTAGCATACCAGTCATTTTTTTGTTCACCTTTTTCTGCATGAAGCCAATTGGGCTATTGCTGACAGTTTTTGTGCTGGCAAGCGAGCCAAGAGAGGCTCTGAGTGGCAGACAGCTGCTGAAGTAAGAGCCTGGCACTCTGGAGAGAGAAAGAAATTCATTCAACTTTCCTTCTCAGCCTCTTCCCAATACACTGTAACTTTCTTTTTTCCACTCTATAGTTACCATAATAATTCTCTTGTCCATTGAATGCAGATTGTGGGCATATTTTTCCATTTATAGCCCAACCACATACTGTAAAATCCAACTCTATGTTGGAAAGCCCACCATTTTCCACAGTCTTCCATGGCATGCCTAGAAACCTGATGCTTCCATGCAAGAGAGCTGATTTCTAAATGTAGGACTACAAGAATACGTGGTACCATATCCATTCAACACAACAGAGATATAATTTCATCTCTACTTTTCAATTTGCTTTTGATTAACCCACTAAAATTCATTCACTGGATAGGCCTTTTGTTTTGCTTTATATTTGGATATTGTGCCCATCTAAATTCTGAGAATGCTAAGGCTGCTCTCATTTTCTTGCTGATTCATAAAATGGGACATGTGAACAAGTATTCCTGGTTTCTAGACTATAAGTGACATGGGGTTTTTTTTGGCTGGATGGGGTAAGTTCTCTGATCCCATGCACAATTTCATACTTCTAGATAGTTGGCAATTGTTTAGAGGCTGTTTATATAGAACCTAGGATGCATGGTGCACCACAAATTATTTCTGGCTGTGCAGTGTAAACCATCTGTCCTGGACCAGCAGGAGCACATCAAAAGTAGCTCAAAGTAGTCCTTAAAAAGACTTGTTCTTAAGTTCTGGGAGAAATTTGAATCGAGGAGAGTAAATATTCAGTGATCCTTTTAACATGTCCATCTTCAAGATTTTAGGGGATAATTTTTTCTGTCCTAAGAAAACAGGGTTTACTATTTAAGGAACGATATCCAGACCTTCCTCTGCTGTAAACAGTGTTTAGTTCCATAAACATCACTGATCTGATTTACAGTAGCTGAGGATGCAGCTGCTTTGTTTTGTAAACCCCTTAACTTAAGCAATCAATATTTATACCAATAATGGATCAGTGCTGTCAGTGCAGGATGTTGCCCACTTTAGTTCCACTGCTGTAGAACCAATACAATTTGCCACTGCCTTGGAAATTTTAGTCACATTTGAAAAAATAGAGATCTTTGAAAGTTCACCAACTAGTTCATTTTGGGGTGTAAATGAATAATTTCTGTAATAAAACTCTTTGGTTGATACATTTATACAGTTGGGGCTTCATAAACCGTTTTAATTTTCAAGTCTTAGGAGTCGGTAATACAACAGAGTGAGGCAGACAAGCATATTTTGTGTTCTCCTTTTCGGACTCCTAACTTATTCTTAAAGATCAAAGCTTTTTAAAATGTCTTGCATCCCTATTCTGCCACTCTCAGAGTCTGGATGTGAGTCTGTAGTCAATGGTAACTGTACTGTAACAGTAAATGTACTTTCAAAGAAAAGTAGCAGTAGAGTCCTGAGACATGCACAAAGTCACATCCAGAAAGTCACATTTTCCCAAGGATGGCCACAGCTGTTTCTTTTTCTTTGTGAGCAATACATTGACTTAATCTAAAATACATTACCTTATTATCATGCAAATATTTATTCCACATTAGAATCAGACTTGCTTTCTTCACAATAGATAAGCTTCCTGTGTTATTGCAGATAATGAAAATCCAATTTCTGAAAATGTTCTCTTATTGTTTCTTTTTTCCTCTGCTTTTTATTAGTGAAGAACTTGAAATTATTTGCTCTTATTCAGATGTTCCAAAGGAAGAATTGAAGTCATATTTCCCACACATTGGGATCCTGATAATTGAAATTCACTGCTTTCTCTTCTTTCTATTGCCCTTAAATAAAGGAATGTACTAAGGAAAAAGACTCAGCTCAGTCTGGAATGATACAAGTGCAAGTCAGAAATAACTGAAAACAGTTTTGATCACCCTTTGAAATCCTCGATTAAGCAATTTTGCTAACACTCAAATTCACTGGAACCTTTTGATTTATTGCACAATAGGTAGAAAGCTGCTTTTCTTCTTCTTCAGGCTCTTACCCTGCCAATGGATATTTGTTCTGTAAGTAGCACTGACATGAAAAGTCTGAAGTTATCCACTTTTGACCAAAGTTCCCTTGGTAAACAGAGTACCATGAGGAGAGCAGCGTTAATCCTCTAAGTTTACCTTTGTGAAAAAGCCACACTGAAAGCTGTGAAAGCTTTGAGGGAAATTAACAAAACTTTGCAAGCCTTGCCAGCATCTTTCCAGAACACTTCCCATTATATGAGATCCCAATTTAATAGTACTCTTAACAGTTTCTTCCATATTAATAAAATATGAGCATGGAAATAACAATGGCATTTCCCCTTTGCTGAAGGACCACTTAGCAACATGGATTGTAATGTTGATTGCAATGCCAGTTCTCTGATCTGTTGAATTTTGCTTATTAATTGAATTAATTGAACCTATAAATTGAATTTTGCTGCCTCTGGGCTGAGTAGTCAGGCTGAGTAACTGCCAGGCTGCTTCTGCAAAGGGGAAGGAAGGGACAGAAGAGGAACTGCGAGGACACAGAAGGAACAGAGGACAGAGACACAGAAGCACAGCCTTGAGGAGGTGGTTGAGGCCACAAGAAATGAGAGCACTGCCTTCCTAGAAGTGATCCCCCACACTCACACATAGAGACAGGCTCCTCCAGCATGACAGTCCATCTCACGTTCCTCAGTCGGGTTTTGATGGGCTTCAGCATAACCAAACCAGGCAGTGGGCACCTGGCCTGTCTGCTTCCCCAGGAGCTGCTTGCAGGGCAGACATGTTCAGACAGTTGCACTGGGTTGATGTCTGTTCATCCAAAGCTGTCTGCACTCTCTTGGCTAATTTGGTGAGAAGCCTAATGGTCTGGTAGAAATCCCATTCTAAGGGCTTGAGAATTGGGTCTGGAGAGCTCTGTGTTTCAGCTGACTGGAAAAGTGGGAACGGCACAGTCGACTTTCTTCGAGAGAGTCCTGGGAGCCTGCCCTGAAATTTCTCATCTCATTGCATTCAATAAGATGTCACTATCATTAAAGAAAAGATAAGTAAGATGTCTCAACAAGGGCACAGAGGAAGATAAATATTAAAGTGATAATATAAGAGGAAGTACTTGGTATTGGAGGTCAGAGAGGACTCCAGTGGCGGAGCTGCTGGAATAGGGACTGGCATCCCCAAGTACAGCTGTACCGGTTTGGCCAAATTTAGAAATATATCCTCTGAGAGAAGGCAGGTTACCACCCCTCCCCCACCAGGTTCGGGGAAAATTTTCCTCAAAGGAAAGTGAAAGAGATAAAAACTATTTATTTAACAAACACACGAGAAAAGGAAAATAATGCTAAATAATGAAATCTCTCGCTGTGGAA
The DNA here is from genome assembly GCF_017639235.1 of Corvus kubaryi. Lineage (NCBI taxonomy): Eukaryota > Metazoa > Chordata > Aves > Passeriformes > Corvidae > Corvus > Corvus kubaryi. The sequence continues at coordinate 1,791,692 of NW_024581134.1, read as the reverse complement.
AAAAACCCTGGGAAAGTGTCAGAGTCCTCCCTTTGGTCTCCTCGGAGCTGGGGCTTGGGCCAGGGCCAGGCCCTCTGTGCTCGGTGGAAAGTCCTCCCAATGTGCTCTGATATTGAAGCAGTCCAGCAGAAAAGGGAGAAAATCTGAAATTCCAGGGAAGAAAAAAAAAATTCAACTCTCAGTCTCTCTGTGGAGAAAAAGCAGCTGAACAACTGGCCAAAAAACTGACCTGGGAGCAGCAAGCTGGGTGCCTCCTCCCTCCCCTGCTGCAGCTGGGAGAAAAAAAAGTTGCTATCTCTATGTGACCTTGAACAAGCTGCAAACTGCTTTGAAAAAGTTTTGCTCAGTTTTTTCTTTCCTCCTCTCAGGCTCAGTTTAGAGGCATAGAAAGGCACAAAGTTAATTTCTGGGCATAGGGCAGCGATATGGGATACACATCATAAAGTCACCCCAAGACAACAGCCCTTGTATGTATGTGCTGCTGCCCTGTCCGTGACACCAACACTGCTGCTGCCAGAAAGGCACAGAGCAGAGGTCTCTCTCCCACAGTTTCCAAAGGGTTGTGTTTCTTACATTCCTACTCGTGCTGAAGTTTTCCCGAATTTACAGAAATGATGAAGTTCTAGTGAATGAACAAATATTACTCTGACTGTAGTCCCCAACCCCTTGTGGAAGCACACACATTCCTAATTCTGTGTTATTAGCTAAGTATTGTTTCCCATGGGATGGAAAACATGGGGGACAATTACTTTAAATAATTTAGCTTTTCTCTGTTAATATTCCAGCACATGGTACTGTATTCCAATACATTTTGCCTCCTCTATAATGTGCAATGTTCAGAAATCAATCTGTTCTTAATGGGGGGTGGGTGTGAGTTTGGGGGATTTAGTAAAGATGGGGAATGGTACAGAACCAACCTTACATTTCTAGACTGAAATAAATAGTAAACTCTCCCAAATATGAACAGGACCATACTGAAAAGGAGAAAAGGAGATGAGACTCCCTGATGACCTCAAAAGGGAAAGAACAAATGAGCCCTATCTTCCTTATTAACTGACCCTGTCTCCAAGTGCTTTTTGATAGCACAGATGGCAGAAAAAGCACTGGACTCTCTATGCCCTGAGAATAAAGTGGGTCACATAGCACCACCATCAATTTTTAAACAAAGTTACTCCCTTGGAATCAGTGCTTGTTCTTAAAAATTGTGCACTGATCTACCCTTTTAATGCAGTGGAATAATTATCATTTTACCAAACATGGCAATACTGTGCTCTCTAGTCCAGTGTAGGAAGAGATTTAAATTCCAGTGCCAATAGGAGAGGGGCCTTTGAGAGATGAACTGTAAGCACTGATGCCTCCACAGATGATCCTCTATAAAAAAATGTTGCTTTTTTTGCTGCTTGACTTTGTCATTCATGTGGGATTCATGTCATTTAACAGTAGCTACCTAAGCATGAGGTATCTTTCCTAGTTTAATCATCAGTGTACTTTTTACAGTTAGCAGAAGAAATCAGTCACACCATGAGTTGATTCATCTCACCCACCTCAGCAAATTGCCATTGTCTGCACACTGTGTATGCCTTTGTGATTTAGACTAGTCCCCAAGTCAAATTAATAGCTCAAAGTCCTACTGAACAGGAAATGGATGAAAATTCTAAAGCAGTTTTTATTTTTGAGTCACATCCATATGGATCTTCAAGCTTCTTGAAGAAACACATGAATTTCCTATGCTTTAATGGCAAAGTGAAACTCTCGTCAAGAGAAAAAAATCAAGGAAAGAAGGAAAAAATATTCAGATTTTTTTTCATGAGGAGGACATATTTTTAGTTGCATGCAGCCCTCTACACCTCCTTCCTTTATGTCTACCACCACAAATTCTCAGTGTTTCCTGAGCCTTAAATCTCCTCCACCCACCTCTATTTTTGATGATACTCAGCTCAGATAATGCTGTACCAAATTTTCTGTCTATGCCCAGATTCCTCCTTTGAAAACTATCATTTTAGCAAGATTTAGCTAATCCTGGGATCCCACATAGATTCCTAAGATATTGGTCCTCATGTCCTTTCTTATGTCCTTACAGGCAACTGGGCTTTTTCAGACTTGTCTTGAGATTTGTAGTCACAGTTAAAACACAGGTGCCCTTGCCACAAATGAGACTGTGTAGCAGAAAAATTGTCAGTGGCACCACACCACACCAGCAGGAAAATCACATCCTCCGCAGCTATTAAAGGCCACATTTGGATATATTTACACAGAGAGAAAGATCCTGCAGTCTTTAGAGTAGCAAAGATGCTTGTGCATCTCACGTATTCAACTTAAGGAAAGTACAGGAGAGAGAAAGTCATTTGGAAGATGCCAAGAAGTGACTTCCATAAGGGGACTCAGGGTGGTTTTTTTACTGAATAGTGAGCAAGAAGGAGATTCCACCCAGTGCTCTGAGTCTCCATGTTGATCACTCTGAGGCAGCGCCAGCCATGTACAGTTGTTGTGAATATCCACCAAAGTATTTAAAATTATTCTGCTTAGCCAACCATGGCTTTATGATGTGCTGTTTATCATAACAGTTGCTGCTTACAGAGAGTGACCTCCCTTTGCTCTTACTCACCGAGACAAATCACTCCATCTTTTTTACATGTCCTTTTGTAAATAAAAAATTCCCAGGAGCGAAAGGTGGTATTTTCAAAAGCTTACTGGTGTATAAGTGTTGAATTATACCACAAATTATCTTTTAAACATCTGATCATAAAATAAATAAGTGTATTTTTAAGTAGCTAATGCTCATTTATTTTTAAAGCTCTTAGCAGTTCTAGAAGGTGTCTAAATGGTCACTTTAGCAGCACAGCAGGAAGGGCTATTCTTACCTAGACAAGTCATGTGAGTTTACAAAATTTGGTGATTTATCTCTTTTGTCAGTATTTTGACACCAATCCCATTTGTCCAGACAAACAGTGCCTCAGAAAGTTAAGGAATACTCAGTTCCAGGAGGAAGCACAATCCTCCTGATCCCCAGGGGCCTCTGTCCCAGCTCCCAACATGAACCCCAAGTGTGAGTAGCAGACTCAATAGCAGCAGAATTTCCAGGTGCTCACATTAGAAGAAAGGTGCCTCTGCAGTCATCCCACTTTGTACAGTGGGATGTACACTTCTCCTCATCCCTGTTGCAGAAGTCAAGTAAAGATAAATGAGCAATCAGCTGGAGATCCCCTCCCCACACAGACTTTCTTCTATCCACATCTTGTGTGATCAGTGCTGACAAAATGTGTAATACAATGCATAAAACAAAGGCTTTCCTGGATGGGCTTTTTAACATCTTAAATACAGAATCAACACCATTCATCTTCATTTGGAAAGCAGTGGATATTATTTTCTATAGCAAGTAAATAATCATTCTTTTTTATTACTTGCTCTCTGCAATCATAAAGATGCATATTTTACTCTTCTGTTTTGTGCTAAGCAGACAGAAAAACAATGCAGCCTGTATTCTTGCTTTAGGTAAGCCCTGGTCTCCTGCTTCATACACATCCACACTTCTTTATAAAATAAACAAACCAACAATAACTATCTCTCTTCTTTGTTTATATTGGCTCCACTAACAGAAAATTTTCAGATATCAACTGATCAAATGGGGCAATTCATCCATGCAATAATTGCATAATTGTGACCTTATCCACAAGAACTGTAAGGAAGACAAGGATTTCCCCATGGGAAAGTTGTACACAAGTAGAATGTAAACATGGCAAACGCACAGAAATGCATGCCATTCTGTTTCTTCCATAGAAAGGATCAAAAACTGAGAAACCAAGTAGCTTAAAACAGTTCTTTGACATTCATACAGATGAGTCACATCAATTACACAATTGTTTCTCTCTTTGCTAAAAGGGGGTAAAACTCATTAGGTTCTATCTGCTAGTATTTAGAGTTCTAAGAGTCCCAGGTAGAAAGAGCTATTGGAGTGTAAAATATGTGTTCTTATTGTTGCTCATTGCTATTTGATAGCCTTCACTTTCCACTCTGAAGGAAAATACAGGGTGTAGGGACAACTCTTCTAAAAAATCAGCCCATCATCTATTTTTTTTCTTTCTTATTGCAAAAGGGATGAAATGCACCCATCAAAGTTAGTATAAGCCAGTTGAACCCTTTTGTTGCAATCCTGTATCACTAAAGTCCATTTAAATTCAGAAGGAGCAGGAATAAAGACTTTATTTGAACAACAGTGGTTTATTATAGGAAGTTTTCATATAACTGAAAATCCTCCCAGCAACAAAGCAATTTGCAAGGAGACACTGAGTTTGTTGCTGAAAAGAGAATTTTAAACATGCAGCATGTTCCAAGCCACTAGTTGTGCTCTTGAATAATTTCCTCATGAAATGGAAGCCATAACCATCCCATTTTATGCCATGGCTAGTCAAGAATCTGCCTTTTGGTGTTTATGGCAGCAACTTAAGATATTAAGTTTGTATTCCTGGAAAATATACAAACCCTTTTTGGCACTGACTGGCTTTATTGTGGCAAAATAGGTATATGAAGTTTTGTATTTAGCAAGTCTGTTCAGGTATTTCCCATTTACTTAGACTTCTTTTAAAGTCCTTACTCTTCTTACAAGATTTCCATTAGACTAGGTTTAAAAACTACTGCTGAGCCAATACAACCAAAATTGTATTAAACAAAATTATAAGGAGAACAATATCAACAGGCCCCTGAGACAATTATGTCTGATCTCTAAGCAATTATTTCTATTTCTTAATATTACTGACAGAATGAAGCTGTTTGAAGACAGAGAAACAGTTCATTCTGATTTTGTATTTTTTTCTAGGCAGGGTAAAGCTACCTAATACACAAATACACACATTTCAAGCAAATATGACAGAATGAGGACATTATGGTTATGATACTCTACGTGTATTTGGAACTCTGGGTAAATTTAGTAGGATTGCTGCAGTCACTCGAAATACACACAGCTAATACCATTCTCTGAATAAGAGAGGAAAGGGCAGAAACCACTTGTTAGTTAAATACAAAATAAGGAATGAGAGACCCTCTGGAAACTGGATGTAAAATTCAGTATCCCAGTCAGCTGTGGTGAAAACCCAGCCTTCCAACCTCCTTGTGTTCACAGCGTTGGTGCTGCCCAGTGCCTCTCACAGAACAGGGGCTGTGCAGCTGCATGACCAGAGCCACATTTAACACACTTTGACATGGCTGGAATCCCAGCCTCCTGCCTCCTTGAAGGAGTATTAAAGCTTCTGCTCATCTAAAGGCCTTACCCAGCTTTCCTGAGGATCTGTACACAGATTGGAATGGACTTTGGACCTGGCTGCTGTCTCTGAACTTCTGCTCAAAAGAGAAGTTGGAAATGATGAGCCAAGTCACTGTGCCTGAGAAAAGACTCTCTCTGTCACATCTCATGCCTAGAACAGGACTAAACAAGATGCTGGATGTGTCAGGATCAGGCTAAGAGCTGCAATCCTGTGTCCTACAATGGGTTACAGAGGTTAGCTTATGCTGATCGTCCTTGTTTTTTGCTGTATCTGTTTCTCGATTGAATAACTTTCAAAATAATTAGTTCTTTATCTTAAGAACTATTATGATGCATTTGATAAAGCCTATTCTATGTCCTTAAAGGGGCAACAGTTATTTAATTAATCCTTCCAGACAATAGGTTAACAGGGTTTTCCAGGGTCATCAGCATGGCAGCAGGGTTAGGTTGTCTTAGTCCAAAGACGTAAAGAAAGTGAAGTAACCCAGGGAAAATGACACACAGGAGCAACAGTGGCTCCATTAAGTAGGACAAGGAGTAATGACATTAAACTGCAAGAGAGAAGGTTTACATTAGATATGAGGAAAAATTTTTCACTATGAGTGTGGTGAGGCCCTGGCACAGGTGGCCCAGAGAAGCCGTGGAAGTCCTGGGAGTGTTCAGATCTCTGACCACTTCAAGGCCAGGTTGGATGGGGGGCTGGACAGCCTGGTTTAAGTGGAAGTTGTCCCTTCCCATGGCAAGGGGTTGGAACTAGATGATCTTTAAGAGTCCTTCCAAACCAAACCATTCTATGATTCCATATGAGTATTGTATAGATATATACGATATGTTTAATATCATTCTCTCTACAGTATTAACTGTGTAAAGGAGTTACTATTTTTTCTGTGAAGCTTGCATCTTTATAGACACACAGAAATAGATTAAAACTTCTCATTAATATATGGGATTATAATGAAGCAAGCCAAGTGTGAATTTCCTATAACTGGCTTGGATTATCCTTACCAAATCAAGAATTGCTCTATGGAGAAGGAAGTTTTGTGAAACACTTGTACAATATTTCCAGAATAAAAGGAGAACCAGGCCTACAGGCTAGTTTTAAAGCATATTTTGAGAAGCAAGCAGACCAGATCAAATGTCAAGAACCAATTTGTTCATGTGAGATTTGCCACCAGAAGGGTCTAAAATCAGTCAGAGCTTAGTTTCTATTTCACAAGTCTTGATCATATCAGCAAGCTTCATGCTGTTAGATTAAGGTGCACACTGAGCTTTCTGAAGACAGAGGGACAAAAAAGATAAGGGAAAAGAAAAATGAAGAAAGGCCTAAAATAAAGGCAAAGGAAATAAAAAGTATCTGGAGATGGGGTATAAGATCTGTAAAGAATAAGTATTGATAGAATTTAAAAGAAAATTAAATAATGGAAGTGGGGGAGGATGCCAAAAGATGATAGGGGAAAACAAACATTCCTGATTGAGAAGAAAAGAAAAAGAGAATTTACTGAGACTAACAGAGGGAAGGCAAAGCACTGAGTATTTAGTTGCCTCTAGCTGGGGAATAAGACAAACATCAATGCATAGATTTTGCCCTGCTAGCTAAGTAGTGATTAATTCCATTCCATTTAAGTGTTTTACAATATCCTTTACTTATTGATGGAGGTTGTGATCTTTCTGCTTCTGCATCATCCTGTGGAAAATGCTGTTACAAATGTTGTAGGATCTACTCTCTGCTCAGCTGTACTTACTTTCCTCATATAATTAAAAAATTGTCACAAGGTCAAAGGAAAATTCTGTGTTCAGGATATCCTGGATCAGATCATTACAGATAAAATTATTAAGATCCCTATGGAGCCGCAGTAATTTACACCAGTGGGGATTTAGGGCCCTGTCTGTTCAAGTACAGCCTAAAGCAGATACTTGATAGAACTATTACAATTAAAAGTGACATACCTTCATTGAAGTGAGAATATTGTACTGTACTGAGGCCAGTGGAGTGCCATTACGTGAACCAGGTTTTATATTGCTTCACACTAATAATTAACTTCAAGATACCTTTGCTTTTTACACTATATTTCAAAAGCATTTGTATCTTTCATTTAAGAGCAAATTTCCTGTAGTTTAATAGTACTCTTTTTGTGTTTTTCCTAAATTTTGGTATGATTTTGCTTTGATCTATGAGGCACCTTTTAATGCACATTGCCCAAACCATAGTTTCACCAAAGAGCTCATGCTGAAATATTGCCATGGATTAATTTTCAGGGAGCATAGGCAAAGGGCAAGAATATAGGAACACTACACTGGCTTAATCCTGTAGTTCACTTAACCTTATAATCCTCTCTCGTTTCCTATCTGTGGCTAGCACAACAGATTTTAAAATCTGTGGTGTAATCAGTCTTCCCCATTAAGTATTTCTTTACTGGGGTAAGCATGGAAATGAAACACACAGCTTATTACCTCTTTCAAAAAACAATTTTGAGCATGTTTCTTATTTTTATTCCTGTTATTAGTTGCCTAAATTCCTTATGAATGTAATTAAATTTTTGGTCTGAATGGTTGGGGTTCTTTATACAAATACAGGTGGGGGTTTCGTTCAGAGTTCTCAAATTATCCATTGCTGAGGGAACATTTCCCTATCAGGTCTAATTATAGTGTTTTTACATGTTATTCCCCATCCTATTCCTTATGATTCTTAATGCCTTTTTGGACTCCTGGCCATCACTAAAGTCTTCATTAAGCTGTCTGTAACAACATCCAAATCTCTTTCCTGAACTGAATAATTAATTCCAAGTCCTTTGCACTTTCATAGATGTTTTAATGCTTTGCATGTACTGATGGTGAGTCTCGATTGCTGTCACGATCCTGCTGAAGCTCATCCATCAGCCACAGTATCGAATAAGACTATGGGGCCACTGAGTCTGGAAGCACTTCACCACATAATTGATGTTTAAACCAGAAAACCAGTGTGAACATCTTTCCATCCCTCATACATAAATCAGTCTTCCTTTGTGATGACTGACCCATTTACCTGTAGTCTCTGCCAATTTTGCTGCCTTCCTATTCATCATCTTTTTCAGGAATTATTTAAGTATATTGAACAATTTTGCACCTAATTCACCATGTTAAATTATTGTTTTTATATTTAACTTGTCAGGAAAAAAAATCTTAATTTTCTGGCTCCTCACATATAAAATCCCAAGCTCAATATTTACATAACCTGGAAGACACTGTATGAAAATATAAATACTATGCAAGTCAAGGAAAATGTGTTCTAGAGTATTTATATATTTTTTTATTTCTTGATTCTCATAAAATATGAACCAGTATTCATGATGAATTTATGAATTTTTCTTTTTTTTCCCCAGTAAGAGAATATGTTCTTATAAAGAATAATTTTAGACTAAGATATTATAAAAGGCACTGAAATGCAGTATGGGACAATTTAAATGCTTTCAGAAATAGAAAACAGTGGTCACAGTGCAGTATCAAGAGAACTCACTGTTTCACTGTGCTCTGAATTTAACTTGCCACTGGTTTTATGTTTTTCCATCTTTATAGAAAAAAAAAAAAAAGGTTAAATTGTGGTTACAGGTAATAAAGAGAGAATTCAACCTTCAGATATTAGCTTTAATTATTTAGGCCTCTCTTAGCCATCATAACCAGAAGCTAGCAGAGCAAGACAGATGAACTTCTAGGCCCTTCCAGTGTTACAGAAGATAATAAAGTCGTTGCTCCTTACAGCCTCCAAGATCCCTTGACCAACATTGCTACAAGGAGAAGACAAATGCATCATGAAAATGGGGAGAAGAATCAGCCAGGCTACATCACATATGAGAGAAATAATAGAAAACTTGAGTTTAAAATGTGGTGAGAGGTCTGGAAACCTTCACAACATATCAAGACTCTAGCATCTCACTAAACATGCACATAGAAACTAGGGAACTTCCTACACCTTCTGTGTGCATCTCCTACAGGTGGGATGGCATTTGGTACAGGAACACCAATATTTTTTATAATAAAATAGTAAATAACAAAAAGATTTCCCTTACTGTATCTGACAATCCAGGAAATCAAATTGATTTCATTTACAGAGGTGTCAACAATTTATAGTATTTGATGAGGATTTATTATCTGGTTTACATTAAAAGCAAAGAATGCATCTGTAAAAGCATGTAAGAAAAGGTTTAATCCAGGTGTCTACAGAGCATGATAATGCTTCCCTGGGAATGATTCACGGGTTCGTGTATTAACTGTGTGTATTATAGGACTAAGCAGAACTGCAGAGAGACCATTCACAAATAATGCATGATTGCCTGCTACTTACAGCTTGTTGAGTTCATGAGATGTGAATAATCAGCAGAGCTCTGGGAACACTAAAAAAACATTCTTTTTTTTAATATTAAGCCATGCTTTACCACTGACCAAATGCTGAGTCCTAGGCTGTGCCCCAGTTCTTTCAGCAGAACTTCTTCACATCCTGCAGGTCAGAGCCACTCTTGAGGAGTATCTACCTGGGGCTCAACAGGCCACTCACAAAGGAACTCTTCACAGTTAATGACAGGGGCACCACCAGGCCCTGTTTGGATGATAGGTAGTTTACAGCTGAACATGAAGTTTTCAGACATTTTTAAAAATGAACCTCCATAGTGTGGAGTTAAAAATGCCCTTACTCTTCCCTGACCTCCAGGCAGCTGTAGCTCTGGTTCATACACAGTCTGAGGGAATTGCACAGTGGTGGTGCCTGCAGATAAAATAATCCATACAAAGGCTATAACCTTCCCTAATTTGTACTAAGAGGATAATTCAAATAAGCTTTATATAAGTTGACAAAGGAGACTTATGGCACATTTGTAGAGTGAAATGTCTTTGTTAATGAATTAAAATCTATAAAGACTGTGCTTGTGTACACCTGGTTTTGTTGAGGCTTAAGATTTGCTTCACTCTGCAAAACTCAGTGGTGGAGAGGAACAGCACAAACCTGTAAGGAAATTAATTCATCCTTTGAAGGCAAGTGACCATTCACAGCTTTTCCTATTTGTACTGCACCATTTGCTACTATCCATTATCAAGTGTCAATTGTTTTCTTAAGGCTGAAAATTTTAAAACACTTGGCCTACCTGCCAAAACCAGCCAGCTACAGAACTGCTTTTGAATAAATGCTACTGATTTTTGATAAAAGATTTGTAAATATGGGGAATGAGTGAGTGAAATAGCAATTTTTGCCCTAGATTCTGAACTGCCCAGTGGGTGTCCTTCACATTTAAAAAGCTTTCCTTCTGCCAGTAGTACTGAGTCCTCACATATGCTCTACAGTCTCTGTTTTGCTACACACAAGGCTAACTGCAAATGAGAAGGTTGTTAAGTGGGAAAAATATATTTGTTTTGGTTTAGTAGCCAGCAAACCATGTTTATTTTGCACATTTAAACTAAACTGCACTAAATTACTAAAAGAAAATAAAAGTGTGATACAAATGAGATGTATGATCAAAGATCAGATTTGCTGCCAAGCCACAGAAAATGGAGTTGGTTAACATTCAACTTGAGTTATCATGTAAGAAACACCAAGGGAAACTAAATGTACTACACTAAATGTTGCCATGCTTCTGTGGTGAGATCATTTGGACAAACAAATGATAGAATTACTTTATACAAAGTAAACCACCATTAACAGTCACCATATGTTAACACATATTTCTGTCTATTTACAGCCAATTAAGAGCTGCATTATTCAGTTATTTTCCCTTCATGCTAGCTGGTATGTTTAAAAAAGAAATGAGTTAAAAAGAAGCACTCAAGCTGACTCTAGTACAGCAAATCTCAACCACACTAAGTTGACATTACCCACCTTACCATTTTATATCTGGGGAACTCAGGGGGATATTGCTATCCCTCTTGAATGGCACAGTTATAGACTGAATCCTCTTATTAACAAGAATTGAAGAATTAATGGAGAAGCATGAAGACTATGTATCTCTACAGTATCTGCCTAAAAGTAATAAGCATCACTAGTTGAAAATATGAAATGGCCTTATTTATCAGAACAAATATCACCATTTCCTTGCACCCCTTCCCTCGAATGGCCACAAACAGATACCTAAAGGATCATATGAACAAGTCAACAGTGTGATTCTTCCTCAGAATATTTGCTCAACCTCCAAAAATTCGTGTCACAGAGCCTTCCTAAGCCACAAATACAGAAAGGTGGTGACTTCCAGAACTAGGTCTGATAAGAATTACAGAGCATGACACCCTCATGATTTAACAAAGGGTCATTAATGTAAATGTAACGGCAGTGGATTGGTTACTGAGTAGGTTGTAGAAAATAGAAACAAAAAATCACTGACTCCAGTAGGTTGTGCCAGAATGCTACAGGCAGTAATACCAGCTGAAACACTGAGGTCAGCAGGAATGAGCAAAGGGAACCACAGACTAACAACCAATGTTATTTAAGCACAACAAAACAGTCAATGTCAATGCTGCAAAAATGGCATGTCAGGTTGGAATCAGCAGCTAAATATGCTGGGATGAGTGCCATGCAGCAAAAAGCCATGATATTCATACTATAGAAATACTAATGACTACTAATTACAGTGTCCCAGGTGTGTCAACCAACATGTATTAAAACACCACTGCAAAGGGCCAGAGATGCTGCATTTTCCCATCAGTTCTATAACCTTGTGTATGTGGACAAGACCTGGTAGTTGTCATGCATCCAGCTCTAGCACCGAATTCATGTGTATATCTTTAGGGGAAAACCTTATGGATGAATTTTTAATTATCACACCTTAACTTTTCCTTTATTAATTGAACCATGAGAAACAAACAAAAAAAAGTCGGAAGAATCCATTGAAGACCCTATGTCAGTTTTCAGAGCTACCAAGTTCACACCATCCATAAGGAGCATGATTTCTGTTTCCATTGTTGTCTCCAGAAACAAGGATCAGCTCCTCTCAGTTGCTGTCAGCTGGACCCAGTGTTGTCTGAGTATTCTCAAGAGTAAATTGCAACAGCTTTCCTTTCCTGTGCTTATGCAGGGATGCTTTTGCAGGGAATGGCTTTGTTTACATTTGCTTTCTAAATGAAAGTTTAAAATTTCCTCTCTACACTGTTGTTTGATCTCTAACCCAATCCTTTCTCCAGACTTTCTCTCTTGCCTGCATGCTCTAGGATTCCTGAGGACTGGTTTTAGCACTAAACAGTGAAGCAAAGACATTCAGGAACTCCACCCTCTCTGTATCTTTGTAGGACACCCACCTCAGTCAGCACTGAGCTCACTTTCCTTAATCTTCCTTTTGCTACTGTTATACTTGAAGAAACTCTTCTTGTTTCTGATATCTTTTGCCAGATTTAATTTCAAGTGGACCTTAGCCTTCCTCTGTGCATCCCTGCATACTCTGAAAACACTCCTACATTCCTGCAAAGCAGCCTCTCCTTTTTCTCCACATTCTGTAAATTTTGTTCTTCAGTTTGACTTTTGCCAGAAAGTCCTAGCTCATCCATGCAGGTCTCCTGGAGGAATGCACTGAAACCTATTTCTAGCATATTGAAGGAGTAAAATATGCGGATTTTAAAGTTCAAGAAATTTCCAAAAGCTGAGAATATAATCGAGCACAATTTGAAGCTTTCCAGATTTGGCAACTTCACTGTGATCCTAAACAATACAGCAGGCACTTTCTAAAAATACTGTCTATTGTGTATATTTAATACTGACATCAAAAATACTTCCTGGCAGCAGGCAATTTTAGAGGCAGGTTATTCTGATTTCTCTTAAATTAGGTGTGATTTAACAGAATTTAAAAAGTGTTTTCTTTCCAGAAAAAGGCATAGCCAAGTCACACCAAGTAAAAGACTTGTTCTGTTTCCTCATTAGCTCAGCCTTGCTGGAAATAAATGCACAACGCTTAGCTAGTCCCATGATTAAAAGAAATAATGCAAGATGTCAGATAACTGGTGGTGTGAACTTACTAAGTGTTAGTATCCAGCTACAGAGACAAGAAAGCTCAGGCTGAGTTTTTCTGCTGCCACCCATGCTGTGGTTCTGGCTACATGAGACGTTCCACTGACAAAGTACACTGATGTTCTATATACCCAGTTTTCCTTTATAAATAAGGAAAGCAAACTCATTTTAGCATAGTCTTATTTCTCTTTAGGAAAATGGTTGAGTCATTTCAACAGTACCTTGACCTGGCTGATTAAAAAAAAGGAAAAAAATTCTCTCAATCTCTTGCAGTGGGTTTTTAATGGATGGGTCAGTACAGTGTGAGGGTAAATAAAACAAGCTAACAATCACTAATGTGCATAGAATTTAAAAGGCAAACAGTTGTGACTTAGAAGGAACAAATAAATGGCCTGAAATTCCTCTGGGTTTCAAACCACTGAGCGAACATGGGTCATGTGAAAGCAGCTTAAAATGAACTGAGAATTATTCCCAGACGAACAAGAAATTTTTGATAAAGAGAATTGTGCTTCTAGTAAAATTCACGTGGCTTGTTTCTTCTGACAAGATGTGTGTTATAAAATAAAAGTGGAGGGTGGAGGCCCCTGTGGAGAGTTGCTTACTCTGAAAAAATGTTAATGGAGCTATAAAGCCCTCTTATACTTTTTTTTTATAACATTAGATGAAAATAAAGAATAAAATACGACTTTCCCCTTGAATCAATTATTTTTTTTTAGTTATCTGTTATGAACACAGTGATAGGTAAATACCCTATTGATATCTAATAAATTGTTCATTTTTTAATAACCAGTAAGTCAGCATTTACATTTGATCTTCTTCCAGCTAATACTGAATATGATCCATTTGTATTAAACAAAATCGCAAGGACTGGAAGATATTCAGGACCTGTTGGCAAGGTCACATTGGCTGAATAATGCATTTGATTTACACTGTAATGAAAAATTAGTGTCTCTTATCTCAGTGAAGTAGGTGAATAAAACACAGCTTTTAAGCAGTTGTTTTGTACTCTCCTGTGCACTCCTGAATCCTTACAGAAAAGTTGACTATGCATAAATAGGAAGCAACACGTGCTAATTGTAGTGTCATAAAACCTGTCACTCAAACCCTTATCAGCACAGGAGAAATGGAAAGCAGTAAATGCAACCTCAGCCTTTGAGAGTGACTCTACCAGGTAGGTGAGAAACTATAGGTAAGCAATTGTGACTTTCAGGTAAATAGCTGAAAATCAGAACAAAAACTAGAACAGCAGATGTTTGGATAACCAATTGTGAAAAAATTCTGCAGCTTCTCTAGGTGGCATACATTTCCTTCAAACCTCTTACGGTTCTTTGAAGGAGTCAACAAGCATTTGGGTAGCTGTGGTGTGGTCAGTTCACTGTCCTTGGATTTTTAAAAGAGCTTGTGACAGTATTTTTGAAAAAGGAAAGCTTTCACACAATGAAAGATAATAGTTCTCTCCCAGATCAGTAATTCATTGAAAACTAAGAAACATGTCTAAAAAAAAAAAGAGCCAGCATTCACAGCTAAGGATGGTAGTCACAGAGGCCTAGTGGCATCCATTTAGTAAACACATGCTATTCAACACATTTATGAATGAAGAGGAAAAGAGAGTGAACAGGGAGATAAAACATTTCCAGGTGATACAAATTATCTGGGATCAGATGAAATGCAATTTTGATTGCTGCAATCAAAAATAATAACTGCAGCATTTAAAGTATAGTATTTAAGGTTTTTTACCAGGAGGAAAATATGAGTAATTTTAGAAAGGTCTTTTGAAAGTTATAAGTCCAGAAAAGCAAACAACGTTAAATACGAAAGGAAAATCTGAGAACAAATCAGAAAACATAGTACGTGCCTGGTGTTCCATCTGTTTTGATTTTTGCATGAAACTCTGATAACAACTTGAAGAAGAACACAGCAGAATGAGGAAAGGTACAGTTTCTCCAGTGATTCTGTGCAATTCTGTAAACCGTGGCCTTGTTGACTGGAAAGGCTTTATTAACCTGTCAGTAAACACTGTAGGATATATCAAATTTGCAGTGAATTGGAAAGTAGGAAAGTTTTCTGAACACTGCAATGTAGTCAAAGTCAGGACTCATATTTTGGCTCTAGGTGCTCATTTGCAAATGAGCAATTCATCTTCTGAGACAGAAAGGAAACAGCTCCAGGTTTATGTCAGTGTTACAATGTGAAGTGCTTCTCATTGACATGACTGCTTTAGTAACAGCAAGACTGACAAGGCTGAGAAAGCAGGAGCTGAATTTTTCTCTGACTTTCCACATTGTTCTGGATGGAGTGAGGAGACTCTGAAAAGCATCTAAGTGTGTTTAAACTACCAAAAGCAGAAAACAGCAGGATGAGACAGGACAACGAACACTAAGGAGGGAGAAGGCTTATTTATGATGGTACCAAATAATTGCTGTTCTGAAAAGACTGAGCAGTGAGTGGTGAAGAAAGCCTAACCTGAGTCTATTGTGCTGTGCAGATGGCTCTTGGGAGAAGAAAAAAAAAGTCTCCTTGATCATTTGAGTGTAGGCAAAGAAGCCAAATATACTGATGTAGTGTAATCCCATATTGGCAAGTCAAGGTAACCTGGCATGTCTGCTCCACAGAACATCAATATTCTGTTAGAGCACTGAAGATATTATTATGAGACACCTTGTAACTGGAGTAGCCTGTGTTGTGTGTTTTTAGCTGAGACACACTACTCCTAAATTTACGAAACCCCATGGACAAGACAAACCTTCAGGGCCTTGCAGAGGTTTCTGGCTGGATTTTGTTTTTGTGTATCAAGACTGCTAATATCTGTAAAAAGGATAGAAAGTATCTCAGAAGAGCCTGACTTAGAGGATAATGCTTATTAAAAGCATAAAAAGGTCAAAGAAAGCAGCTGTGTGCCTTGTTTCAAAAGTATAAAACATTATTTTAAATATAAAATGAACAAAGTATATTTCCTGTCATGTAGCCTGGCAATAAACATGAATTTAATAACATTAAAAATTACTATTTTTAACATAATCAAAGTATTGATTGAATTCAGAGACATTCAGATGACATCTTTGTTAGATGTTAAAGCATCATATTCTGCATACACAGTGTATTCTGGGGAGGAAATGGAATGTTCTTTACAATCATTATGTGTCTAATCTCTAACCAGATACACACAAAATACATTTTTTAATAAGGGTTTCTTCTATTGAAGAGAATTACAAAATATTTCAAAGAGTAATGTATCCTAAAACAATCCTAGCAAGTCTAGAGTCTGTTGCCCTCATTTTTGTGCACTGGGGGACAAATTTCTGCCTTGGTATTATCCAAATCCTGTCTGCATAACTGTTGGTATATACTGTTATATGGGACTAAGGATGCACTTCTTTCCCTTATGGAGCACTGGGCAATAACCCTCCAATTTCTGACTTCATTCTATAGTTGCCAGCATAAATTATATCCCTCATGGCAGTTCAGTAATGCACTCTTATAAAAGCAAATATAAAGTCAATAGAAAACAAAAGAATGACTCCTGTTGATTTCATCAGAACCTGTCTCTATTTTTTAAATAGAAAAAAAAAAGAAATAACTTTAAGATATTGCCTAGGTACTTATTTTAAATGGCATATGAATAGAAGGGGTATATTTTTAAAGTTTGGAAGCAAACACCTAACATATCAATTTTTTTATTAATGCAAGTCATGGATATGGATCACTAGAAACATCATACTTGGCTAGTGGCAGCCAATAGTTTAATTCATCCAAAATAATGGAAGGGCCACTCTTCCCCTCTATTACTCCCACTGGTTATAGGTCTAGACAATGTCACATCACAGAGCAGCAGTTAACACCAGGGCAATCTGACACAAACCTGGAGCTATTTCCCTTTTCCTTCACATGATGAATAGTTCATTTACGAATTAACACCTTGAGCCAAAACATTAATGCAGAGTTTGCCTGCATCTCACTGTTTGGAAGAATTGTTATAATGACAATGCCAATTGGTATTACATAGGTGCCTGCCTGATGTGATTTGTCATTGAATAATTCAATTAGTTAGTAGTTAATATTCACAGACTACAGTCTTCCAAATTAAATCACATTTCAAGATGCTCAAATTCTATTAACCTTTGTGTTTGTTAATACAGGCTGTTACTCAAAAAAACATACGTTTTGTCAAGTCAGAGTAAATTTCTGGAAAAAGGGAACAGATTTAGATGAGTAGCAGTGAAACAAAGCCTGTGCTTTTACTGTTCAATAACAGTTATTTCCGAGAGGAAAGTATATTTTAAGTTTGGAAATGTCTCAGTCATTACCATTTTTGTACCTGTCCTTTCTGCTGCAATGGGAAAGGGTTGCAATGTCAACACAAGGTGGGCACATGTTTGGATGGGCACATGTTTGCAGCTCCCTGGGACTAGCACACCAGAGAAAGGGGATATCTGGAACACTGTGCCCACATCATTGCTCAGCTTTGGTGAGCTCCCACCCGTGCAGGGTGCAGAAATAATGATTTGCAGCTGACAAAGGTGCCACCTTGAGAGTGATGGTTAGGAAGGAAAAAAATAAGCAAAATATGAGATCTGTTTCTGCAGAGCAGAGTCTGTGTTATAAAGCAAGAAAGATATTGGACATATCCACAACAAAGCTGGCTGCAGTGAAACACTGCAAGGCACAAGAATCCTTTCAGCACTCAGAATGTTAATCTTTTGGTGTATTATCCTTGAATATTAAGACAGAATTATCTAAATTAAGACCTGACCTGAAAATCTTTTCCTCATCACTGTAATTACACTAGGAGATGTGAGAAGGCTGCATTATACCCACCTGCAAAGAATCCCTAATAATTGCAAAGCACCTTCAATATCTCAATCACATATTTCAGCTCCTGATTACTTTTCTTTGTTTGTTTTGCCTTTGGTAATCCCCCCTCATACCAGAGCTGCTGCAGAATTTGTCACAGCTAATAAGACTGTATTTTTGCCTCTTTTGCAGGAATGAATGCTTGATTTGTTTTTAACAGAGTTTCCAGGCCTAGATGAGCAATAAAAATATCCTGAAAAATGACACCCAAACACACAATGCACGAGCTTTAGATTTGGTTACAGGGCACTGTACACATGATTATAACGCAGCATAGCTTTGAAGGTCACGTTTTCACAGTCTGCTAAGTAGAATCCTCATCAAAGCAATTGCAAAAAATATTATCCCAGAGTGAGCAGGAAAGAACACCTGATGATTATGCTCTCCGTATCATGGCTAAACCGGTTTATTTTTCACTATACTATAATGAAAAAATCCATATTTTAGACCTTCAAAGCAAAAGACCAGGGAATTCTGGGAGCTTTGTTTTATCATGGGCTTTTCAAGCCAGAGACAAAAACTTCTTGCAGTACACATAAAACAGGTCAGGGATGCCAATTACAATATTATTCCAGTCTTTCCAGTGCTGCAAGGGATTTCTATAAAAATCTTTTTCAGAAGCTAATACCTGAGTGTTTTATTAGCACTTTATTTCAAATGGCAGTGCTCATTCCATTTCGCTTCTTTCAATTTCATTTAAATTTCCATGGTTCAGATTTCTTTTTAGTCCCTTGAGAACATTTTGACTATAAGGATAGATTCCTTGCAGCCTGACAGGAGAAATTAAAAACCCAAGCCATTCTAATTAAAGATGGCCAGCCCAATTTGTATTTGTTAGTTGATCTGGAGTGCAACAAGATATTTTATTCTGTGTAGGCAAGCTATTAAACAATTTCTTTTGATTACCATGTGTTGACATCAACCAGAACACATAGATGACAGAAATAACGATAAAAAATCCTTCTCCTTCAACGAAAATGTATGCTTTCCTAATAAGTTAATCAATTTAGTGATGCTTCTAGGGAAAAAGATTTCTATGAAACACTTCAGCAGATCACCCTTTGTTCCATTCATTCAAGCCTTTCATGTGTCATTATTACTTAGTTTTTAAAGATCATATAAATGCCATTGTCCTTTCTTTTTAATAGCATGAGGAACTTTTCAAATCATAGCTCATTTCCTATCTTTCATTATATATTTTTCTAGTATAAAAACCAAGTGTTAACACATAAGAGAGAAGTCTACTGCTAACTGTAACTTAGAATTTTCTCCTCTTCTCTCCATTTCTGAGGTGTTGATGTCTCACTGAAAAAAAAAAAAAAGTCTTTGTTCTCTCTTTGTCAGTATTTTTCCTGGATGTAAGAATTTGACATTCAGAGGATGTACTGTCATAGGTTAGCAAGCATAGTCCCGGAAGGGACGTCCTTGCTAAGGGGTGCTTACAGTTTCCTCTGGGAACTGATAGAACCTATCAGCTGGCCAGTTTGAATATGGACACTTCTCTAAGCCACTTAAAGTTGTGATCACCTCTGTGATCCACATTTAAGAATAGGCAAACTCCCCCTCCAAGCTCTCTCTCGTTTCCGGCGCTGGGACAGGTGGCTGCAGGCCCCGTGTGGGGGCCAGCGGGCCCGGCCAGGCCCTGCTTGGGCCAGGCCGGGCCGGGCCACGGCCATCCTGAAGCCATGGACCTGTTCCAGCCGTGGAACCCCCCCCCACTGCCTTGCCGTGGGCAGCCGGAGCGGCTCGGCTCTCCCCCCTCTCCACTGCGATAAGAAAAATACAACATTCCAGCTGCAAAGCTGCAAGGCTGAGGTGAGAGTAACCCTTTTATTGCTGTGAAGAGCTGAAAACCTGAGGGAAGAGAGAGAGGAGATGCTTAAAGCTGAAATTCTGTTGTGAAGCTATGATATATCAGAGTATCCTGTTGTAATTTCATGAAGATATGGGGGGTGGAGTGTTCAACTCGTGAGCAAAAGCACCTGCGCTGAGATAGGCAGATGCTGACGCAGCTGTAATTTCATGAGAAGTTTGGACAGGGAGAGATGAACCAGATGAGGACTTTTGCTCCAAAGGGGAAAGGAGAAAACCTCAGTCCGTAGAGATGAACCAGATGAGGACTTTTGCTCCAAATGGGAAAGGAGAAAACCTCAGTTCCTAGAGATGCTCCCAGAGATAGTCCTAAAGATGAAGATGATGAAGACCCTTTGCTCCCAGGGAAGGAGAAGGGCCTCTGTTTTTGTTTCTGAACGGCTCAACCTTAAAATTGTACCCCAAAAAACTTCAAGAGTGGACCCTCGAAGGCAGTTGCGGGAAAAGCTGCAAGTCGGGGGAAAGGACTCACACGCAGGCAGAGAGACTCCTCTTCCTAAATGGACTGAACAATATTTGGAAGTGGGCGGCTGTCTCGTTGTGATAATGTTTTCATAGCATGAGCAAGAAGAGACTTCTCTCTCTAAATGGACTGAACAAGGTTATTATGGAAGTGGTAAACAGACTGAACATCTTAAGGGTTGTCTTTTCACATTGTCAGTGGGAGAAGGGAGGAAGGTGGGGGGAGGAGGAGAGTTCTGAAGGTGGTATAATTTTTTTTCTTCTTTTAGGTCTGTTAATAAACTTCTTTATATTCTTTCAAGTTTGGTGCCTGTTTTGCATTTCTCCTAATTCTTATCTCACAGCAGATAAACAGTAATGAGTATTTTGGACCAAACCACTACATGTACCAAGGAAACTAATCTTCCTCAAAGTACTACCAAGTTCCCTCTAAATGTTTTTCTGATTGCTTCACTGAGGCATTTCTTTAGTAGTTTGTTTATAAGTTTAGATCCAAAAATGGTTTTCTAAAACATAATCTCCAAAGGTAGACATGATAAAATTTCAGTAGTTAAAACAAACAAACAAAAAAATCCTTCCCAGAGCAGGGATGAGGGCTTAAAGATATTTTCTTGACCCAGTAAAAATTATCTATCACTTCACTGTCTTGATCCCTAAAGATCCAGCCACAGACCTGATCCAAGAGCCATAAGAAACCAATATCACCAAACTTCCACGGATCTCAGTGCCATTTATGAGCTTCAGCACAGAACAGTACAAAAAAATCAGAGTTTCCAAGTGCCTACATTTGACAGAATGGGGGAAAAGCAACCACACACCATGTGCAAATTCCAGGGATGGGAAAACAAAATGTAGAGTCATCGATCCACATTTCTTAACCTGTTTTGGATTAGATAACCTGGTCTCCAGCCATCAGGAATGGTTAGCCCTTAATGCTGCAGAATAGTTTAGGGATTTTATAAATAAGCAGCAGTATTCTGATATGCTCTATCTGGTCATAAAGGAACAAAATCTATGACAGAAAATGTGGGGTTTTTAATAAAAGCATACAGCAATAGTCCCTTATAAAAGCTGATCAGGAGACTGATTTTCTAATGAACTTATGCTTAAGCAATTTTGTTATTTTGTGTCTCTCTGTCAGCAGTAAATTATGTGCATATCTCATTTATGTATTTCTTATTTTTTTTACACTAGAAATAAATTTATTACTTCTCTGAGAATGAAAATTCAAGTAGTGAACACATATGGTGGTCACACAGTCATTTAGTATTTGTTTTAAGGTCAAGTCCCTGACTTCTGACAGAGCTTTTTGCTTCTACTGGAAACATATCCCTACTGTTCATATTCCTATTCAAAATGGTATATATAGACATTTTTATGAGTAAAGATACGTATTCTATTTCTTTCCTTATTGTAGATATTCCTAATAATTCAGCCCAGAGGTACAACATTTGGGTCTTTCCAGATCTTATTAGCCTTAAATCTCTGGCTTTAGGATGGATTCAAAGCTGAAAAGAGCCCACTTCGTTTTTCTGCATCTTCACTCAGCTTCTTCTCTGTGGGAGTCTGAGATGATTCCTGCTTCCATAGCAGGCTGAGACTGCCTCATGTCACCAAGCAGAGCTAACAGTACATCAAAGAAAGTTCCTACATAAAATGCCCAAGAGCTGTATGTGTGAGTGGGGCGTTCTCTTTTAAAATAGCTACACATTTCACATGTGGAAAACGTTCTTTAATAAATGTATGGTGTGGAGGGCACCGTAACTGGTCAATATTAGAAGCCAAAATTCACAACAGTGCCTGTAGGAGTCGGAAACTCAATCCAGAGATGATCACGTCCCATTACACCAAGAGCCCTGCTGGAAGGAGGAAAGGCAGGGTCTAAGCACAGAACAAAACTCCAGCTACCCCTTGTAGTCTCACTACCCCTCCTCTGTGGCAACAGAGTCCCAGTAAAACTCTACACAGGCACAGTTGAATTGTCCTTTGTTTTTAAAGAAGTTTATTCCTAATGATGACCACAACTGAGAGCCTCCATCAACATCATAAGAGGTGTGGTAAATGACAACCTTGATTCTTCAGCATAAAGGAATGGAAATGCTCTTGGATCTGGCACCAGGAGAAAAGCAATGCAGCCTCAGATGCAGAGAGAGGGGGTGTGGGCAGGCTGCAGGGAGCTGTGTGAGCAGCCTTCTCTTGGAGATGAAAATAATGCATTTACACTACAGGACGCTGACATATTCCTCTCCCTTTCCCCCATAGCCCATGCTTCCACACAGGAGGAGTTTTCTCCCAGAACCACCCATACAAGGACTATCCATAGGATAAATGCATAAATACTTGCTCTTTCTGATACTCATATTTGTAAAATGCTGTTTTCCATTAACTCCTGGTGTACCGGTTATTGCACTCCACTCCTGTGGAACATGCTTAGTAGGCTCTTTGGACTGCAGAGGCTTCTCTTTTATTCCTGTTTTGCAGTTGGTTACACAGGTGACTTTTCTTTCAGTCCATTTACTGAATTAGTTACAAGATTTGTGATGTGCCTCTTGTTTAGAATCTCATCCATTCTGAGCACGTGAGGCACAGAGATAAGATCTTGGAGTGTCAAGGGTGTAAATATTCCCATGATTACAGAATCAGCCGTTTATATGTGAAGGCAGATCTAAATGTCCTTAGAGTTAACTACAGCTGCCATCATTAAAAGTTAGCACACCAATGCACTCTGCCTGCCATAAATTACCTCCCCATGGATAAGCAATGTCAGTGCAAGAAGACAATGTGGCTGGTGATAAGCAACAAGGAAAGGCAGCTTTGGCATCACAAAATGAAGCAGACTTAATCCCAAAGGGTATGAGATCACAAGTGTCCCATTTACATGAAAAGAAAGGGTAAGAGAACAAGCCCCTTCAGCTGAGAAAGGAAAAGATTAAAAATATATACATATATATATATATATATATATAAACAGAATCCTGTGGTAGACTGATGCTTCAGTTGAGGCTGATAGTGCAAGAACCACCCTGAAGACAAACAATAAATGGATTAATAGATTCTGGTTTAGGAGAGACTGAAGAGGGACAACTGGCTCTGTGTTCATAGCAATGGAGGCATTTCACACTCCCATGCTATAAAATACAAATAGAGAGCCAAATTGCAGAGATCAGGAAAAAACACGCAGGACATATGCTTCCCTAATGGCAAACAATTTTTTAAAATACTGATTTTTACTGATAGACACAATCATGCCTACAAACAAAATTGTCTTCTTACCTGCAATGAAAGAATTAGAACAACAAAACTCCCCCCCACCATCAGCATTTTAGTGATAATAGCATAAAGGAGTTTATGTGTGTGGAGATTATATACTTTTACTAAAATGTGAATAAAATACCCTGGCACTTTTGATGGCAAAATAACTTCAAACATTCAAGGGACAGTTCTAACACACCTCCAGCAGTAAAGAAGAAAACTAATCACAACCCTCATCAAAGCACAAAACTGGTAGACCCATCCTAACCCTCTCAAGTACACTTAATATAATTGTTTGCAGAGCACAAAAAGCTATTAACACAAAAAGCTCATATAACTGAGCTGTGTAAGAACAGAAGGACGTGTAAGCTCCCCATGGGATATGTGTATTTGGAGAGATGTGTTCAGAGGGAGACTATTACCACAGAATGAAGCATTCATTCATTTAAAAACGGAGGCTGAAAGCCATTGATTGAATCCCTGGGTCTGAATAATGATAATTCTGTGGGTTATGTCAACTGTTAGGTGAGTTATATGTACAGTAGGTGTAGGCCTGGGTAACTTCAGATAATATTGGCACAGGAACAGAGCAAAGGCAGAGCAAAACCTAGCAGCTCCAAAAATATACTGAGCAACTTTTCTTGTAGGCGAAGGATGTTTATTCACGTACGTCAGAGTAACATCATTGTGAACACAAAAACCTCAGTGTATCATGCCTATGAATGGGTCAGTGGACTCCTTTAAATATGTGCATCTGCCTATAAGGCTGATAAGCAGCTTCTGAGAAACAAGACACACAAATGGTTTTCACTTCCAGCAGTCTGTGGGGTTCTAGGCAGACAGCTGATGTGTCTTTGATCTCAGAAAGAAATAACAAGTTCTCCCAATAAGGAATGCTTACAGTACTCCTAGATTGAACGTGGCTATGAGACACCATGCTTCAATTAGGCATGCTGGGCTAGAAACAGAAGTTCATGGGTGGCAGCAGAAATTATTGCCTTTAAACTCATGTCAGCCAGTGATGTGGGTTTTGGTGAAGAGAACTCTACATTTGGCTAGCAAACTGAGAAAGCTCTGAGATAGTATTGCATAGATAAGATTGCAAAAGGGGAAGATTAGAACCAGTGAACTCAAGGGGCATATGAAATAGATCTTATTGTCTCAATATATTAGCTTTTATTACCTCTCATGGGTGACTATTTTGTTGTGAAAGATGTACTGTACAGAAGAATGAAGGGAATAACTAATTTAGGGACCAGATGATGCAGATATCCTACAAGTGGCTGTTTGATGATTTTGGTTCCAAATGTTGAAAATCCTGTATGATGCTCACAGAAGGTAGCAGAGGACACTAATCCTTACAAAAAACTCCTTGCTATTTGTGTTTTGCATTAAAAGAACTCTTTGGGTATTTGTTCATTTCTATTCTAATTTTTTGGTGAGAGAATGCACATGTCAGCAATAAAAGAAATTACGGCATAAGGGTTTTATTTATCCTCATTAACTGGAAATATCACTAAGAGTTCTTTCACAGTCATTTTTAAAATCATTGAAGTAATTAGCTTGAACTTTGCAGAACTTTACTGCCAGCTCTTCTTTCCTCTAGATTTATTCACCTTCAGAGGTGGCAACCCCAATTCTGTATTACTAAACATCACTTCACAGACTTGTGACATTGTTTTGTTCACAAATTATTGGCTGCTTGGATTAATGAAGCAAATCAGCCACCTCCTGAAGCACTTAATGATCAATTTTCTACCATGCAGAAAGTTCTTTGAAAAGTATAAAGTACCTAAATCTGGCTAAAAAGATTAATTTGCACAAGTCTTCTCTCAGCTATTCGGAGCTAGCCAGTAGTGTAAAGTGAGAGGATCCTCATCCTCTGCTATTTATCCCTCCCCCTCACTTCAAGGCTGGGAATGCATTAAAGTTGGGGAAGGCGTTGTCGCACTCTGACAGCTCCTGATATATCCAGGGGTCCTTGCAGACAATGGCCAGACAGTCATAAATTACATCAGTGTATAGGTTGCTCTAAATTACTGCACGTTTAAAGAAGTTCAATGATGAGAGAATGACAGCCAGTTCTGTGGGAGAACCCCCATTCCAGAGCTGAAAAGACCTTGGCACAAGAGAGAATCTCACTCTTTTTCAGTGCTCCTACACTATTTTAGGAATCATCATTCTTCCATGCTGAGAGATCATTTTCTAAGTCCTCTGTGTTGCCATAGCAAAAGCCAGATTTTTTTTTCCACCCAATGCCTGACAAAAAGAGTCTGTGCAATTACAGAGGAAAACAGTATAAACAACAGTTTTAAAATGACTACAAGTGTTTTCTGTGGCTTCATTTTTTGATCACCATTAAAGTACAGTTTAGTCATATCAAGGGTGTAAAAATATGTCTGAATTCTTCCCGTTGTCTTCAGACCTGGGGATTCTAAAAGCTGCTAATCTTGCCTCATGACTGAAAATTTTGTGAACTGAAAGAGAACGGTTGGTGTAGAGGAAGACGTGTTTTCTCTGGGAGACATTTTAAGGGATGCATTCCATTTACTTATAGCTGTGGTTAACAGCTATAAAATCAGGACAGCTAGCAATCACAGAGAAATCACAATACTGAAGTAATCAAAAAAGAAATCACAACTTTCTCTACTTGTGAGAGCCTAAATATTGGAAAGTCATACTTGGAACAGCCTAACACAAATGCAGGTTCTTACACTTTAAATTACCCCCAAATGCTTCAAAGAGTAAAAAATAACCTGCACTCTTGCAATTGTGGTAGTTTTGGACTCAACTTCAGATCATTGAGTCCTGCATGTACCTGGGGTCAAACATTAGAATTTCACCCCATATTATTAATGTGCAATAGAAAAAGGCCTCAATCACTATAATCAGTCACTTAGCACAGCATGTAATTAAATATTCAGCATCATCGAATCCTAGTTACACAAAAGGGGTCAGAACGCTGCAGCAGACACACAAACACTACAGCCTTTAGTTTACACCAATTTGCATTCTAAATAGGCACTTGACTTTTCCTCTGTGACAGTCTCACAATTGATTAGATAAATATTTTGCAGTAAGCCACAAAATTGTATGGGCATAAATCAAGGTGTCATTTTTGAGATTGAGAAATCTTTAAACAACCAAAGAAAGAAATACTGTTGTTTGAAATAATCCATTACTTCCAAAGCAGTAAAGTCTTGATCAAGCTCTGTGAAACTTCAACATCCTGTGTTTCAGTTTATGCCCTCTACCTCTGGTCTCTCACTGGACACAACTGAAAAGAACCTGGCTCTGTCTTGTCTACACCTCAATATCTACATCAGATTTGTCCACATTCATGAGTTCCCTGCCTGAGCCTTTTTTTCTCTAGCCTCAGCAGTCCCACCTCTCTCAGCCTTTCCTCACAGGAGATGCTCCAATCTCTTCATCACCCTCAGAGCCCCTCAGTGCACTGACTGCAGCAGCTCCCCCTCTCTCCCACCAGAGAGCCCCCAGCTGTGTCCAGTACTCAGCAAAGAGATGTCATTCTAAACTAAAAACTTTAATTCTGTCTGCAGCTAAACTGCTTAGAAAGTGTGCAGTTTAGAATGTCAATTAATTCTGGTGTATGTCAATTCATTGCAAGAAATTCGTGGTGTGCTTGATTGCTTAAACTCTTAAAAGAGTTGCTGCTTAAGCAGATGATACAAGACATTCTTATCACTTAACAGGTTTAGAAATTTTAATAGGCTACCCAAAGCTGTAGCTAAGTTTGTGGTTGGCAATGATATAGACTAATTTTTGTCAGAAAAAGAAAATATACATTGTCATTTTCCCAAAACTACTGTGGATTTCCAGTTGCTGAATTGGGAGGGTTGTGGGGTGGGTTTTTTTGTTTGTTTGTTTGGAGTTTTGTTGTTGTTGTTGCTTTTTGGCTTTTTTCCGTTAAACTTCCCAACATAAATAAAATAATTGAACACCAAGGGGTTGTTTTGTTTTGTTTTCTGGGTTTTTTTTGGATGATGACAACTCATTTTGCATTTCTTACAATATTTTTGTCTAGATGGAACTGACTCTCCTCCTAGTTCAAAGTGAATTGACATTACCCACCAAGACCAGTTATTCACTAAAGAACCTGTATTTCCTCAGTGATTTAAGGGTTGCAGGTGGAGTGAAAAGGCAGCTTAGGAAAAAAAAAAAACAACAAACCTATATAGATATATGTGGATCTTTTCCTTCCATTGCATACAAACATAAAAACCTGGAGGCAAACTTGTACAGCTTCAATTTACACTGTGTGACCTTCACTTATTTGGCATATTTGGGATGACTGAGATAGCATCCTAGGAATTTATGAGTTGGTTTATGTGAAAAATGATTTGTCTGAGAGCTGATCCTTCAAAACACTAAAAATAAACAAGCCCACTTTTCAAGCTGTGTTAAATACTGACTTTGAATGCAAAGCTGGGTTTATCTGGGAGCTGAAACCCAAGACAGAACTGGACTAAAATAGTGTGCTGATTGTTTTCCTTACACTGCACACAACAAGCAATATCTAGTTATTCATTTGTGTTTATTTTGTGCCTCTCAGTAGGTATGGCATAAAAAAAAAAGTCAAGGCACCTGATTTTGCCTGAGAGGCATCAGTCACCCATAGGCTGTGGCAGGTCTGTGATGAAGAACTAAATAATGCAGCTCCTCCCCGCGGTGTGGGGTTTTAGGCAACAATTGTGGATTGTCACCAGGGTTACCTCTGAATGCAAAGCTGCACCACCCATGCTGCTCCTTCTCCTGCTCTTGGTCACTTCCCTGTGCCTCTCACCAGCTCTGGGTGTACCATGTGGGTCCCCTTCTCATTTCCAGCCATCGTGTGTCTGTCATTTCATTGCAATCTATCCCCAGGGAGGTCTTTGGGAACAGACTCACTAAACCTTTTCCATAATATGAATCTGTAAGGCTTCCCTGATGAAAGAGAGGTATGGAAATACAATTTGTGGAAACAAAATCCCACTTGTCAGAAAGTTCAGGATATTGAAAAGCACCTTGCAAAATCAAGCCTGTGTTTGCTACTTAATTATACATGAACCTGAAATACAAACTCCTCCAAATGTCATCAAATTCAAGAGATTGACTTCCCAAATCAGAACTTTTTATGCCACATTGACGCAAGGTGGGCCAATTTTATGTCTCTCTGAATACCTTAATCTTCCCACTAGTATTCCAAAACATGAGCAGAGCAACACTCGTAATTAACAATTGTGTCACAGTCTATAAAAGGCTCTCTGCTCAGGAAGCTGAAAACTGAGCAGAAATGAAGCCAACACTTGCTGTTAAGGGCCCACTGCTCCTACGCTGAGCAAGTATGAACAAAAGCCAGAAAACTTGAGGGAAAAAAGAAAAAGAAGTTGTAAAACCCTAATGATAGTTGATGGAAGTTTGACACATTCAGATGCACCTTCTGATTCATACATGCACAAATGCCACATTTAGTTTCTAAAGAGACCTAAACTGTAGCTTTATCTCTATGCTAGTGGTAGTCATACATCTCAGCTTTATCTATTAATACATTCTTCCAGAAAAGCAACTCCCATCCCAGTCCTTGACTCTAATTTAAGGCATGGCTGCTATTTTCAGATATTAGGTACTTCGGATTTTGTCCCCTTGTCATGCAGAACGTGACTCAGATATTGACTGAGAGGAGCAGCACCACCCTCTTAGAATTAAAATTAAAACTCTTCTGTATTTAAAGGAATGAATTAAAATACTATCTAATTGTCTATCTCATGGGGATAGAAAGTGGAAGAAATTTAGACAAGTGACTGTTTCAGTCCTACATTTCATCTCTTTTCATATTAATAACTATTATTTTCCCCAAGGTGACCGGGCATAGAGACATGGCTACCTCTGAATTCCAAGTGCCTGAAACTTAATGTGATTTGTCTTGTATCCAAAACTCCAGCTTTGATTATGAAAACAGGACGAGGGAACAACATCTTCTTCTTCAATCATCACTAGGGCTTCAGGAGAATGTAAATAGATGTCTTAAATAGAGGAAATATGTGTATAAAACCCATATGCAACTTAGCTTCATATGGCTATATTAAGAGCAATTACACCAGTCATAAGATCAATTCTGCCCTCTAGTAAACCACTGTAAAGTAGGTAAATCTTCCAAAAGATCCGGAGACCAGAAATTCAACTGTATAATTGTGTAGTTCTCCTCTGTTTATTACAGTATTAGCTCTATTATTTTTTACACCCCACAGGAAACCAGTTAAGTGAAAGCAAAAATGAACTCATCAGGCAATCTTGGAACTCAGTAATGAGATTTTCTCTTCTGCCATGGAAAGCATTCAGGTTCAGGCTCAACTCGCCTGTCCATAGTCTAATGAAAGGTACAATCAGCAAACAGCAACCAAGGACACCAGGTGGGCCAGTTCTGTCAGAAGTTTTTCTATTCCTGTCTTAATCCAAAATGATCATTGTGTCCTAAACCATTACCAACAGCTGTTTATTTAATTAATTAATTCACATATTCATTACCGCTATTTAATTAATATATTCTTTAAAACTATCCATTCCACAGTCCATTTATTCCAATACTTAAATATCTACGAATGGCAAGTCACAGGACTACTGTTCGTGGTTCTCTGCAAACCTTAGATGACGTTTTTTCATACAACTTATTTTTCTGTAACTCAGTTCACATCTACAAATGGTAATGGCATTTCTTCATTTCCCATAATTTATACGTCTAACTTGTCTCCTAGAAACACCGGTTATTTTTTGCATGCAGAGTCTCCCAATAGACACGTATTTAATCCACCCACATATCCTATCTAGTCTTAATTAAAGGCAATGACAGTCTCTTTGACCATGTTTTAGTTGATGCTGGAAAGTGCTGATGTTAACTCCCATGTGCTTGGTTCCACACTTGCTAGTTCACCCAGGCTGGCTTCTGTCAGCAGATGGGGTTCATTTGTTGTTTGAGCCACTATGGACAGAAAAGTTTAGGTTATGTGTGGAGTGGCATTCCAGTATTTCTGGATGCATTCTCCATGTTCTCTCTGAGCTTCAAGGGTGTGAGTTATGGCACCTAGACAGAGAGCTGAGCTCCACAGCACAAGCTGTAGAAACTTTTAGTCTCTCCCCATCACCAGGCAAAATGAAAGCTATCTCACACATCATGCTGAGTGTGGCAGAGTCATGATTTACTTGGTCCTACTACAGTGAAAGATAATTACACAAGTAAGATTTACTTCAAACGTCAGAAACCGCATTGCTCAAGTCAGCGATTTGTGCTCTCCTCATTTGCAATGAGAACTACCACAATGCAGCTCTGCAATGGCAAACCTGATGACTGCATGCAACCACAGCAGAAAATTTACAGAACCATACATATATAAAACTGATTAAAAACTTGTATTTCCCTTTGAATATAAAGTTAAGGCATAAAATGCAATCATTAATATAATGACAATGGTTATCATTTTTAACACCATTATCATTAACTGACAGCACAAAAACCTAATTGCCTATAATTATGTCTCTATAATTGATTAATTTTTTGTGTTTTTCATGGCTGATTCAACAAGTAGAAATGCCTGCAAGGTATTTGGCCAGTGAAAGATCTTGCAGGCTGTCAGTGATCTGATGGAAGGACTACTGTGACCAGATGACATAGTCTCTGTTTCACAACATGAAGTCCAAACCACAGACTCCTTTATCTTTCTTCCACTCTCTCAGCTTTACATTTGCATTAGTTCAGCTCCAGTGAAGTCTGTTTTGATGCAAATGTTAGTGCTGATGTCCATCATGACTCTTGCTGTGTATAGAGCCAAGTCATAACATCCCAGGACAAAGAGATGAAAATCACAGTCCCCTCTTCTACCTGGCCAGGGCTGCTTTCCCCCACCCAAATGTCCTTGTGATCACTGCACCAGTGAGGAATCTGAGAAAGCAAAAATGTACATCTCAGCCAATGCCATTGTAAAATTAACTGAAGCCACTCCTGCAAGATAGCACACTGGAAATCAACGGTGAGGAGAATTTTGGTGGATGTCGTGGTTTTTATGTTTTTGTTTTCAAAAGGCAAAAATATTCTTTAACAAGTTAAATTTCACAGTTTCTTTTCAAGATATGAAAAAAAAAAAAATATCTAGACTAAATGCACACAAAATAGGGGCAGAGATAGGTATGCAAGGGATGGGATGGAGAGTATTAAAAACAAAGGATTCACTTTCATCGCCCTAGGTCCAGACCCAGTCTTAAGTTGGACATACATTCCTCTCAAAAATTTTTCTTCACCCATTTTTAAGCTGCATCAAGCAGGTGCATGTCAGCATAAACCATTGCTGGAGTTTGAATTCATAAATATCAAAAGTTACTGAATCTGCAGACCTCAAGGAATTAGATTACATTCTATTTATACTCATGGCCAGATTCTAACCTCTACTTTAACAGCCTCGACTTACAGTAGGTGTGCTGGCACAAGTAATTTCTCTGTTTACATCAGTTTATGTGAGGTCAGACTCCATATGAGAGGGAAAGAATGAATGGATCAGTGTAAATTTATACTATAGTTACAAGATATTGAAGCAGAATGTGAAAACTCCCAAATTAAACTTGTTCCAAAAAAATCTTATTTAAGATACTTGTGACAAGAGAAGGAATTGAAAAATGTCAGCAAAACAAAATTTTCCTGCATAAAAACTGTCCTGTCAGATAGGCATTTATAATTCCATTTTTGTGCTATTATGCATTAACCCATACTTAAATTGCCACCTGAGAATTACTAAAATTCCAGGATTAAGTTAGCAATCCTTTAGGTATAAGAAACCCCATACAAGTACTGTCCATTTAAACACATATATAAAGCAGCCGAAGTTTCAAGGGTATGACATATAAGCCAGCAATTTTATGTCAACCTAATTAGCTCACCAAGCCTAAAAAATGCTTTTCTAGAAGATTTTGGTTACAATGGAAAGAGTTTTCAAGTTCAAAACATACAAGATCATAAGCTAACTGACACCGTCTCATAATCTGAAGGTCGTGAGTTCGATCCTCACACGGGGCACCAATTGGCACTGAACCATGCCATAAATCAAGTCCCTCTGGATGGGAGAGAATTTACTGAAAGTCCTTGCAAGGAGTTTGAGAGGTAAACTGAGACTTTTCCTTTCGTTTCAATGGTTCCAGATAGTTGTTTATTAAGTCTTATCAGAGCCACTAGCATGACCCAGGTACAGCATAGAAGGAAGAAAAGTAGGAGTGAGTCTAATTATCAAGATTTACATAGCCTTTTAAAGATATTTTAACCAGTAGTTACTAAAAACGTACATTATTTTCACTTTCCTACCAATTATTCAGTAACACAACTAGGAACTGTGGAATTTTCTGTCCAATCATTCCAAACTACTTCTACTGCAGAATATGGAGTAGTAGAAGAAGGAGAAGAAGGTTTAGAGAACAACAACAATCCTCCATTTTGATATTTTTTACTCTTATCTATTTACTACAAAGAGAAGCCCAAAACTTCTAAATTTTTCACCTTGTGACAATCTTACATAGTAGTCTATCACCTAATTCACACCACTGTATTTTCTAGTTCTTGTCTGACTGTTGGTAATTTTTTCCAAGGTTTGAAGCTAAAACAGTGTTGTTCAGGGGGGTAAGAACCCTTAAAAACAGGCAGAGAAATATTCTCGGCACTCTGGGTTCCTACAGCTAACACAAACACCAGCCGGCTGTGTGTCTAACAAATAACCGACAGAACAATGTTCTCAACTTACTGTAATTTCACAGTCTGTATTTTTAGGAGTTTTAATAATCAATCTGTATATGGGCATCAAAGCAGCTGAGAGAGAACATGCATTTTCCATTGCCCAACAGCAATCTTTGAATAACCGAATCACTCCTTTTCTTTAGCAAATAATCACTTCAATAAAATTCAGTGCAGGATCTTGGTGGATTAGTGTTTGAATCCAGATCTTGGTGTTCCGTGTGATTTGCTCACAAGAGACTACAGAGATGCTTCAGGATACAGAAATACCACCCAGTTCCCTAGAGAAAAATACCAGCTTTCCCATGGTCTATGCTGGGATGAAGATATCTTGAGGCTCAAGGAGCACTGTTAAATTGGCTTTTCCTTCCCTGATTGTTGCTTTCTGAGCATTTAGAAATACAAAACTTGGAAAATAGAAACAATCTGAGACACAGCACCCAGCTGAATTATGAGCACTTCAGCAAATACTTGTTCATCTTTGTTGTCCTGTGGGAACCAGCCTCAGGAGAGGATTAGCATTCACAGTGAATCTCCTGCAGCCACTGACTTTCCACTGTCACAATGCAGGAATTATTTCTGATAATGATAAAAATTATGGTGGCCCCTAAAGAAAAGGATAGTTGTAAACTGTACTGCCAAAAGCCGATGGAAATGAAGTCCCTATGTCTTCCTGAGAAATTCTGTGTGATGTGCCAGCTGTGCAGCAACATTCCCAATATGTCTCAGCAGCCACACTGCTGGTTTACATGTCAAAATGTCTTAAATGCTGGGAAAGAAATGATCGAACCTTCACTTTTAAGATAATCCCTATTTTGTAACGCTATCCTGATATGACACTGTGCTGTGAGTGTAATGCAAAATTATACTCATTGTTCATAAAGTCCTAAATATGTGCAGGATGTGTTTCAATGCTGTTGTCTCTAATCAGCCCCATAAAGCCTGGCAATCATCTCTTCAGTAAAGACTGATGTGATTACTATTCTGATGTAATTCTGGCTCTAGCTACCTCTGAAAAGGACTCAAGAGATACACAGGAGTGTTAGCTCAATTTGCCAGCCTCTACAGAAAAGAAAGTGTAAGATATTGAGAGCAGCCCTGAGGAGAAGGACTTGGGGGTGTTGCTGGAAGAGAAGCTTTTCATGACCCTGCAGTGTGCACTTGCAGCCCAGAAAGACAATCATACCCTGGCCTACACCCAGAGCAGCGTGGCCAGGATTTTGAGGGAGGGAATTCTCTCCCTCTTTGCTGTGCTCTGGTGAGAGCCCACCTGGAGCACTGCATTCAGTTCTGGGGCTGCCAGCATAAGAAGGAGGTGGACTTGCTGGAGGCCACAAAGATGTTCAGAGGGCTGAAACACCTCTCCTAGGAAGACACGCTGCCAGAGTTGGGGCTATACAGCACAGAGAAGAGAAGGCTCTGGGGAGACCTTAGAGCCCCTTATGGGACATGAAGGGGTGACGACAGAGCTGGAGAGGGAATTTTGCAAGGGCATGGAATGATAGGACAAGGGGGAACTGCTTTAAGCTGAAAGAAGATAGGCTTGGGTCACATTGTAGGAAGAAATTCTTCCCTGTCAGGGTGGTGACAGATTGCCCAGAGAAGTTGTGTTTGCCCCATTCCTGGAAGTGTCCAAGGCCAAGCTGGACAGGGTTTGGAGTGACTTGCTAACCTCATAACACATCCTAAGGCAAATTTTTCTGGATGGATAAGGGTCCCCAAGATCCATCCTTAAGTGCACAAATTTTTGATATCACATAAAAGAGCATTAGATTTTCACTTTGCATAAACAATTAGTTTAATGGTACCTTCTTCTTCCCTTATTCACAAGAAGGAATTTTAATGAGACCTTCAACATTTGAAAAAAACATATACTAGACTTCTAGCTAATTACAGTAGACAATTAGTCCAATTAGCTACCTATTAGAGCAAATTATACTTTATTTAAATGCAATGCCTCAATTAAAAAATGAAATCTTGCAATTGATGATGAAAATAATACAAAAGGAATGGCTGAAATAATGACCTGAATGGAGCTTCTTTTAAGCAGTCCTCCTTTTACCTGTTCTCTTTAACATCCCTGTATTAGACAATGCACTTATAACCAGCTAGCAAAGAAAAAGCTTTTTATAGGCTCTGAACTCTGCTTACTGTACAATCATTTGTCTGATCAAAGAAGCTGTGTCTATTTTAAGAGAAGGTTTTTTGACATGATATCAGATATAAATCCAAGGAGTTCTGCATGCAGAGTGGATGGAGTCCATCTCTTTTTCTTTAAGGAGTAGATTTTCATTTAGTACATGTAGAGATACATGTCTCATTAATTTGGATGCACTTATTTTTTGGTATTTACTATGCAAATTACTAATTACTTCTTATTTATATTGTATTATGTCAAAAAAAAAATCCTTTTCAGTTAATAGCATTCATCCTAAAATGATGAATGGTATGCAAGGTAATATTAATAGCATTAGTCATTAGAAATAGTTGGAGAAAAATTACATGGTAATTCTCCACTACTTTCAACTGAAAGTCATACTTTCTAAAATGAGCAATCTAAACATTAACACATTCCATGTCAAGCAAAATATGCTCAAATTAGTTTTGAAAACATCACGTTTTAAAAGAAAAAAAATCATCATAATACTTTTTTTAGTATTCCCCACCTGATCTCAAATATTTATCATTTTCATCATAAACATGTATGAAATGTTGTTCAAAGCTGTTGTCCTTTGCTAAAAGAAAAAATTCTGAACTGAGTTCTTATTTCTCCACAAGAGAGGGTAAAAAAGATGACTGAAGTGAAACAACAGGGCCCAGCTGCTCTAGAGGTTAAGCCAAGCTATTTCTATCACCAAAAACTCTGGTCCAACACAGTCCAAAAGTAGGACTGGAAAACTGAAACTCCTAACCAGAGGTGTTGTGCACTGATCTCAAAGACATATCCCTGTTTCTGAAAAATGGATTCTGCTGGATGTTCAGTGTTAGACCAGAGACATCTTGGAAAGAGAGTACAGAATATTTTAATTGAGTACCAGGACTTTTTTCACCCAATCTTTTCTGATATTGCACTAAAAAGGAAAGTAGTGTCATCCAGGTTGATTGTATCAGGATAAAATCTTAATGAATATTGGAAGATGAGAAGCTAATAATGGTACAACTCCTTACTAACTCAAGCCTGAGATTTTACACCTTCTCTATGTAAGCCTGCTACTATATTTATCACTGACTCGCAAGATATCTAGTCTGAAGGGGAACTTAATCTCCAACAAAAGTTCTTGCAAATTACTATTAATAACAACACCTTTTTTCCCTAATGAGCCTACCCAAAATTAGCTCAAAATACATCATGAACTTGAATATTCAAACATGATGAGATAAATGTTCCCAAAGTTAATTCTAATCACATAAAATATTAACTCCCTGATTTAAAAGGAAATTCCTGGGTTATTATTTGAGAAAAACAAGGATTTTCAATGTTATTAGTGATTTGTACATCTTTCATGAAAGTAAGAGTTTTTCTGCCTATTCTTTACTATATAAAATTAAAGACTGGAGGCAAAATTTTCAGACTTGAGACAAAGACTCAATCAGATTTTTAATATTAAACTGGGTCCAGTATTGTTTAACTTATACATCAATGGCTTGGATGAGGGGGCAGATGCCTCCTCAGCAAATCTGCTGATGGCACAAAGCTGGGAGGAGTGGCTGATACCCACAGGGCTGTGCAGCCCTTCAGAAGGACCTTGACAGGTTGGGGAGATGGGCAGAGAGGAAGTGCTTGAAATCCAACAGACACTTGATTTTTTTGATAAAAAGTAGAATCCAGAAGAGCAAAAGCAATTTCTCATTACTTGGCAGTATACTGGTCACAGAACAAGCTGCAGTTACTGAAGGTCCATTTTCAAAATAAGAACAACTCTTCGATTCAAAATTGATTTCAGTGTCTTTGGAGGTATGAGGAAGGCACACACACACAAATCAACCAAAGTAATAGTTCCAAGGAGAGAATTGTTTGAAAAAGAAGCAGCTTTCTGAAAGCAAACAAAAAGGAACAGCTAAGAAGGTAAAAACATTTATCCATGATAGAAAGACCATTAAAAGCCACTATTATTGTGAAGCTCATGGTAAGTGTATAAAAATTTTCAGGACTATATTAAAGGAAGGGGGAAAAAAGACGTTGCTTTTAAACTGTGAATAAAAGACCCTATTAGAAGTAAAAAGCCTTTAGCACAAAGATGTAGTTATCAGTTAATTAAAGAGGGGAAAGGATGCTAAGGAGCTATATTTAAAACAATAAAGCAGGATTCTGGGGCTTAGCAGGCTGTCAACATACGAAAAGGAACACCACCACCACTCAAAAAAAACCCCCAAACACCAAACCAAACCAACTCTAGTTGTGAAACTTATCAAAATGACCACATCAAAGAAACCATAACGTCCACAGATCCCTGAGCTGTAAACATGGTGCTACAGCTTGTGCTGGCTGATGCCACGAAAGGAAAGGCTACAGTATGGGAGCCTTCTGCCAAGCAGAACATTTTCTAGGACAGGATGTCTATGGGCACCTTCCTGTGATTTTACCCATTTCCACGTATTCCTGCCAGCTCACTGTTGTCACCAAAATAAAATATGGACCTAGTGCTGTGTACTGAAAACCACTTAAAAGTTAGCACCTTGATGATCTCTTTCCAACACCTCAAGTCTTCCATGGAGAAGGGCAGGACACCAGTGAATCCACCAGGTACCTTCCTTTGTTGAGCATTTTCAAACCCTACTAAATAGTTTTGACACAGATCTTGAGAAACTAATTCTTCAGGAGATAAGCTCAAAACCTGGTTGCTACACTCTCTGTTTCCAAGCTCCTCATCAGGGTTAGACCGAGGTCCTTTAACCAGCTGACCCATCCCAGCACCTCTGGCCCTCCAGCAGCTGGTTTTTGCCCTTAAAGATTAAATCATTTCAATAAACACAACAGAAGTCAGGTTTACAAACCATATCATCTTCATTGTCTGTTCTTGGACATTTCCAGCCCTCCTGATTAATTTATTTACATTTTAATGCCTTAAAAAGGTGAAATTTTCGAAAGAAAATCAGAATATTTGTAAATTTTTGGTCTTGTTTTATTTCAGCTACATTGTTGATCTGCCTACTCAAATGGACATTTTTAGAAAATACAAATGTAGCAGATGCTTACAAATACGCCCTACTTCTACAGTCAACCCTTCTTTACACATTTCTATTAGCTAGTAACACACAGAGCCTCCATGAAGTTTTTGAGGTAAGAAAGATTGGCTTTCTTTGAAAAGCAAACACAGCCATGTAACAAGCAAGTACATTTTCAAACAGAGTCTGTGTGTATATCATGATGGGCTCCATTGAGGAAATATTTGAAGAAAGATTTTAATACCCAGTTCTCATGGACCTGTGATTACATGGTGATGAAATCTAATTTATTACATTATTCACTAGAGAGAAGTTCTGGTACTTTTGGCAGGTTTCTCAGCATGCAAACCAACAAATGACTGCCTACATTGCCCAGCACAGAATTTGCTGTTCTTTGTTTTTCCCATAAATGTCTACCTTTTATAGCTGCTCTGGGCCAGAGATTTAAATAAAGTAAGAAAGAAGGTGGAAGTCAGCGGAACAAGGGAAGGAAGAGCCATAACCAGAAGAGCAAAATATTTGTGATTAATGAGGGCTTCTGGTAGCACAGTGCTCACAGTAGTAATTATGTAGCATCAAATATAGTTCCAAAAATAATAGCAATGTACTATCACTGTCAAAATGCACTCCAAAGACTTACTTGTAATACTGCAGAGGCTTAGACAGAGCACATGGAAGACAGGAAGGTCTGAAGATACATTACTGAGATTAGCATCTTCTCTTTAATTCAGTGTATGAGAGAGACATAGCAAATCCAAGTTTTTTAGCAAAGTGTAGGTAAGTTATTGACTAAATGCAGAAGGTTTATGCAAGCTCTCTGCAAAACACAGCAACTCAGCTAATCCTTAAACTATTTACTACAAACTTTGTTTTTTAAGCAACTATTAGCTTAAAGAATCCAGATTTTTATTTAAAAAAAAAAAAAGACCATAATTACAATGGCAGTTTTTCTCCTGCCATAAAACACTGATACAAACATGGAGAGAAGATGCTGCTGGTAGGTACAGTCCAGGATGCCTGGTTTATTTGCCAGGTTTCACAACTGATCATATTTTATAGAATAGTGTAAGAATGTCCATAAGAGAGGTCCAGAGCAAGGGTGAGGCAGAAGATGTCAAGTGCAGAGGGATTTAAGAGATGGTGGTAATGAATAAGATCAAAGAGGTTGCTAAGTGTGATGTTGGATATAAGGATGTGTGAGAAAACTCTACAGGAAGCTAAATTTACTGAGCTCTGTTGTTTGTGAAACAGCATGTTACATATTACATTAAGTCCTTTCATTTTCCTCATGAACAGGGACTTTTCACGGAGTATTGAACAAATCTGAGGGTGTACCTACAAAGTCCATCAAAATTTGAAAGCCCAGACCTGCTTAGCTGAATTTGTGTAACTCCTGGCATCCAAAGGAGGACTGTTGACTTCCTGAGGGCTACTGGAGCACCTGTTACTAGAGAGAGCAGAGAAAGGAAAAACTTAGAGAAAGTTAGTTACCTGAGAGAAATTCTGGGACTCTGAGATCTACTCAGATCACTTAGCTTTTGTAAGACAGGAATGTGAAGGGTGCATCTTTCTGAAACCACACACAAACTGCGCAAAGTCTTCTTATGGAAAGCATTTGATTCTAATAGCCTTTGCTGTCTAAGATGAAGATGCAATCTCTTCTATTAATTTTGACAAGTTCAGCTTAATTGTTTTCATTAGTCTGTCACCAGCACTGTTCATTTCAAATAGATACATCAATTGGAAGTGGCATTAGCACATTAGTTAAAGGTTAGTTCAAGCAGCATGGTGTATTGAAAAGAAAGATATACTAACTTCATTAAATTAGAAAGGCACCTTTTCTTCTAAAATAATCTATGAGTACACCAGGACCCATCTAGCATTTCAGTTGGCAGGATTGTGATGGCTGAAATTGTAACTTGAAATTTCTCCTCTTAATTGCATCTTCTTCATTACTATCTCATTTAGTCACTAGATTTCTATGTATTTTGTATGAACAACTTCCTGGATTGTGCCTTCAGTTTGTGCTTCACTGACTCTTGTGACTTTTTTTTTTGTTGTAAATGGTTGACACGGAACAGGATATAACTTACTAAATAAAACCCCACAAATTCTCCAGAACAACAGCTACAGAAGTTTGCCATAAATACATCACACATGATTTGAAGTCATTAGAAACACAGTTCAGAACAAAATGTGATAATGCCTTTAGATGTGTTAAATTAGCATTTAATTTTAAATTAACAGGGCTGTTGTGTAGAATTTAATAGCATTCAACTGTGAGAGAAGCACATCTGGGAGCTTGATGAAGATACATTTTCTATAATTCAAGCCTAGTTAATTTATTGTCATGTCAACATCTTCACTATCGCCTTTGGGTCTGGTGGTGGACAACCTGGCGTGCAGAGACCTCCCCAGAGAAAGCGTCCCACCAGGGAAAGGCTTCTCCAGAGCCTTTAGCAACTTCTCTGGGTGACAGGTGATTTCAGCAACTTCTCTGCTACCAGTGGTATCAGCTCTTGTGATTCAGCTCTTTGTGAAATCACCCAGGCAAAGCTCAGGGACAGAGAAACAGGAGCCTCATTTGGCAGTTCCCCAGAAGAAGCCCTTATTGTCCAGCAGCCCCTGTGAAACCCAGGGACAAGAACCATGTCAGCAGGGGTAGAGGCAGAGGTTATATGGGGAAGGCAGGGGGTGGAGTAAAAACCAATTAGCCAACAGGGTACAGGCTATTACCATAAAGAAGCAAGGAATGGTGGGGGTGGCTCTTTTGGCCAGCATGACCTTGAGGAAGGTTGCTGATCTCTGGGGTGAATCCTTTGGCGCTCAGCCACCTCTCCAAGGGAGTGCAGGGGGCTCCTGTGCCAGGGGCTCACAGCCC
This sequence comes from Corvus kubaryi, assembly GCF_017639235.1. Classification (NCBI taxonomy): domain Eukaryota; kingdom Metazoa; phylum Chordata; class Aves; order Passeriformes; family Corvidae; genus Corvus; species Corvus kubaryi. The sequence continues at coordinate 1,750,237 of NW_024581134.1, read as the reverse complement.
TCCACACTTCACTATTTTTTTTTTTGTCAGTTAAATCTGTTGTCCCTCAGTATTTCAAATATCAGTTTAGTCCAAACACATACGTGCATGGGGTTATTTGATGCTTGCACAGTGCTGGTTATGTGTATACCCCACCTGAGAGACCACAGCGGGTTGGTGTTCGAAACTGGCTGTACCTCAGAGAAAATGCAGCAGCCTCTTAGGAGTCCAATCACAAAACTTGCTCCGTCTGGTCAGTAGAAAACATTTTGTAAGCTTCAAACATTTTTTTCTTCTTTAAAAAAACACTGAAAATGCTAGAGGTTTTTTTTTAAAAAAAATTTTTTTAAAAGGTTTTTTCGTTTGATGGTATTGCCTTCGTTCTAAAAAACTTTTTCCCAAATTCTCAAGGATTAATATATCTTAAATACTTGCAAATTAATTTAAAATGTTGTGATTTGGCTTTAACATCCTGATCTACTTTTTTTTTAAAATGCATTTCTGTTTTCATATCTACAACATTTTTAGGAACTACAGCACAATGATACACATAAGAGTGAAACTTGTTATGATAAACAGGAAAAATCTTTTACAGAAAGTTGAAGGAAAGAGTCAATACCAAGAAGCAGCTATGCTTAAAACTTCTTTTGAAAAGTAACAGGGTTTTGTTTTTTTTTTTTCTCCTGTTATGCCACATTATGACATTAATTGATCATAATTTGAGGGAATTTAAAAATTGGATATTATAACTAGATAGAAGACATGGAATAATTTTTAAAAAGTACAATTTCCCATAAAATTCCTATTCCAATGAAATGCGAAATTCAAGTTACAACTTAGTATGGTATTTACTGCTTTATTTCTCTGTTTATCAAGCTAGAAAGCAATTTAAGATTGAGACCCTCTCTGTGCAGTGGTCACACATTCTCTAAAGCTTGTCCTTATGCTACTTACACTACAATCATCAAACAGAAAGCCTGGGAGCAGATGGGATCATTTACTGGCTTTTGTTAGATTGAGACCCAAGAATCACTAAGAGAAAAACCTACTGCCAAACCCTGAACTCATGTAAATGCAACTGCATTAAATGACACTAAAAGACATCCCTTCTAATTAAGCCTCATTAAGTATCTTTTTAGCAATCAGATGGTATTGAGTTAAGTGAGAGTAGCTGACCTATAAAATCTAATTCAGACCTAGGTAAAATCTATTTTGCTGCAGGCTCTCTTTCTTTTTTTGTCACATGTCACAAATGATCTATTGATAAAAACAGAACTTGCCATAAATAGCACAGCCATTGGGATTTGCAGTGTGACACTTAAATATTTCGCCCACTCGAGACACATAAATTATTACCCAAACTTCTGTGGTCAGATTTTCCTGCATTCACTGACACAAAGAAACACGAGCACTGAGGTACTCGTGCCACACTTCATCCTACAAGTGGTGGAAGCCCACAGGGCCACACTCTTTCCCAGCCTTGGATTGATGTAGCACAGTTGATCTCATGCACCTCCCCCCACCCCCCGAATTCTGTCATTCCCCTCCAGTAAATCAACCACGCTGGCAAGAAGGGGAAAATTCAAAGCTGTCAGATTCTGCCCAGCCATCAGCTCCTCTAAGCCACAGGGAATTTGCAGCCAGATTATGACCACTCTGTGTCATCTAAGTGATCGTATTAGAAAATCTGACCAAATATAATGAGGCAATTAAGGGCTTAGTTAAATCTGATTAAGGGCATGGGAAAATTCTCATGCATAGGGAGACTGCAAAAAAACACTTGTTTACCTGGAGGCAGAGCTGAATAGGGAGAAACTTGAATAAAGAATGAAAATGTCAGCAGAGCCAGAGCAGCAGGATCAGGAAATTTTTCCATCGTTCACGCAGAAGAATGAGGATTGTGAGGTGGAACACAAAGTGACATATATAAAATAAAACCACAGGGAGATATAACTACACAGGAACTAATGAGTACAAATAGATCCTACAGAAACTTTGCCAAATTTGCCTAGGTCTTTGTTGGATATAATTTTTTTAAGGAGGAAAAAAGTACCATTTTTAATTTGATGATGCTATGTATAGCTTCTTTAAAAATTTTTACACCTTTCCTAAACTCTAGAATTGTATCAGTTAAATGTATTTATTGTGAGTATCCCTCACCTTTCTCTTTTGCAGTCTAGGAAATCAGATCAGTATTCTTTTTTCTAAGTACTGAACAGAATCTGCTTCCTTGGGATCTTCATACCTGAAAAGAAATTTTGACTATATTTACCCATTCTAGCTAGACAATATGAGAGTCATGAAAATGAGTCCCATCTTTTAAATATTTGTCCTCCCTTTATGCTTTTGAGATCAAATTACATGCTTGTGAAGAGGAACATTCTTATTATTCCTGATTTACAAGTGGGGAGCTGAAGTATGAGGATAGACAGAGGTCCAGATATGAAGATACTTGAATCCTCAGGAGACTCATTCCATAGAATCATAGAATGGTTTGGGTCAGAAGGGACCTTAAAGATCACTCAGTTCTAACCTCCCTTCTGTGATTTAACATGGCACTTCATTCCATGACACAAAATCTGGATTTACTGGATACTAACTCAATCACCGGCTTTATGTTCTCTTCAGCTGCTTAGGAGCAGATTGATCCAGAACTACTCTCCAAGCATCTTCTCTGGATGATACTACTTCTTTATGAGCTTGCCACAGTAGGACAGGTGAATTTCTGGTGACAGGTGAATGTCCACTTTCCCCATGAAAAGAATATACGGAGAAATTAAATAACCCTGAATAACTTCAGAAAAGGAAATATAACCAAATCTAGAGAGACAAGTGGGTAGCTACAGAAATAACAGAAAGTCATAAAATAAGCTATTTGCTTTTGCAAGCATTATCCTTAGCAATTAAAACATCTCTGTGCAGAACACAACCTCAGGAAATGCCTAACAATTGTTTCCAGCCACTCAATACAGCCATTCTTAATGTTTATACTTTAATTGGTTTCTATAAACCTCTTTAGCAGCTCATAACTCCATAATTCTGCTACATTCCACCAATTAAATGTAACAGCACTAATACAAAGTTCTGTCAGTTCTTTAATTTGTTACAATATTTTTTTTTCTGTAAGTGCAGTTTGGTGATTGAGAATTTGTCACCTTCTACTGCACTTTGAATTTATCCAACTTCCTCATAAAGTCTCCTTTGTAAATGCTGCCAGCTGGAATTGCCACCTCATGGCCTTTTTACCACTAGTTCCATGCTATTATATGAAAAGAATTTAATGGCAGCTCTGTCATTGACTTCAGTAGTATTGGAATAAAGCTACTTACAAGGTAAGTGAAAAAAGAATTAGTTCACATTTGGTGTCATGAAAAGCCCCATCTTGACGAGACAAATTGGCATAGCTTTATACATAAATGCCTTCTTTACTTGGATAATAACCTTTCAGAGGATATTAGAATTTTATTGCACTTTTAAAAACAACTTCTACTGAGATTCATTCCAGCTAATACTTACTCTTTGATACTGCTTAGTACTATCAGAATATAATACCAACATTTTTCAGTTTATTTATTCTCTTGGAATTCTGTAAAGTTTTTTTCTTTAAAATTAGCTTCTGTCCTGTGAATAAAGAGGAAGAAAAAAAGTCTATGTGAAATACCCCTGATCTCAGCTGGATCATCACTGCTGTTGCATTTCTGTGCCATATTTATTCCAGTATTAGTCAAGGCAGTGGGTGCTGAATGCTCTTCAATTACATACAGTGGGGAAGTTTTGGTCCCAAATTCCTTATAGTCTCATACCTCTTACCTAAACTGCCAATAATAAAAAAAAAAAAAAACGACAAAACAAAACCAAAACACAATGTTCTACCTCAAAAAAAAAAAAAATGCAGAGCAGGAATGCACACAACCTTCTGTTAAACACCTAAAAAAGCATTCCACTCAGGAGACCATAGAATCATAGGTTGGAAAGGATCTTAAAAATCGTCTTGTTCCAACCCCCTGCCATGGGCAGGGCCACCTCCCACTATCTCAGGTTGCTCTAAGCCCCGTCCAACCTGGCCTTGGACACTTCTCTGGGCACCCTGTGCCAGGGCCTTCCCACCCTCACAGGGAAGAATTCCTTCCTAATATCTGACCTAAACCTACTTTCTTTCAGTTTGAAGCCATTTCCCCTTGTTCTCTCATTACATGTCCTTATAAATTTTCTCTCTCCACCTTTCTTGTGGGCTCCCATCGAGGGGCTGGAAGGCCACAATGAGGTCACCCCAAAGTCTTCTCTTTTCCAGGCTGAACAATCCCAATTTGCTTGGAAAGAAGACAAATCATCTTTTAATGCTTTTATAGTGTTTCATGTATCCATTTGCTCCATTTGCCTGTGACGTAGCCTGGAAGTACCAAGCCCAGCCCAGCACCTGCCTGTGCTACGTGCAGTGCAAATTACCACGTCCCCAGATTCACCAACTTCTGCTGAAGAAATAAGAGAAAATGAAAAAACTAAGGAAATGGTGTGGCTGTATAAAGAATGAAGGATGAAAGAAAGTGGTGTCATCACAGCAGCTTAACAGATGTCTGATGATACAGGGATGTTATTAGGTCAAGTCCCTCATTAATTCTGTTATCTGTGACATGGGACTTTTGGACAGTGTCTTCCTAAGAACCCAGCTCAGTTTCTTCTGTTGAAGACACAGAAGTTAAGGATTTGTACCCTCAGAAAAGGCACTGTTAAAAGGACATGGACTATGCAGTCAATTGTCCAAGTGTAAATGGATTATCACTATGAAGTTTTCTGAAAATCCCAGCAATCACTGTTAGCATATCACTGTCTGCAATCAGAGCTATGCAATCAGAGGAATGCAATTCTCCCTATCTCCCTTCAAAAGAGAAAACAAGCTTGATCTGCCCAAAAACCATAGGTATTTTAAATTGCAAATGTATATCTGATTGTCTGGTTTTGTTTTTTTGAAGAGTTACAATTAATTTAGATTTTGTAACTGCTTTTTCAGCCTTTTGTATACAATAAGTTTTTAAAGAAAAAATGAAGCTATTAAATATATTCTTGATTCATTAAAACTGTACTTATAGCTATTTCAGTGATTAACAGGCCTTGAGGGAAGTTCCTTTAAATAGTTTGCTAAAACCCAAAAATTCTTGTAGCAATATGAAGCTCAGATTCTTTTTTTCAGTGATATATTGTACTGTATTCACCAGATTTTCAAAGATCTACCTACAGGAAGGAATTCATGTGTTTCAAGCATATAAGAAAAGATAATTTCTCCTAATTAAATTTTGCATCCTTTTCCACCTATAAGTACAAATACAGATAAAATGATGCCCCTTTTTTTCCCTACATGAGGTACATTAGGCACCATATTCCTCCTTTTTGCAGTGTGCAGGATCACTGGATTAGACTTTGCAGACTTTGTAGACAGACAGAAAAAGGTGATGGTGTTTGAAATACCTACTTAGATTTCCACAGTTTCTGTTACAGGTTGAACCCCATTTCTTCAAATTGACCTTTGTATAGCAGTCATTGGAGCCACTTACAGAACAATACTTTACTAAGAGCATTTTTGTTCTATTTATATCCACTGACCCAGAGTGGAAATTGCTCATTTAATTTCACCACAGCTTTGGAATATCAGGTTGCACAGGGCTTGTCAGGGCACACAGTCCAGTGCTCTCAGTCAACAGGAAGAGTTACGGAGCACAAAGCACATGCAGAAACGTAATTGAGAAACTCAGGCTGTCCTTTGTATCAAAAATCCCCACAGGACATGCTGTGATGACTCTGTGATTTCTCTTCTTTGCCACTCCTGATATTTGTGTTACACTGGAGCCCATGGCTGCAGAGCTTGCTGCCCCTTCTCCAACAACAGCAGATTCCGAGTGTGTGATCACACCATCAATCCTCCAGCTCACGCTGTTGCAACAGATGGTACACAGAAAACCAGGGTGTATTTGTGTGCTGGAAAAGTAAATAAAATTATATGACACTAAAATGCTGACATCAGTGGAAATGGTAATGAAAACCTATTAGCTTTAATGGCAATGAAAACCTATTATCTTTAAGGGTGCAAAAAACTATCTTACCAGAATTCATTACATATCTGTAGAGGAAAAAAATCCCACATGACTTTTACTATAGTGCCTATGTAGTGACCTCAAGAGAGAAAAAAAAAAAGAGAGGTAGAACGACTCTAGATGCATAGAAAGAATGCATAAACCCACATATATACCTGGGTGGCACAATTTTTCCTCATCCTCAGTCCCATACTCCTCCCAGGTACCAGTAGAAGGGAAAATACTACTATTGGCATCACAAGCCATGACCAGCAGGCTCTTAAAACTTTGCCTCACAGAGCACTCATTCTCACTATTTTCTCCTAAGGAAGTTTTCTCCTTCTTATTGCCAATTTATCCAAAATGAGACAGTTAAATCTATTTCAAACCTCTTCTGCTGAATTCTAATTACTTTGATGTTCACTGTATTGTGTTCTTTCTCAGGAGTGAAACATTTCCTAAGAATTGCAAGTCAGAGCAGGGTTTTCATTTGGTATGAGGCCAACATATAAGAACAGTCTTTTTTATGGATCTGGTTGTGTGCCTATAAGGCAATAATTTATGAGCACTGCATGTTTCCAGCTCTAACATCTCCAGGGTAGTTCTGAGTCCATATGAACACGATTTTTACTGCTGGAGGACAAGTGCCCAACACCAGCTACTTTTGACATGTGTTGTCTATATCAGGTTGTTATAATACTTGCTGTAAGTTGCCACTCGAGCCACAGAGGCAACACCACTTGTGCCTTTTGGTAATCTAAATAAATCAAACAAAGGAAACAAGGGCAATGACTTTCCTCAGTTCACCCAACACACCATGGTCAGTCCAGAACAGAATCAATTCTTATGTGTTCCTAAATCCCTTCTGGACTCTCTTGGTATTTGCAGTATGAGGAGCTCTCACAATTCCTGACACAGAGCAGCTATGTAATGCCTCTGTAAAGTCCTGCACATGATCTGAGGCAAGAACAATGAGCAATACACAGACTGCTGCCTTGTTCCACCCCAAAGAGTAATACCAATTAAGCCCAGAATTACTTTGGAAAGTGGCAAGAGTGGAGTCTGTTCCTCTTCCTCCCATCAGTAAATAAATAAAAACAAAAGCTAGATTTCCTGTAAACTAGGAAACACTGCTGAATTTAAATGCATTTTCATGTTCATCTTCCATCAACAGCAACCTGGGGAGACCTTGGGCATTCCTCACTGAACCACTAAACACAACAATATAAAATAAATAAATAAAAAAATAAATAATTGGAAAGCATCAGCCCTGACAGAAGAAAATACACTCCAAAAATACTTCATCTTCCAAGGAACGATTCAGTTACTTGACATCCTAATAATCAGCTCTTTCCTCATCTACTTGTGGAAGTTTAACAGCAAAGTCAAGTTCTATGTCCTTCACTCTGTTATCCTTTAAAAAGATACTTTAATCATTCTTCATTCCACATTTGGTACACGACACACATAGGCACAAGGAGATTAGTAAAATCAAATCTCTTTGTGTTTTAATATATGCAGCAGTACAAATAAAAATAGAGAAATGAGAGGAAAATACAAGGAATGGGAACAGATGAGAAGAGAAAATCAGACCAGGCAGAAAAATCCTCAAGGACTTATAAGAAACAAACCACTTCAATGAACCAATCTGTGGAGTCAACCGCATAGAGTGAATTATTCAATCAAAACCCAGCAACAGGTTGTGAAGCAACAATAAAAGATTTCCTCATCTGCTTCTTTGTTTACTGTCCACTAATATCTTCCCTCACAATTTGAAAGAAAGTAAGGAAAATGGAAGGGAAGGACAGAAAGAGAATCATCATTCTGCTGAGCAGTAATAGCAGAGGCAGAGCAGATGCTACTTCAGGGGTCAGCCTGTCCCCTTTAACTTTGCCTCTCCTTCTGCAGCAGATGTGCAAGCAACACATACAGCAGCCATAAAGTTTAATTCAAAGTACTTTCAATTTTCCCAGGGATTTTAAGTATATTTTACGTTGGTTTTTTTTTTCCTGTGACCCAGCCATGCTCAGTCTCCCCTCTTATTTGTATCACAGAGTGGAAGAAATGTTCAGTGTGGCTACACAAGCATTCATGTGCCAGAATAATTATTCCAAACAGCAATTTCTGTTGTTTTCCTATGACATATCTTTTGTGGTGCGAGATGTGTAATTTCACACTTTCCTTTATTAGAACCATTCTGAAAAATGAGCATCATTTCACTACCAAATCTGTTGAATTCAAATTCTTAGATGGGTCACCCCAGCTGAGCTCCAGGCAGATATCAGCTGGAAGAAGCAACACATCTCCCTTTCACCAGTGTGTCAAAAACCACACAGCTTTAAGGTTTGATCAAATGCTAACACAGCACTAAAATTAAAAGCCCTGATTCTTACTGGTTTGATTAATAGATCTATCTATCTGTAAAAATCTGTTAAATCAGGTTAACAGCTCTAAAAAACAGGTGCTGTAGGAACAAATTAGTTCTTGCTCAGCCACATCACTGAGCGATGCAATTTGCAAAAGTGCTGAGCACAACAGGCCCTTTTGACTTAACTATAACTATAAAGCTCAGACCTGCTTCAGCAGAAAGTGAAATAACCTATTGTAAGGAGCTTATAAGAGGAGCCTCTCTCCATAAATTTGTTTGTTTAACTTCTTTCTTGTAGCATCCATCACACAGATGAGTTTTCTTGCTTGTTTGGAACATCTCTAACAAGTTAAAACCTAAATGAGAGAGGAGGTTTTCTCGACAGCATTTCCTTTACCTCAACTTCATTGCTTAAATGTTTTCTACTGCGGTAGCAGCCTTGCCATTTTCTCCTCACTACCTCTGGCCAACAGGGAATGCCATCAGTCAGAGCACTCAGTTTGCCCCTTCCCTGCAGAAATCAAATGTGTCATCTCTGCAGTGCTCTCGGTCTCTGTAAGCCAACAAAGTCACAGTCTTCACACCCCTTTCAAACTGGGCAGGTTCTGCTCACAACACTGAGTCTGTGACAGGGAGTTGGTTTATTGCTAATTACACTGTGTCCATGTTTTTTGAGCTGAAGAAAATTAATGTGGGTGTTATACAAAGAGGAAGCCTGATGTAGAATTGTACAATTCCAGCATTTGAAGGGACCAGGCGTTTCAAGTTTCCCATAAAAGAAGATACTGAGGATTTAGCACTGATACAAATGAGGTTCCATTTTAGACTGAAATTTTTTAAACTATTGCTGTAGATACCTTCTGGGGACTTGAGAATTCTTTTCTGTTTGTTTTAAACAACAGAACTCAGCTTATTAACACTTATTAAAACCGTCCTACAAATTACTTGATATTTACCAATCATGTCATGCTTCTTTTCTTAAATAACACCAATATCCCCACTGACCCACCTGAGAACAATAGACATGCAGTTGGATGAAACGACTTACTTTATACTTTTTCATATTCTATATCTACTTTTTCCTCTTGTAAGTACTATTCAAATGATCTGCTGGGTTTTCTTTCTTGTCATTGCATTTTTAAAGGGCTTACCTTGTCACTCATTAGAACCTTTCAAGTGCAGCTCTGCCCAAGGGTTCTAACCTACATAACATTCCTGCCATCACTCAGGCACAGAAATCCTGAACTCACCTCATCAAAGACACATCAAACAGTTTGGGCCAAAGCTCCACTTGGTGTAAAACTGCAAGGCACCTATATCTAAAAGAAATCTTTAAAGTAGACCTTTCTTCCCAAAATGTGCATTAGACACAGCTGGGAACACAAACACCAATGTGTCTGGAACTCTTTTACTCTCTAAACCAGGTGCTAAAAGCACAGCATGTGCACGACACAGCCACCACTCTGTTCCCCGAGATGAATTACTGATTTTGAGATTCGCCTGCAAATCGTGAACTTCCGCAGGATCCTTGTAGCTGACCTGCATGACATTGATGTTCCACGAGCTTCTGTTCCATAATTAAATTCATCTTTGAAGCAAAAATGCAGAATTTAGCATAGCACAAAGAACAACCAAGCTTTAAAGTCTAATCTTGCCTAAACAGAGATATGATTTTGTCAGTGAAGATTATAACATTTATGCACTTTTTACTTGTCATAACAGATTTACTGCTTATTTTCTACAGCCTTTGCTGGGGAAAAGCATATTCTTGCCATTCTAATGTCACAGTATAGTTTAATAGCTTAAATATAGCATAGCTTAATATTTAATTTTTTTCCTCTTAGCATGGCAAAAATAGCTGAAGTACAGATTTTGAAAAATTTCTCATTTCTGCAATGAGTTTTGAGAGGAAGAACAGATCAGAAGATGAGGAGCCACGTGGGACCCAAGTAGAAGCCAAATTTTGAATCTGGCCTGCAAAACGGCCCTAGGAAACACTCAAGCTTTTACTATAGAAGCTTCTTTGGTCTTTTTGTTTTTCAGATTTAAATGGACATGGTAACATCTTATGCACATCTGTATAGAGCGTTCAGATCCTAACATTCGTTTTTGAGCGCCAGGAACTCTCCACATTATTAGCAGAGATTAGAATCATTCACCTCACCAAAACTCAGGGTTCTTAGTGGGTCATTTTGGATGAGAAGACACCATTAAGAAGGAGACAGCATAACTTTAGTTTCAGTGAAAAGTATATATGTAAAAATTAGTTGGATTAGGACTACTGAAAGAGAACTAAACCTTTCTCAGAATTCCTACTTAAAGTTGCTGGACTAATTATTTATAATGGAGCTGGATGGCAAGCAGATGAAGGAAACATGGCAAAAAACATTGCAGTGTCCAATAACCAGAAGCCTGGATATGAAATACCAGCAGTCAAGTTTTGAGTCATGATCCAAAATTCCTAGGAGGTCAGAACTGAAAGAATAAATCAAACTAAGTGAAGGAGAGACATTTCTATGTAAATGTCCAATATATTAGGGTACTTTTTTGTTTTAGAGCTTCACACACACACAGCCAATGTGATTTATTTCAAAATTCAAACTTTAAACACTTAATCATCAGTATAACAGTTACAAGTTTTTTAAAAATATCCTGGTTGTTCAGTCAGAGCATCACCCCAAATTAAATTATCCATATTTCAAACTCAAGACTTTAATAAAATAGCATATGAAACAGCCCCATTTTTCTGTTCTTACCAGTTTTCCAAGTGATTGTCTAACTCTACTGGAAATGTGGGGTATCCTATTAATTGGGAAAAAACACAAGGCTGTGCTGAACTGAGGGATTATGGCTGCATATTTCTGTGGGCTGATTGCACTGGCTCACAGTGATGCACTGTTCAAGCACCTAACATTCAGCAAAGGATGAAAAAACATAAAAGGCAAACTCCTTTTGCAGAGGCAGCGTCGTGGAGCAGAGCGGATGCTGAGCGAGTACCTTGTGTGCATTGTTCTTTTGTGCTCTACCATCATGCTCAATTTTCCATTGCAGCACTTTGCCTTTCTCACAGATGGATATTTTATGGAATTTGCTAAGGGCATTGCAAGGCCAGAGCAGAGCATGGACATGAATGTAATTTGGTTCGTGTTGGTGGAGCCAAATATTTGAGCAAAAACTTTCTTTTTTTTTTTTTCTTTCCAGATTGTGTTTCTTCATGCCCATTTAGAATAAATAATTTCTATTCTTTACAGATCTCATCTGGTATGCAGCTCTGAACTACTGTCTGACTCTAGATTTGCTACACCAAGCCTTTTCTGGGTTGGAAATGCTTCCAATACAAGCTCATAGAAATTTCTACCAGCCTCAGGCTTTATTCCACACATAATAGTCAGTCTGATGTTAGGAATACTTATGCTACTATTTATATCAAATCTGAAAAAATTAGAAATAGGAACTTCCAGTAAAAGAGAACTGATATTTTTTTTACCCCTTTAATCAAGGGGTAAAACTTGGTGTCAGCTCATCTTAAATTTCACCTAAAATTCAAGACAGTCACAGATAGCATATTTCAGGATACCCCAGAATGGAAAGTTCTTTGCTGCTAAACTGTTATAAGATCAGTAAAGTTTTCACTGAGCTAGAATCTGATGGAGACATTTCTTAATGCAATCAGATCAACTGATTGTGCAATTCTAACACTGTCCAATACCCAAACAGCTCACCTACTACACTGGTAATATTATCAGTTCATGTAAAAAAGGCTGACACACACATTCTAAGTACAAAAATCTCAAACAAACATGAATTTCTTTTAAAGCTGGAAAAAACTGTACTTACATGTGACTACAACTACAATCAGCCTTCCCACCCCTCCAGTGGACTCTGACATGTTTTGCCTTCTGTAAGGCAGAACTACAAAGCCACCCACATGTATTCAGCAGTATTGTTTGACCTGTGGCTTAAGCCACACTTGAATCATTGCAAATCATCTCCGGTTCTAGGAAGTCAGAGGCTCTGGTGGTCAAAGAAATAAAGCAACCAGCAGAAGTCTCAGCAAGAACCACTGCAGACCCTGTTACAGCCAGATCGTGCTTTTTAATATTGGCAATACTGCAGCAAAAAGGGGAGATAATACCAGATGGATTTGACACTTCTTTTCATCAGGACAGCCATGAAAGGCTACTCTTCTCTTTCTCTAAGCCATTTTAATGCTGCTACAGTTCACTGTGACAAACTTTGATAAGAATACACAATTTGCTTAAATGCTTCTTAACCAATAAGGAAATCCAGACTTATTTAGGAGAATGAAGGTAAGAAATCAAACATTTAAAATCTGCCATTATCCAGAAGGGTCACACTACTCTGGCATCGTCTATGTTTCACGCCTTTCATATATAATTGTTTGATTTAGTGACACAAACTTTATAATCTTGCAGCTCATAAGGAATTTGCATTAATAGTACTACAAAGACAGATAAACCTCTGCTAGCTCATGCCTCAACAGACATGCCTTATTTAAAATATTCTGACACTGGAGTGCCAGTTTCACATCTTGGCAAAAGTCATCAGTCAGGTTCTTTCTACTTTTAAATTACTTCAGTTTCTTTTAGTAGTACCATTGTTTTAAAACAAGGAAACAAATCCATATCATTTTAAAATTCCAAAGAATCATTTATACTATCACCAAGCGTTTGGTCTTAAAAATTACTTAAAAATTTTCAGCTTCCATTAAAAAATCCTGAAGATCTGAGCACACATGCTAGGCCACATTTACTTAGGGAAGATGGATGCATGGAAACATCCAGCCTGTGAGTCCTCATCAGGCTACATAGATAAGGTGGATGCTAAACTGTCAAAGTCTAAGATTCCTACAATTGCACTTCAGCACAAATGCCTAGAAGGTTGTACAGGTGTGTAGACCCTCTAAGATACAACTGAGGTGGAAAGAGAAGGGTTTTTTCCCACCATCATGTCTATGTGACATAAATGTGCACTAGAGTTGGCAAGTTCCCTCTGCCATGTGAACTTGTGTATTCCTGTGACCTCCATTTCACTCCACTGCTGTAAAATGTACTCCCCAATTTCAAAAATATAATTTTCATCCAGGTTTTCTGACATTGGTTTCTCATCTGCCATAAGTGTTTGATGTTACACTGTCCTCTTCCTTTATATTTACAGATTGAAACTTGTTTGGTTCAATTTCCATTGCATGAAATATAAATGCAGTTGTAAATAACTAATCTAAGGTCAACAGAGTAAGAAGTAATCTAAGGTCAACAGAGAACCAGGCAGTAAAACAATATTTTTCAAGATTGTGTGAAAAAAGTGAAATGGAGTAGATCACATAAACAGCATATTTAGTTTATTTCAGTGTCTCTTCTTAATGAACCCTTTAGAAAATGGACAAATGCATCCCATAAATCTCATACTCAGCAGATGTAGGTCTCAGAAAGAGGACTCTCTATAGATCCTCAGTGGTTGCACTGGGAAAAGCATTATCAAATGTCACTGTCTTTTAGGCTGTATAAATTCTTCCAAATGCAGGGAAAATGATGCCTTGTTTTAAATATTGATGCCTTCTCCCAGACAGGGAATCATCCTCCAAAGCAGCATTAGAGTAGATTTGTATTAAAAACTGTCACTGCAAAACTTCATTCCTTTATAGAGGCAACACAAACAATGCTGAATATACCGCAGAGCACAGAAGGAAGGACTCTTCTTCAGTGGAAACTGTTCTCACCACATAAAATGCCTGGTAATAAGAAAGGCACAATTTTTTCCCATCACCTTTTGTTCTCTCTGTTGTTTTGCTTTTGCTGTTTCTCCTACTTTAAAGTTTTCTTAGGCATTAGTAGAAAAAACTATTACCCACAAAGGTCTGAAGTGGCCATAGTAAGTGCAGAGCAATGCCAGCTGCAAGATCTAGGTCTGGGGGCCAGGCTGTTCCTCACTTTTCAAACCATTTAACTCCAGCAAGCAAGCACACCAAATGTGCAAGCAAGCACACCAAATGCACTGCAATATGTTAATCTAGCCACTGCCCTGATTTAATTGGCCCAGAAAATTGCTTGAGGTATTTGGGACTGCAATTAAGGCTAGAAAACTGTGGAAACACAGTCTTTGGTGGTGAAGGGATTTTTTTTATTATTATTTTTAAGAAACCAAGCCCTCTCTTAGCTAAGACTCTTGGGCTTAATTAGAGATTAATTAGAGTTACTTGCTGCTACTTAGTTGAATTACAGCTCAGCAGACATATTTTAGGTGGCAGGTATAAAATTTAGCCTTTTCTATCTCTCCTTTTTGTCTCTGCCTCCAACAACAAGAACTTCCTCAATCAGCAAACTCATTCAGTTCAAATTAGAATAATTGTCCATCTCTGCCCTTATCTTCACAACTTGAGGATACCTAATATAATTTGGCTTAATGAGATGAAATTAATTTTAAGAGAACAATGACCCTTGCCTGCCACTGTTACCATGCTGTGGCCTGTGAACCTGCAGTTGGAAATAGCACTTACTGTGCTCTGGAAATATCCAGCCACATGTAAAAGACAAAAGTAGGGAGGTGACTGCACCAGAACAATGGGTAAATTATCTAATATGGTCCACAAATCAGAGACAAAATCTTATATGAAAAGCACAAATAACAGTAACTCATGTAGCAGCTATGGCTGAGATAGGGGGGTCCATTCCCATTTAGATTCCCAAACAGAGAACAGATTTTTCGGTCTGTAACAGAGCTCAGCACAAGGCATGGCTAAAAACCACAAAGCTTGTCTGCAGGCACCTAATGTTTCCTTAGCAAGACACCCATGCATCATGGAACAGGAGGTCAAACACACTCCTCCAAAAAATTCAGTAAAAATACACACTGAGGGTTACACATAAGAGTTTATCTAAATTAGCAAATCCTCAACAACACTGACTTTAATTTGACTTATCCATTTCTGAGTTTACTATTATTCTAGACAACAGTAGCAGGCACAATTTCAATACTTACATGATTCATTTTCATTAAGTTGGAATGGCATCATGTTGTTATTGTCTGGTTATTTGGATTTGGTGGGGCCAGCAGAATGTTCTTCTGTTGGGTTTGGTGGTTATTTTTGGGAGAGGTTGTTTTGTTTTAATCACACTGTTCTCCAATCCTGTTGTCACAGCAACAGTGGACATAACTAGCTGACACGATTTTTTCCTCCAAACCTTCAGTGCTATTCAGATTGCAGATTGAATTTAATAAGCCAATTTAACAGCCTTCCTGAATCTAATTGCAAGTTTTTTCTAATAGTATGACATTATCCTTTTCAATACATTCTGAAAGATTTCAGTAAATTCCTTTCCTATAGACTAGAGTAGTGAGTTTTCTTTGCTTAAGTGTATCTTAGGAGCTTCTCTCCCCTTCAATTTCAGATAGATAAGCATTCACCCTTGTAATTTTGGAACATTTATTGCAATTTGAAAAAACTTTTAAGAATAGAAACATTTAGAGATCTGTGTTTTACAGTGACAAAGCTGAATTTCCAATATTATACAGTAAGGACATATGCCTTTGGGGTTTCCTTTAAGGAAAAAAATCTGCTCAGTCTACCAGATTTCTCCCTGATTTTATAGATTCGACTTATAAGAAGCAAATGTATTCTAAGTATGAACATACTCACCTTGAAACAATAAAACTTAGTGCAGTGCTCTCCCTTGAAAAGAACAGAGCAGTTTTAAACAGGCCTGCCCATGGTATTATACCAATACACTCTGAATTAAACATCTCTCTTAAAAGGTCTCTAAAACTCAGTGGTAACAGCTCCATGGCACTCTCAAAGATAGCCTCAACACCAAGGTGCAGCACTGCTGTAGTTGATACAGATGGATCATCCAAAGCTACTCTCACAGTGTTCTCCATAAACCCTCCAGATCAGAAAGCAACAGTCAGCAGTGAGGATATTCAGTCACACAGAGCCATGACACTGTGAGCATGTACAGTTATGTTTCACTAAACTTACTAGTATTGAAATTTATCTGAAAGGTTCCTTTGTAGTTTTGTCAGAAAAATATGTTATATGGACTATTCAAATCACACCAAGAGCGGGCCATGGGTTTGTTAAGCAGAGCCTGCAATGACAAAGTGTTGTCCTGAGCAAAAAGAATAATGGCCTTGAACAGAAACAGCCAAAAATTCTGAGTCTTCTGCCCTTTCAAGGAAAAATGGTTATGCCATATACCTCTAAGGCATCAGACTTTGACAACAAGCAGCATCAGGTCAATCTTAGGATTAGAAGAGGTGCTTTGTGCTAGCATTTTTCGAATGGAAAAATTGTCTTTTAACACACAACACTCTTTTCAAGCCACAAAGCACTTTATAGTCCTATAGTATTAGAAGATTTGATAAGAGAGATGTGTGAAGTCATTCTGAGGGTATCTACCATGTAGTCAAAACACATCACAGAGGGCTTTGTACAGAAATTAAAGTTTCTTGAAATCTAACCAGTTGAGATACTAAGAGCTCTCAAACATATTAGAACAAAAAAGAAAATAAAGTCAAATTTAACCTGCTTTTGGTCAGGTTTATGCAGTCTGTGGTAAACTTGGTGCTGCTGGGGTGAGATTCAGAATGCCTGTTGTATCACACAATAGTCACAGGTTTGATTTTGGGTACTGTTTCCTGGTCTTCCCTGCTTTTCTGTGTTGAATTATTGGAGTTCAAGGTTCTTGAAAAGCTGATTTAGTTTACAAAATAGTGTATGGATCTCTGCTGTTGCAGAGAATTAATTCAAATCAATATGACTGTGATGGATCTTAATGATGTTTCACAATGTGTGCATGTGTACATTTAGGAATTAATTCAAGGTAATTGAATGAATTTATATAATTTAATTTTTAAATGAGACCTGATTCCCTGTATTAGTGGTATTCATATCTGTTTTTCCTGTTAGACTCCACTACTAAGGCTCTTCAGCTTTCTGTGCTATTACTCTCTCAGTTACCCAATTAAATAAACACTAATCAGCTTATTTAATAAACTAGATTATACTGTCTGTACTGGCCTAAGTTTATAACAGAGACAAACACAGATATTTGAGATGCACAATGTGTTGTGTTAAAGTAAACAATGGACTACATATTATCCAGAGACAGGCAGATGCCTGACTAAACACTGCATGTTTCCATGTGTTTTTTGGGGGAAAAATTGAGGATCAGTTCATCACACCATTCACTTTTAAATCTAGGAAATAGAAAAGACAGATTAAAAAAATTCAACACATCTTCAATATTAAAATTAAATAAATACCCCTTTACATACAGCCTGTTTGGGAACATCTGGGATCAGTCTTTGCAGAACAAACTGACAATGTTCACCAAGAACTGAAGCAGCCTGAAGCTGACTTTCAAATATGCATTTTTTAAAATACACATCTCTGTTCAGGTTTTTTCCCAACTAATCCATCCATTTTGATAAAAAAAGATCTGTAAAGGTCGGATTAGATGGTATTAGTGGTGATGCTGTATCTGACACTGTCAGTAGAATGTGGTGGTTTGTCTCTTTTGGGTTTCCTATCCTGGTTTAGGCTTCTTCTGATTTTTGCCCCACTTGTGCATTCCCTCTTGTCTCATACAACCAGAACCAGTCCTGCTCAGAGCAGTTTGAGGTGGAAGGGTTGAATCCCATTGAAAGAGAGAAGAGACAGGACTGTCTCAAACTGCAAGTTGCACCAACCACAAAAACTGCTGCTTTCTGCACTGCTTTCCTAAATCCTCAACACATCACCAGCTTCTCAGTAACTGGAGCTTTCTTACTTCAAAAGGAAGAAAAAACTTCACTTTATTTGAGGAATTACTATCTGGTCTATGCAAAATAGTAGAAAATCGACATTTAGTATTTGAAGGAAGCTGTGAGGCTAAGTTTTTCTTCTTTGTTTGAATGATCAAATCAATGGTTAAATACAGAAGATCATATCATTTTTAATAGTTCTTGGCCTTGATATGAAATTTTTAAAGCAATGTAGTCCTTTCCTTCAAAACAGTCATGCTGGCAAAGATGAATGTTTCAAACTGTTTTGAAGCAGATCTACAGTTAAGATCCAAGGAAACCAGTGAACATAAATCAAGGCAGACTTGAATGCACATAGTGTATTTGGAAGAGGACTCCAGAGTAAATATAAAGTGATGCTGCTAACAGGGTGCCTGATCAAGCTTGACAAACTGTTTCTTCTCAAAGGCACAAGAATCAATAGCAAGGTTATGGGCAGTGTTTATGATGGGATCCCACAAACCTTTCACATATCCCACAGAAGTCATGAAGGGCGTTACTGAAGAACAGTTTTAGGATGAACAGATGATGAAATATTAACTGATTTATTTATCCCTAAACAAGGAACATAGCATTATGCAAAAAGTCTGAGACCTAAGCAGAAGCAGTACTTACTTTGCAGTAAGGCATGAAGCAAAATTTTTAAATTTAAAATTTTATAATTTTTTTAAAACCTTAAATCAGTTCATTTGGAAAAGCAAGGCTCAATTTTTTTTTAAGCAATAAAAAAGATACAAACATAAAAAAGAAATCAATTGATTTTCTACTCAATCAAAACATTTCATGCCTAGACAGACCTTTTTTTTATTTTTTCTTAGTTTGCTGTTTCAGAAGAAAATCCCCAAGAAAGCAGTTAATATTTTTTATTCCAACTGACCAAAACTTATTCTGTCTTTATTCTTGGTTCAATTTCTGAAAAGAAAATCAGTTTTTCCAACACCTTTAGCCAACTTATGTCTCATTGTCAAGATGTGTCTAAAGATTTATTTGCATAAAAATTCTTGGAAAAGCAACTTTTTAGCAATGAAGCTTTAGGAGATCAAAAATCTCTCTCTGAGATTTACTGGAGGGCCTTTGCACAGTACTGGTCAATCACAGAGGTCAATCTCTCCCATATGTGACATCTAATATTAGATCTTTAAATCTATATTTAGAGACCAAAATCTTTGGCCTGATTTTTAACAAGATGAGCATTTCTTGCCTAACTGCAGAAACTGAAGTTCAAACAATTTGCCTTACACTCTCTTTGCTCTCAATGTCATGAAAATGAGAAATAAATAGAAATGTAAAATGGGAAATAGAAGACTTCTGAGCTTCCCAAATGCACTGTGAGGATAAAATGTCAAGTCTGATGAATCCTACTATAATGTACATTGTGAAAAGTTTATCAATAATACATCAGGAAAGGATTAGAGGCAATGTCACTGTAACAAAGTAGATTAAAATAATTCTAACTGCTTTGAAAACCACCTTTCATTCTCCATCTGCCCTATCAGCTCATACCCAACCAACCACCATCTCTCATGCATATATCATTATTCTCAGCAAGTAACAAGAACAGACAAAATATTTCTGCATTTCATAATATTTATTGCATTAATTGAGACTAAAACTCTAAGAGAAATGTCACTCTGTAGAGGAGCTGTGGGCTAAAATAAGAATACTGGCTTCATGAATGATGATGGGACTAAAACTACAGTACCTCAGGATCACCATTAAAACCTGTCTCTTTCTCCATAAAATCCATGCATGTTTGTTCTAAAGGATGTCCTTTGGATAGCTAAGATTTTGTCTAGGAAACAACAACCAAACCACATCAACAGCCACATTTTCTGTAGCATCACCACTGGAGTTTGGCCTGGGAAATGCTCACCAGAACCTGCTTTGGTTTCTAGTACCTGAGCTATAACCAACCCAGCAAAAGAGAGCAACCAAGAATAAAAGTTATCAGGGTACTAAAGATGACATGTGGGTGTCAAGGCCACTGATTATTAAATAGTGATGAATTGTCAGGTAGGATAAAACTACAGACACATGCCTACCCTAAAGTTAATAAATTTCCTTCTCTCCTTCCCACCCTTGTTCTAAGCTGCTGCAAATGATGTGAAATAATGGTTTTGACTTTAAACAGACTGAAGGCAGATTTTAATCTTCCTGTGCCCACTGTAGCAGCTGTACAAACACTTCATTAACATAATAATGGTGATAAGTATGTGCTATTAAAATTGGGGAGGGGGGGCAGTGTTTTTCTGTATCCTTTATATCTCACTGCATTTTATGCTATGAGTAGGTGCTAAATCGGGAATGAATAAATGCATTTCAAACCCGCATTTGGCATCCAATGTATGCTTGTTCTCTTACAGATGAACCAAATTTTTAGATTGACAATTTTTGCATCTATTCAGTGCCAAAGCAAGCATGTTATTTATTATGAATTTGAGAAAATATAGCAAGAAAAGGGCTTTTTTCTCTGAAAAAAAAACTCAAATCCATATTCTTAAAATGCTTTCTATCACAGTTTTCACTTGCGTAGAACTCAGGCTACAGCATGTAGTGTCTGTTAACTCTGCTACTAGTATGGCAACATGGTGAATTTTCTTTCTTTCAGGAAGCTTATGAGTTACTTTTTTCTTTGAGGCCTTTAACAACTTTAAATTCAACTGCCTTCCTTAGCTTTCTCTTGATACTTCACTAGAGATGTCATTACTGAGAATTTACTGAGTCACTCTCAGTAAATGGTGAGTGCAGGATTATTTTTTTATGAAGAGAAGCCAGACAGTTGATCTTCTGCATATTTAAGAATTTATTTGATGTCAAATTAAGAATTTGCAAAAAATGTACTTTGCCAGGCCTAGAAATCATCCCAAGATAGGGTCTACTCTGTCTGCTGCTCATTAGGGATACAGACATTGTCCCTACTCTTCTAAAATACTAAGTTATAAAATTGAACTGGAAAACTGGCAGCTCATCAGTTTCCTTGGTTTCTTCCTTTTCATATACACACATGAGCACATAAAGCATTCTCTGTTGGCATATATATATATATATACACATATATATATCTTTGTGTGTGTATATTTATATAAATAGATACATTTCTATATATATGTATATATAAATAAATGCTTCTTTCCTGCACCAGCTGTCACCTCTGAAGCATATGCCTGGCCAGAAAAGCAGACAAATGCTTTTTGAAGCAGATTCATCTTCTATTTCCATAGTGTGTTGGCAGGAGGTGGTAGTAAGGATTAAGAAATTGGTTCTATCCTTGCTAAGAGCCAACTGGCTGGGAGGATGCTTTGGGGCATTGTGGATGTGATACGTTGGTAGTTCTTGAACTGAAGAGAAAGAATGAATTTCTATGCAGATATCTGAAATCTCTGTCTATTCCATGCTCATCATGCTGTTACCTCACCTTCCTCTTTGCAAGGATGCTGCAAATCATGTCTGATGGCTCCAAGCCAAAATCTGACAGGCTTTTCTTTACCTCTCTGACATATGTACTGCACATCCAGGCTCTTTGCAGCTTCTTCAAAATCCAGAAGGTCAAATTTTGTTCTCAGATGGCAGCACACAACTCTCATTACCCTGATTTTAATCTTACTCTGGTGTAATTTCTGCATAACCTCTTTGCAAATAGCAATGTGTCATAGAGGAAATTGAAACTTGGACAGAGCTTTTTAGCCAAGCACCAATAACTTCATTAAATTACATTGCCTATACTAAGATAGAGAAATCAGGAGGAACAACAGACACTCAGTTCCTGCTAGGATCTCAACCTCATTTCAATTCTACATGGGAACTGGGTTCTGGATTTTCCGTAGGTCAGTAAACATAAAGATCCACTTAGGTGTGTTGATGTTCCACCCTCTACAAACTAAATGCTGCTCTAGCACACTCAAGTTTGTTCAAGACCATGAAACCATGGTTTGGTCTTTAGTCTGAGCCTTCCACTAACTGAAGTGTTTCCTGCTCAGTAATGAGGTGATGACCTGTGGCACAAGATGGTGGCTGTATGACATGGACTTGGTTAAGTCTAGAACTAAGCCCTACACATTCTTGTTCCTACTGTCTTTAAGGGTACAGGCCTTCAGTTGCTCATGCAGGCAGAGTAGGGTGGTTGGGTGTGTCTGACAAGGGCTGCACACACTGCTGAACCAGCTCTGTGCACACAGGTCCTGTTTGCAAGCACTCCTGTGCTCCAGCTGCATCCCAGCCTGGAGCTGTCCTAGTGCATGCTCAAACCCCTGCACAAAACACCAGAGGCATGGAGTGTCTTCCACACACTAGATAACTTACATCTCATCCACACCTAATGCCACAAATAACCCAAGGATGAAGGAGTGGAATTTTTGAAAGAGGCAGAGGAAAGACAGACTAGAAACTGATCAGCCTTTCTCCCCTGTGTAAAAGCACATCTCTCCTAATCAATCCTGCTATTAGTTAAAAGTGATGACTGTCCACTGTGAGCACTGGGCACGTGTGAAGAACTTCCTTCTTCAAAGACTGTTAAAAAGTGCCTGTTCACATCACAACAAAAACCCAAAGCCCAGGGTAACCACAGGAGCATGACTTTGCCCGAAAGCATAGGGGAATGTTCCAGGTAGCACAACACATCAAGGGCCATTCACCTGGCAGGTGAGTGCCACTGTGAGGACCATCTGACTTTGGTCACAGGTGGTAGTTGCATTAGCCACTCCCACAGTGCTTCTGCAGGCAAGCAATAAAATGAACAAGTGGCAAAACTTGGCATCAAACAGCCCTGTGTGGGAGCTCCTGGTCACCACACTCTGACAGCCCTGAAGTTCCTCTACATTGACTCCAAATTCACAGCACTGTAATTGAAAGTAGCTTCAGGTACTGTCACTACTGATCCTTGTTGACAGTGATCAAAATTACTGCATGAACCATTATGGTTTGAACTGAACAGGCAGTATCTATAACTGAGAAGCAAACCAATTTCCAATGTACAACAGAGTGGGGAAAATGGGAAGGACAGGCATAATGACTACTAGTGAGTGGGTTGCACATTCTTTTTCATTTGTCACAGCATTCAAATGTCATAACAAAATAGAAGAAATTGACATTTCCCCAAGAGCAAGAGAAAGTTCCCCAAGAGAAAGTTCTTAGTCTCCAATCACTGCAGAGTTAAGCTAAAAACTGGGAGTGAAGTAAACTCTATCTGACTTTTTTTTCCTTTTTAATTAATTTTCAACTGGTGATGAAAAAGGACAGGCATCAATTTTCAGAATTTACTGTACTCTATTTATTTTATTTTTGGTTAGTTCACAGGAAATGTACATAGGCAGGAACTCTGACAGTTACCATGGCCTCTTTGCTGCAGGTAGAAAAAATGTCCCTCCATCCAGTTAAAATTGATACTGAATGTTCTTTTCTACTGAGAAAAATTGGTGGTAGCTTGAAAACAAATTACACCTTAAACTTTCTTGCACAGTGAGTAGTGCTCTGTAAAGAAAGAACATGTTCAAGAAATAAGAATCATGTAGAAATCAAAAAAAATCTCCAGCTATGTATACCTTTGAGAGAAACTGATAGGATGAAACAGAACTATGCAGTTCCTCAGGTCTACACTGACAACAGAGGAATTTCCTTCCTTCCTCCCTTCCTCCCTTCCCTTCCCGCATATTTTGTGTAAAAACTGAAAAAAATTGATCCCATGGTCCAGATATCATATCCAATCAGATGTGGATAGGAAAATATGAATCAAAACTCTGCAGGTCAGAAACCACCTCTTCCTACAAGACATTACATCAACTGGAGGCCATAGATTGAGATTTGAATTAATTTCCACAAAAAGATGTCACCCAAGTGGAAAGGTAATCTGCTATCAACACCCTCACTGAAACTGTCATTCTAATATTGGCTCTTCCCTGAAACCAACGGGCAATTATTTACCATATCACAATGTATCCTTATTGCACTCCTGCAGTCATTCAAGTGAATGAAAATTAGAGCTCAAACTGTATCTGAACTGAGGATTTCCATGGGGTTAAGAAGGAAGAAGGAGATTCCATAGGATAAGATCATAGGAAGCTGCTTCAATGTTTGTCTTTATATTTTTACCAGGACAGGTGGGGGAGCTGTTGAGTTTGGAATTTATTAATTTAATATTTATTAATGTTTCTATTTAATAGGTCCTTATAATAGCACAATATGGGGCGAAAAATTAACCTAGTTATTAAGGACCAGAAACTAGAAGCTTTCTCATGCTCCACTGAAGTGCTAGAGCTCAGAATGAATTCTCAAGCACCTTCTAAACAACAGGGATATTGCCTAAAAGGCAACTTGAGTAGTTTGGTTGCTCTACAAGACACAGATGGCTATTCTACATGTCAGAGAGTGCTCTGATCACCAGACTGTAAGGAAGAAACAACTCTTGGCTCTTCTGCCAGCCAGTCTTGGAAGAAAGGAGAGGTATCCTCTGCAAGATGACAAACCCTGCAAAGGCTCCTCCTACACTGTCTGAGAGACTGGAACAGAGATGGCAGGAAACCTTATTTTGCTGTCCCTCCTAAGGTCTGGGCAGAGTTTCATGTAACCACTCAGTCAGGACTGAGCCAGCTCTGCCTTTCAGCAGCACACAGACACCGTGATACAGAATTGAGTGTTTTATGCAAGTGGAAGGAGACTCAGAGGTCAAACAACTCTATATGGAAAGTTAATGCAAATATGCAGTTTACTAGCCTGTATCCATGTCCTCTAGATAGCCCCACGCAAAGTAATTGGATCCTTGAAAACCAAGATCCATTTCTGCTGGGGATACGATGAGAACACAGAGACTAAAAAGTGACCTCCTAAAGGCAATTTTAGAAGCACAGCTTGTATTCAGAAATCCACACGAAGTTTCAAGTAGGGTTTCTGACAGAGGCTGTGCAGATCATTACAATATTTGCTAACTGGTACCTGCCAACCTTTTGGTGACCTTCTGGAACATACATCCTGCTGAAATTAAAACTGTTACAGAATATGTTACATAAACATTGAAGCACTCTTGAAGGCACTGAATGCACACTCTGGACAGGTGAAAAGAGAAATGGGAGTTTGCTTTTAAAATTCCTTTTCACTTAAAGCAGTGGAGACACAACCTTGCAATATCTTTAAGGACTGCAATAAAACACACTTTGAAAGGCAATCTTTCAAGGGGACACTAAAGCAATGTGGTGGCAGAAGTAATTATGCAGAAACATTTTTGCAAATAATGAGAAATATCTAATTTCATCTTGTTATTTCTTGGCATGGAAATTTATAAGAAAATCCTTTTTATTTCATTGCATTTTCTGTGAATGATTCAGGGTTAGAACAGAACCTACAGAGGAAATGAAAAATGCTCATTTAAGTTTCAGATATTTTGTAATCAATTAAAACTTTGTTTCAGAGCTTTGGTTTCAGTCCCTCTCCTTCTACCTAAGCATCTTTCCTCATCCCTTCTATACTATAATAAATATGAAAAAAACCAGACTTTTCTCCCTGGTGCTGGACATTGTATATGAAATATTCCAGAATGGTTTTCTCAAGCTGATAATTTACTTTGCCTTCTAACAAATTGACAGTTACAACTTTTGCCATTTCATCCACTCTTTTTCTACAGAATACACCTCTTAGAACACCCATGGAGAACAAGTTCACGAGGTTTAGACAATTTATTTACCCCCATCTGAGTATTGTCAGCTGTGCAATTTCCGAATCCTTTCAGTCCCTAACCAAGTTTCATGTTTACTGTGTGGCTGTCAACTCTATACTCCTTACAAAAGCTTTGATAGGGCTTCAACATTTCTGCTTTAGGCATCAAGGAAATTTAAAGTCATAGATATAAATCTTCTGGAGGATTTCTTAATGAAAAGCCTAGCAAAACGAGCTGGGGACTGAAGTACCACCTAGATAGCAAAATCCTTTAGGGTGCCAAGTATGCCACAGTAAGCAGTGTTGTAAACCCTGTGACTTTTTGAGACTGTGAATGAGACCGACTGTTCCTCTTTCCTTGTTAAAGGAAATTGTCCCCACTCTGGACAGGCATAAACCAGAATGGGGATTCATAGGAGAAGGAATGTATTCCTACAGCTCCCAGATTGAATGACAGATTTTTACACCTACGCGCTGAGAATGGTGGCCCAAATTCCTGGTTCCAGAAGAAGCGAGGACATTGATGAGTTTATTTTAGTGATTAGAGTTCCTCCTTACATTTACTAAAAATGTATCACAGAGCTATTGCAGGTTACTTGAAATATGTGATTTTAAAATGTATGTTATTCTCCTGAGCTTTAATTGGCTTGCAGCAGTCATTCTTGTGCTTTCACTTAAAAAAGCAAAGCCATCAACAACAGAAAAACAAACACATGAATCAGGTCTGGGAACGGTCCTGAGAGAGGAAACATGGTAATGATAGGAGTGTATAAAATATCAATCAGTAGTGTTTATGCACTTTACAAGGTTTTACTGGGTAATGACTGCTCCAACCTAATTCATGTCTTAAAATCCAGTTAGGAGTGGGAACCTAGGACTTTCTTTAGAGGACTAATGAGCAGTTTTAGTGGTGGTGGTTTTTTTCCAAACTCAGCCAAAGAGAATAGGTGCTGTGGGCTTGTGGTTTTTTTATGGTAGCAATCACCTGGGATGTAGGTATCTGACATTTAATTACTGCCTCTGAAAGGAAGAGGGTCCACACCCCCACTTCTCAGTCAGAAACTGCTATATCCAACCACTTCTAATGCTGCCACTCTATTCTCTATATTCTGGTTTTTTACATGCATAATTCCCTTCTCATCCCAGCTTTATCTGATTTTATCTACCTTGTACACAGGCTAGAGGAGACTGTCTTTAACACAGACAGTGCCTTTGCTGTTTGCTGCAGGCCAGAGAACCCTTCTCATCTGAGAGCTGCCTGGCATTCACAGGGGTTGAGGCCCCATCCTCTGTCCCCAGGCAGAACTCCAAATTCAGAAACGCCGGTCTCCTGGCATCCCTGCAGTGTGCCACCAGGGACAATCAATGAAGGATAGAAAAGTCATTATTTGTGGGACTGGGGCTGTAATTTTCTGTCACAAACTCCAGGTTTTCATTCAAAGGATATACAGGAAATGAAATGCGAAAGCAAAAAAAAAAAAAAAAAAATTCTATTTTAAAATCCTATGTGAGCACTTGACTAATGGCATCATTCACAAGCAAGGTTTCCCAGGTGTTATCCCACAAAGAGACAACAGCAAGGAGTCAAGCAGGTGCAATTTAAGAGTCTCCTGATGTCTTGGATCCAATTTTTGCAGTTGATGCAACCCTTCCATTTGTACCTTCATTGACCATTGCAGCACCATGTAAAGCAAGTCAGCATAAGCCAAGTTTGGTTTACTTTAGTTTTTACTTTGGCAATACACAAAACCAGTTCAGCTACAGAGGGTTGCTGGGAGAACCTGGGCTGCTGTTCCTTCCTCCCAAACACTGATGAATTATGCACTCACTGCCTAATGGTCCAGCACATCTCTCTCCCTTGGCTCGAGGCCTCTGGCCTTGCTCCTGTTTGCTGTTCCATACACATGGCTGTACATACACAAGGAAAGAGAAATCCCATGTCCTAGGAGTTTACTATGGAAACAGGAATGAAGGAGCTGAGAGCTACTTTTAGGAATAAAGGCCTGCAGGCAACTTTTAAAGCCTCAGGCAACCAAGGGAGCAGACAGGCTGAGATAAGGAGAGTGCAAACCACCCAGCACTCAACAGGGTAAGGGAAGGCTCTGAACTCTGGTCTTGACCAGAATATCTCTAATCATTACCAGAGCTGTATCTTAGAGCAATGGGATGCTACTGGTAATTTGTGTGTTCTGGGAGTTCCTGTATGAGGTAAAAAAGAGATAAGGTGACACCTTCAGATATCTCAAAATTCAGGCAGAGAAAAGAGGCTTTACATGTATCAATTCCACTCCATCATTGCTTATCTATCATCAACATAAAAATCAAGCCAAGTGTTGAAAGGAAGTCTGCATCACTTCTTTTCAAAGCTGTTTTTCAGTGTAATCAGCATAAAAGATTCTGCTAAGGTCTTGAGAGATAATAATGATTTGTCCTAGGTCAAAAGCCAAGCTTCTTTACCAGCACCAGTCTTTGAAAATTTAGGTTTATATAATAAACACTTTGGACATGTGGAAATATCAGGCATCTCGTATTTCTTGTTTTTCTTGACACAGATTGTTTTTAATTGTTGAGAAATTGCCAAACTCAAACTGCTGAATGCCATCCAGCAACAATAAAAAATTCCTTAACAGGACTGAAATTGTTTTTTCTCGATTGCAGCATCTCAAAACCCTCAATGTTTCCTCTTAACTAACTGTACTTAAAAAATATCCTCTCAATTTAATAAGGATTCGAAAGTATGTTAGCAGTAGCAAGGGAGGAGTCATAGATGGAATTTTCTCTTCCTGGATTTAACATTTCTGGAAGATGCCTGAGACAGGGGATGACAAAATCTGATGGGGATTACAGTCTTGTTTTCCTAAATAGCTCAAACTTCAACTTTATAATGTCTCTGATTCATTGGACTGTATAATGAACCCTGAAAACTCCTTATTTCCTTAATGTGTTTTTCTTTAAGGTAAAAACATGGGGTTTTTTACCTTGAATTTACTCTACATTCAACTCACTTTATTCTAAGGGCTCAAATCCAGGATTGAGTGTAAGTAACTGCACCAGCAAATACCAATGTGTATCCTCTGAGCTGCTGGCAAACAAAGAGTGATGCAAGAACTGCTTCTGAAGACCTAAACCATGATGCTACCAAAAAGCCCAGTGCTAGTTCCAGCTAACCCATCTGGCTTCTTACTTCTAAAGCAAGAGCAGCAGCACAAAATTGTGGCCTTTGACCACAGCTTAGCAAGGGAAGTACAGAAGCCTCACTTATAGGTCACATATGTATAAACACGGAGAATACACACACACACAAAATGACATTGCAGGATGGGCACAGTCAAACCTTTTAAAAGATGACCATTTATGATAGCTATTAATATTTATTTTATGGTGTTGTGTCATTACAGGTGTCCTGGTAACTTTTGTGGGACTGAGAGAAAGTGGCAATTATTTTTCAGCTGCTTACAGAAACAATAGGTGTTTAACTAACAAAATGAAATACTCCAGCCAAGAATATTTCTAAGAAATCTGCCTTCTGTCATGCACTGTCAGAATTCCAGTGTGAAAAAATAACTACCTTTCCTCATAAAATTTAAAAGATTTTTCATATCAATTTTGCAGTTCTGACATTGAATCTGAAATTACTCTTTGCTGATTGCATACTGTTTACTCTTTCTATCCTAATTTTGTTTCTTACTGCTGTCTAAAGCCGATTATTTTGTCTCATTTCTGATCCCAGCATCCCTTAACACTTAAGGAAGAATCCTGTTTTTCTAATAAATACAAATCAGGCATCTGAATTAACTCAACCACAGTTATAGAAAACACGGAAATAAACATTTAGCACTTGGCAATTCGGAACATTTCTTTTTAGGACCTATGGAGGCACATAAATGACTGTAAATAAAATTTACATTTTAGTCATAAATTGCTGTGTTTATTCTTCACAAATGGAATCTTACTATGCACATCATACTTTACATGAAGAAAAATGACCCAGGGTGATCAGTGTTAACTGAAGGCACATGTGAAACTACTGAGACTTTATCTCACAGGATCCCCCAGCAGCAGCAGGCAGGAAGCCTTTCTGCAGTGTGCAGTGGGAATGGTGGCACTGCTGCTCCTGCAGAACACCTTTCTGAGAGGTTTCAGAATAACACAAAAGTCTCCTCTCTGTGTGTCCAGCTTGAGTCTCTACTAGCTGCAGAAAAGGCATTTTTCACCAAGTTGAAGAATGCTAGACAAAATGGTGACTGACCTCAATTAAACTCATTATCTCATCATACCTGTTATGATCTTTGATCTCTATAAACTGACTTTTAAGCTTTCCTATAATCATAATTTCTATAACTCATTTCCAGTATCTTTTTCCTATAATAATCACTCCCTGATGCAGCTCTCCCTAAACAGTGAAATGCAAATGAACTTGATTTGTCTCACAAAAATCCTTAACTCCAAACATAAATTGTGTTGATTGTAAATATCCCACTAAGAGGGAGACTGGGAAAAAAGTGAAGTGAAAATGCATTCAGTTCTCTGTGTGAATGAAGTTAGCATATATATCTCCCTGTAACTGCAGAAATATCTTGTTGAGAGGGCATTTTTTGTTTCAGTTTCATTTTTTGAATTCACCTTTTTTTCTGTCTTCAGACATGTCTGTTCTCCCTGGGGCATTTTCCCACAGGATTCATCCTGCATCTTGTTTGCTCATTAACAGCAGGCATGAGGAGCCCACACACGGGTGTGATAAACCTCTGATGCTGTGCTCAGCAGCTACAGGTGTAGCAAGGACCAGAACAACACCAGAATAAAAGCAAAACAAGGCAAAAAACTCCTAGTTCTGTTCACTCTTCAACGTTTCTGTCAGCTTTGTATTGCACTCCTGCAGTCATTCAAGTGAATGAAAAGTAGAGCTCAAACTGTATCTGAACTGAGGATTTCCATGGGGTTAAGAAGGAAGAAGGATATTTAATAATTAAATCTAACAAAATTTTGTGCTGCTTTGACACACTACCAAGCATAAACACAGTGATCTCTAACACAAGAAAGGGAAGAAATTTTGTTTAAAATGTAATCTGGCATTATTAGAATTAACTATATCCTTCTCTTCCATCAGGTACAATACTTGGCAACTATGGCATTATGGTTTTGACAATAAATTGCCTGATTCTCTGGGCTTTCTATGGAAAAACAACTTGAGGCCTGATGAATTTTTAGGGGGAGAAAAGACAAAGAGAAAGCACATTTCTGGTTCCTCTATGAATCAGTAAGAATTCATTCTTTGTACTGTTGGCACAACATTTTGTATTAAAAGACAAATCATCAGGGGCAGGGAGCTGGTGTTTCAGTAGAACACCTCCTTGAAGCTGGATTTTTTAAAGAGTGATGAAACTCCTTCCCACAAGAAAACAATTGTTTCCCATACTTTCCAAGAACTTGTTGGAGAGAGTGCAATGAATAGATGAGACATAAATCATAAGAGCAAGCCAACCCAGAGAGCCAGAACTCCATTCCTCTGATAATTATATCAAACACCAGAAGAGAAACCTTGTTTAACCAGAGCCTATTCATTCCAAGGAAGAGAAACAACAGATAGTGAAGCAAAAGCAAAATTGTTAAAAGAACAATACTGAAATTTAGTGTAGAAACTGAGATCACTTCAGGACAATTTCAAGTTCTTCCTCACCTATTAACAGAGCTCCAGATTCCTCCATCACTCTCTGTGTTGCTTCAGGCACTCAGACTGCTTTACCCTTATAACCTCCACCTGCAGCTACTTCACCTTCTCATATATTCTACATTTCTCTTTTGAGTGACTTCCTCACAATCCAGAAGAGCAAGAGAAACATCCTAATGATTTCCCAGCAGCCTCCTGTACACCAAAAATGTCCATGCTCCAAACAATGTTAGTTTTCCTGCATCTTTCAGTGCATCAAGCTGCAGAAGGTTCAGTGCAGCCCTATGGCCATATCTGTAATGCACCTTTGCTTCATTACCAGGGTGAGATTCAGTCCTAGCAAAAATCATATCTCTTCTACATTTGATACCTTCTGTCAACCAGTACAGGATCAGACTTGTTTCTTTTTCTTATCACTCCTTCAGGAAAATATGTTTATATGAGCAACCTTTAGCCGTTGTGATTAAAAAGCAGCCGAGATCAAGCACAGGTGCCACATGCCAGCGTGATGTTTTCTAAAAGAAATATTGCCTGATTTACAAATAAGCCCTGGGGACTCAGAGATGGGCTGCAGAGCTTGCATTGTAATAGTGGCTGAATTGGTCTGTTCTGCTCTGCTGCTGTTATCATCCTGATCAGCCCAAGGATATCCTTGTGGAGGCTGTGCTGTTCAATATTCCAAACCTTTTAACATGGTAATGTAATATATTTCAGCTACAAGTTTTGACAATATTATGGAGTAGCATCTCAATAATGGTTCAATAAAGGAATTTTTTTCTGCGTGGTCTTGTCACTTGTGACAGGGAAGACTACAGCACAAACAAATGGACAACTTAGGGCCAAAAATATGCATTTCAAACAACTGAGTTCACCTATCATAGCATGCAAAGTCTCAGGAAAACACATACTTTGGTCCTAACAGGGCAAAGGTGCTGTTACTGAGATGCTGGTTCAGGCTAAAAGAAAATAAAATCTTCACAGGTGATATGCTTAGCCAAATTTTGAAGAGCTTTCAATGAGAATTAACGATATACCTGCATTAGTGATTTTAAGTACTCCTCCAGGTTTGCAAAAGAATCAATTTAAAAATAAAATTATCTGGTTAGGTGTTAAAGGTGATTTATTTGCTCAGATGAAAATATTTTTAATGGCAGAAATGCATTTGACTTTTCCTGGTAGGAACACTATTTATCTTTAAAAAGATCAAAAAATAGACATATCATATTTATGTGCCTGTTTACCAAAACATAATCTGAGGTTTTACAAGGGTAGAGGCAGAGATGTATTGCTCTGTGGCATGACTTAGGCTCCTCAGTGAACACCTACAACTGTTGTTTGACAAATATTCAAAATTTCCTCCCAGACCCACAGTGGACACTGGATTTTCAAAGTCATATTTTGATGG
Organism: Corvus kubaryi; assembly: GCF_017639235.1. Classification (NCBI taxonomy): domain Eukaryota; kingdom Metazoa; phylum Chordata; class Aves; order Passeriformes; family Corvidae; genus Corvus; species Corvus kubaryi. The sequence continues at coordinate 1,717,310 of NW_024581134.1, read as the reverse complement.
AATCTGATCCCTTGCCACAGACACAGAACAGATATTTCCAATAAATGATTTAAGATTTTACCCTGAACAACAGACATTTGGGAAAATAGAAATATGTATAAAGATTTACTTCCCAGTTTCTTACTTTAAGTAAAATCTCTATGAAATTGGCATTTTTCTTTAAAAGTGTTTAGTTTGCTTATCGACTTTTGCCTCTTCTGTTTCAAACTTCAGATAACTCAAAAACCTTAATATTTTGGCTCCTCTGGGCCAGAGAAGCTCTGAGGTGACAGCAGATCAATGCAGCATGCTGTAATGTTTTCAGTACAGACAGAACACTCCTGCCTTTCCTTCCACATCTGCCACATTACTGCTCATCTGGCACAGAGACTGCAGCTTCCTCCAGATGAAACAAGACAGCATTTTGGGCAGGGTACACACTGTGTGTGTTTTGTTGTGGAGGGATTTGGGAAGTAGAACTACAATAACAGATAAAACAGGTTCTGTGGTTGTATTTCCTTCCTACAAAAATACCTCTGCCACTAAAGTGCCTGGTAAAACAGGACATGACAAAAAATATATAAAAGGAAAGGTATACTGCAATGAGAAAATGAGCAAGTGAGAAAAGGGCTACAAACCCCCAACCAATCAACCAACCAACCAAAGAAACAAAAAAAAAGTCACACCAAAACCTGAGCTTGGTGTCATCCCAAACAACTAACAAACATCCATTCTCACCAAAAATGATCTCTGTGCTTCGTTTTCAAGACACACAAATCTGAACTCCTGATATATATAACTAAACTCAATTCCTGGCCAAGTCAAAATCAGTGTCCAAGGGTATCTGAAATACTCTGAAGTAGTCTGTCCCATCAGATTAGTAAAATACGCTGTTATAACAGGAATATTGCAAACAGGTACCCATCAGGATAAACACACTCAAAAGTAGATGGAGTAGAATCTGTCAAGTGGCTCAATGGACTAATTATGTTCAAGATATTAAATGCTGAAGAAAATAAGTGGTATTTGTGCAAGACTTAAAGGACTTCCCAAAAGCACTAAAGCATGTTGTTTCTTCAGCTCATCATTTTGCTTTCACATCAGGCAGCAAAAAGGACAAGATGCATCACTAATGCAAAGATAGATTTTACTAATGTTATGCTCCTAACAATGTCAGTGGCTCAGGACGAAGCAGCAGAAAACAAATGAAGAAATCAATTAAAAATATTTAGTAATCTATTGAAATAATACTGCACTACTCTTTCAACAGCAAAAGAGTATCAGTACTGCAGCAAATTTTCTAGGAAGTACTAAAAAGCTAAACAAATTTAAAGAGAAAAGTGTGAACTGTGACATAGCTGATTAATGTGTGGTTACTGGTTAGATAACCCTATTTTCTTGGGAAACTTATTGCAGAAGTCATCAGTCACTTCTTTTTTTCCCATTCATTTAATTTTTTAACAACCCTATGCAAAGTACATGATCACTGCTCTTCATCAGAAAGCAAGTCAAGTTTTCCCACTTTCAGTTGCCGAAGCAAAAAGTGCCAATATAGAGAAAGTGGCAATACATTGTTTAATAATGTCTCGGAACAACTTGTCTTTATGGCCCAATCCCCTCAGCAGCAAGCAGGCTGTGCCAGAAGTGTGTTACCCAGCAAGAGACTGATCACTTGGGGTAAAGCTGAAACTCCATCAGGTCATGACAACAGCGTCAGCAAAACTTCCTTTGTGCCCCTCAGAGAGGGGCTGGCATCTGCTGCCCCTGTGAGGTACCACTGCCCGTGCCTACAGCAAACTGCTCTCCACTGAGATCCCCTTTCAGGCATGGCACAGCTGATGGCTCTCACCTTGCTCGCCTGTGGCTTCAGCCCAGCTAGATAGAGCTGTGGGAATACTCACATATCCCTAATCTGTACATTGGCCTCCAAAACTCAGCCTCCATTGCACAAATGGGCAGATTCCAGTTTACAAATACAAAGGATAATTTCTTTGCAAGCTATCAGCAGTGCACCTAACCTTTGGTGGAAAGCAAACTAAACAAGGCTAAGGAAATGTCTGTATTTCATAAGTGACATTACAGGGAATGATAAATATGCACACAATTTGTTCAGAATGAAACAACATTTTAGCTACAAAATGGTAGGTCCTCATCTTCACAAAGTGACTTTTGATTTACTCAGCCATAAATTTGAAGTGCAATAGAAGAGTTCAATTTTGTAGACATATCAGCTACAATATAACCCAATAATGTAACTGTACCACAGGTATTCAATTTTATTTTTTTTGCAGTCCAAACACCATACTTTTTGTTTTCCATTTCAATACAGACAGACAGTGATGGATTATTACAATTTTAAGTCTATAGTACACGTCCTGTGTGGTAGCATGCAATAAAGATTTTTTTTTTCCTTTTTTTCTGTATATGTGCAGCTCCATGCCCAATTATTTGTGTCAAAGTGACAGTACAGTGAGTTTCTACAGTATTACCTATGCTGCAAACTCCTCTAGTACAAGTGATTTTTATGCTCTTTGAAATCTTGTGGTTGGTTAAAGGATATGGTAAAAATGCATGACTGAAAAATGCTTTCAGAGATTTGGAATCTATTACTTGGGTGCTGAGACACATCTCAGTGGCAGAAGTAGGGCATCTGATGCCCTTCAGCTACTATGAGATCACACAAAGCTCCTGCCTGAACATATCCACAAGGCTCAGAACTGACTTCCTGAAATTAAAGAGCAAGCAGAATTAATATGGATTCTGCCTCTTGTGGCTTGTCTAATGATGTACTGGAGAATTTCTTTGACTTCAGCTCTCTGTGGACAACTAGCCAGCAGTATAACTCACTCTGGTTTCATCACAGTGATGTATGTGTGTCTGTGGCCCAGACAATGAACACTGAAAATGCACCTTTCGGCATTTGTTCCGTGCCTTCCTCACACACATTTGGGCTTTAAGTGTTCCCTGCAAAAGTGAGTGCACAGGACAAGATCAACCACACTATGACTAAGAGTTCACCATTGCCAAACACTCAATGTCAGTAAGATTTGATCAGATTTGATGGGCTTGAAGATAAAATTAAAATCACATCCAAACCAGGAGTGCTGCCTTCCAACCTTTATAGCACTATGTCAAGTCTTTCTCTGTCTGTAATTCATTTCAGTGCCAACATACTTCACACACAAACTAAAACTCTACATTAGCATTACTCAGGAATTTTAGTACTAGTGCTCAAGCAATAGCAAAGGAAAATATTTATATTCAGATTCAAATGGTTGTATAAGAGACACTGAACTATAATCAAACCCTAGCACAGACATTCATTAGCAATTACATTTTTTTTACAGTTTTCTAAAATGCAAGTCATGAAAATCAAAAGCACATAATTAAGAGCAACATTCAAACAAGGGCTTTTATTTATATCTAGTCAACATTTCTTACATACATAATTGCAGACCTTAATAAATATGATTTGATTTATTAAAGATGTATAAAATAAGCATGATGGATATGCAAAGTTGGTTCCATTTCTTTCAAGAGAAGAAGATGTATTAAAAATCAATTAGGGAAGGGACAAGTTGGAATAGGGAGCCAATAAAGAGATGCACCAGTACAGAACTATTAATGAAAAATAATATTCCTTTTTATTCAGTTTCTTAATTATTATTTTGTCATAAATTAGTACTATTTTAATAACATGTACTTGCACATTTGCAAATATTTCACAAATTTTGAAAATAATAGTACATCATAGTAATTTGAATTACCTCATTTTTTGCTATGCTTTAACTCTGTTTTCTTTGCATACACTGTTTATTTTCTTCTTTTTCCACTATCTGCCACAAGCATCTTAAAAACAGGACACAGTGAAGAGTGGCCAGAAATACACTTCACAGGAGCTTTATACAAACACCTCAGAAAAAGTTTTTAATTAAACTGAAGTGCCAGGTGGCTCTATTTTGACCAGAAAAGCTCTCATTTCAGACTTTTCTCTCTACCAAACCCAGTCAGAACAGTGAGCTATCTTTGCTTTTGAACTTGGCTGTAAATATAACTTTTACCCACCCAACCCCAGAGTGAGGGGGGTGGTCCAACCTCTCCAAACCCCTCAGGCTGCCCTGAGATCTCCTTAGGGCTCAGCCTGGAGAGGCAGCACCTGGGCTGGACTCCCCTCACAAACCCAGTCTGCTCCCAGGAATTCCTGCTGCCTAACGAGCTCCTGGGCTTTAATCAACAGCCTTGGAGGCTTATTTTTCTTCCCTGAATAACAACCCAAGTGGAACAACATTTTTGTTATTGAACTTCCAAAGAAAGTTAGCAACCCAAAGTGAGTCCAAGATGGAAAATTGCTATGACGGAAGCCTTCTGTCTTGGGGGCCTGTAAACAGTGAGCTACAAACCACTGGTTGTTTTCTGGTTCATGTAAAAACTAAACTTAAAAAAAATCCAAAACAGCAACACTTTTTTATATACATGCTGACTGACCCATGCCTACAAAAACAGCAATAGACCATTTTTGCCTCATTTTCTAAGAGGTCAAAAGCTCAACGGATGTGAAGGATTAGCAAGAAAGTCTTCCTCAGATATGCATGAAACACACCAAAGATGTGAAAAAGAGGTCGGGCCTGAACAAGCCATTTGATTTCAGGTGAGAGGACAATACATTACCATCCCTTCTCTTTTCCCACCTTCATTTCCTAAGGCATCGCTGAATTTTCATCAGTCTAGGATCTACATCTCTACAAATTATATCCCTCTGTTACCTATGGAAGGCCCATCACTTGCATATATACTCAGTATAAACTAATGTTGTTGAATACACAAAAGTCAAAAAAATTTCAAAGCCCAAAGCCAAAGCAACAGATTTTTTTCCCCCTCATTGGTTAAACAAAACCAATATTTCTGAGAAACATGTCTGAATACATAAAAGCAGATTGTTTTTCAGTAAGGAAATGCCATTTTTACAAAGTAATTTTTAAGAGATTTGTACAGGTTGTTTCTTTAAATTCATGCTTTCTGGCCAAGTTTGACAAATTCCTTGATGTGGTCATTTTTCAACTGTATGTTTATTGAATGTAGAGGTCAATGGTTAGAGGGATGAATAACCTTGATCAGGTTTCACTGCTGTCAAATAGCACAGTAGATGGAGTTTCTAAATTCCTGTGATTATCCAAGAACTGCAGCTCAAATTAATTCTTCCTCCTCCACCACAAAAAAAAAAAAAAAAAAAAAAAAGAAGAAAAGGGAAAAATAAGGGGGAAAAGAAAGGAGGGGGAGGTTGAAAAGCAATTTTTTTATTTTTAAAACTCATGATTTTCTGTGGAGAAAAGGGGAATTGAGGAAATGAGAACAGCTCTGGGTTTTTTTAATTTTTTTTTTATTATGAGATTGGAAATGCTGAGTCACTTCTGTTCTATATATCTGTGGCAGCAAGCAGAACACATGCTTATGAATTTCACAAGGAAGACACTAGGAGTTTTATACTGACAGATGCTGAAGCACCTCATTTTACTCATGTTAGTCCTGAAATTGGAAAGGGACAAGTTGTGACAGAAATGCTGGCTACAGGCATCTGATCTTCTATCCAGAGAGAATCTAGTCACAAAGGTTTGGTATGGTCCCAAAGGTAATAACCATTTGACAAGAATCAAAGCTTCTTAATTTAGGCTTGGTACCAAGTTCACTTGGCTTGATTTTATCTGGTCCTGGTCAGAAAACACCATGCAGCACTGTTTAATGTGAATTTATAAGGCTGGATCTCACCTAGCCTGAATATCTCTGCACTGAGCTAATTTTCATGGCACACCAGAGTCTGTCTGATTACTTACTGGAAGCATGCAGGAACTGGAAAAGTGCTACTGGTTGAGCAAAGGATCGAGCAATTTTAAGCACAAAACAGCACTGCTCTGTCAGATGCCTGCAAATCACACCAAAATATAGTCCAGTCATTTTCTGGACATGTACATGACCTACTTTCCTCTTAAACGCATAAGCAGCCTGAGTTCTGGCATGAGCTTTGAATCTCAAAAACTATTCCAAGCATTTTAAAAAATTAGAGCCTTTTATAGGATGTTCTCCATAGGAGCTCCTTAACTCTGATACTTCTGCAGTAATGTTTTAGACTCTTAGTCAGATGTTTGGTCTGGTAGTGTGGACAAGACACCTGTACTGGTCTCTGTGAAAGGATGGTGCTTGTGCCACTTGCTACTCTTTTTTATTATTATTTCTTCTCTTTATTTTCAATATTTTTCATTTTCAATAGCATTTTAGCATTTTTCCAGGAAGGCAGAAGCCATTACCAAGATAGGAATTTCTCAGTGTATTTCTAACTATTATGTAGATTCTCTGAAAATACACAGTTCTTTGATCTAACTCAAGCTAGTCAAAGAGATAAGAGATTGATACTGAGCTGTTCTGAAGCTTGGGGAAAATGAAACAGATATAAATCAAAGAACAAACATTGTCCTCTGTGATTCTGGCTTCTTCTGCAGGGGCCTCTCTCATGCTTTATCACCAAAATGCATGTTTGAGGTATATGCTCTACACTTACTTGAAATTTTCTAATTAAATACAATTGGTAAAAATAGCAGTAAGTACTGAGCAATAATATAACTATATCTGTCTACTGAACAGCACTTGATTGCTCATTCCTCCTCACCTCATCCCCCCCTCACCAGGGGAGTTCTTAGAGGTGCCTGGGTCACAAGGCCATGAGACTGATCCAGATACTGAAATTATAAAACTGTGATTAAAAAAATATAAAGCAAATAATTGAAAAGAAAACATCCTTAGTTTATTCACTTCTGAATAAAATGCATAATAGATTTGGAGCTTATTTGGAATGCTAAAATGGAAGTGGTAACTCCATGTATGATGATACTCAGGCACTCAGTTCTCTGTCCTAGTGTACCAAGGGAACCAAGAGTGGACATTGGCAAAATTAGTTTGAAAATTCTTCTGTCATAATAAAGATGTCCAAAGACAATATTGTAATAGGCATGTCAAATAAAGGCATCTAAATAACTTAAGCTAGGGTCTGCTAAACTAGGAAAAGGATTAGATATTGTCATCTGTGCCAGGAAAGGACTAGACCTGACAATGACCATGGCTCTTCAGTCTTATTTTATCCTTTGGAAGAATCATCCAACCACAAGAAGGAGAAGTAACAGCTGGAACAAACCAGCCATAAGAAAGTAAAACTCTATGGATAAGACACTGTAAAAACCACCTCTAGAAGAAACATCATCATATTTCATAAGTTTTCATGAATATTCAGTACAGCAAGAAATTCAGTAAGGAATTACTCGGTGGTGCTCTGGGAATAGCAGAAATAGTTCTGTAAGTATTCCAGGAGAAGAACAATTTGGCATGCATTATGTAAAAGAAACTTCAAGTAAGTTTTTAGTCTGAAAGTATTGGCAGACTTCCAAGGATCAAATATTTGCGTAAAACTCTGTGCCTAGGGACTGATCAAGGGTATACTTTTAATGATAAAATCTGACCATTGTGAAGACTAATTACTATATGCTAAAAAAATATAGAAATGCAAGTACTGCCAGGCTGTGAATAAAGAAGTTCTAGATTTGTCTGCTTATGCAAAGGACAATTATTCTTACATTTCTGGACATTAAGTCAGGAAAAATATTGGTATATAGTTGCAAGGAGATAAAATAAGAACTGTGATGCAGGCTGTATAATTATAATGCTTCTTGACACATATGACTACACTTCATTTTGAGAGCTGTTAGTGGCAGAGTTGGCATCATGATGAAAGCAGTGTTCTTCTTAGAGAGTCTGGCTTTCTAGTTTATAAGAAAGACTACAATGGTATTAAGATACACATCTTAATGAGAAAAGGAAAAGATTTCTGCCATTATGCCATAAATACAGCATCATCACTTTTAATCTCCAAGAGCTTCTAGTAGATCAGTTAATGGTTGCCTTTTTAGGAAATAATGAGGCAAATACAATTATAAGGACTTTTCCAGCTAAAATGATCCTGGTACCCAAAGTGCACAAATTCTCCCTTTTTTCTTTTAAAAAAGAAACAAAAAATACCCAAAAACAAAACCAAAAAAAACCCAAACAAACAAGCAAACAACCAAAAAAACCAACCAACCAAAAAAAAAAAAAAACCCACAAAAAAAAGGGGCATAATATTTGACTCACTCTAGAATATAAATGATTTCATCCTGCTCCTCTTCAGTTCTCAGTAGTTATAAAAATAATACTACATTCATACTAAATCTTGAAATTATCTGTACTGGAAAGAATCAAGGTCCAGGCAAAGCAGTCTCAATAAATCATCCCTGATCAATCCCTGACAGGCTTCTCTGACAGTGTACACCGAGCAGACCTTAACAGAAAGATTATCCAACTGGGGATCCTTCCATACATGGAAAAAGAGATGGAACTGGACCCCTTGAAAAGAATCAAGCCTGGCATATGTGGTAGTCATGAGAGGTCACAGGACAAACAACACAATTAAATCAGACATGAAGTTGAATTATACATGAGATTAAAGTAATCTTGATGTTATAATAAGAACTGCTGTGCAGTGTCAGGCCAAAGGGCCAAACAGCTGTGAGAGTTGCCAATAGGGCATGTCCAGGGAAGAGCATGCCAATGACAATGTCTTTGATGTATGGGCATGATTACTGTATGTCTGAGCAGCTGATTGCTTGTGGAGCTAAAAAAAAATTATTTGGTATAGGACTATGCCTTTCCTAAGGTTAAAACAGGCATGTAGATGCCCCAAGCCCTCCAATTCCTGCCTCTCTCTCATGCTTTGTAAATAAAGATCCAACTAAAATGCAACCTGCAGGTGAATGACTTAATCTGTCACGCTGTGTTTGTGGCATACTGCACTGCAATAGGGCACCTGTAGTGAGGACACCCCAGACAGGTGGATATTACAAACTCCTGGTGGGGAGGAGCGTGCATTAGTCCACAGGTGAGCCCAGGTACTGGCTGGCCACCGTGTCTCCACAGGGGAATGGTTGGACATTTTTTGTCCTTTTTGGTGACAAAGTGCTAGAATTCATATGAGCAAAACTAACAAGGTTGATGTCAAAGCTTTGTCTTTAAAGGAACTCACGATTATTTTCTATTTTGAGGACTTTCATTTATATTTTTCTATTTCTTTTACCTTGGTTTGTAGTGTAGTGGAATATTACCGCAGGCCTGGGCCCTAGGGTATATCACCATGTCCCGCAGCCATAGGGAAGAGGAGGAGAGAAGATCCAGCAGGCAGGAATTGTGCAGCAAAATTGATTTATTTAATTATTTTACAAACTCTTTTATAGACTTTTTTCTTCATAGTCTAATTGGACAAAGGATCAGCCACCCCTTGGGGGTGATTGGCCAAAATCCTAAAACATCCCTTGTCAAAATATTTTTCCACTATACCATAAACAAGACTTTTCAAGGTTGCAGGTGTTTGGTTGTTTACATACTCTGCTACCTCTTCTCCGTGAGAGAAAAGTCTCTCATGGGCTTAGAAAATTAGCAAGAAAATCCTTGCTAGCAGCATTTTTGTATCTACAATGGAACACAGCATATCGGAGTCAGGTATAAATAGGGTGTGTCAGCCCTTTAAAATCTGGCAGCTTTGACAACTAGGAAGAGCATTTTGAATTACAATTCCACAGATTTGCAACACCATCAAAAAAAAAACCGAAAAAGAATGTCAATAATGTAGGTATTTAGTACTCAAGAGGGCAGATGGCAGAAATCAGCTGTGTTCTGATACAGTGGCAGCATAAGAGACCAGCTCCTCTTTCTAGCAAAAATCTGTATCATAGGCAAGGTGGAAAACCATGGTAACTTTGACCAAACACATGATAGATTAATTTTTGGTTTTTTAATATCTTTTGTATATATCAAGATTTATCACAAAACATTTCTCAGTGCTGGCAAAGAATGCGAGAACCACTCTGTGTTTTGTGGGTCTGGACTCAGAAAGAGGATTGAGATTCTATTAGAATGAAATATATTGATGTCTTAATCCAAAATATCTTTTTATTTTGAAAATATCCTTCCTTTTCAGTTACCTTGTCCCCTTATGGTTTTGCTTTTCAAATAGCAAGGACAACTATATTTTAAGTGAAACCCTTTGGTCTTGGTTTCTCATCAAATTACATGACATTTAGGCGTGCTTGGTAGACAAATATCTGCTATTTTTATAGTTCTGTTGAGACAGTGAGGTCCAAAATTAGGCCAAAGTATATTGCTTGTATAAGTAATAGTTACTATGTTTCCCATGAAGGTTTATGCCTAAATAAACTACATTTAATGATAAATCAACATGCAAATTAACATATGTCTTAGCTATTGGGCTATCACAGTAGTTCTCCCATAGCCATAAGTACTGATAAAGAAAACTGTGAGACATTAAAAAAAAATCAGAGTAGAGAAAAAAAGAATGTCAGTCCTTAAAGTAAACTGTGCTTCCCTAATATAATGCCTTACTCATGGGGCATTTATAATCAAAGAATAACAATGCCAAAGAAAATTACTACATATGTGAATATCTGATGTTGAAAAGAAAACTGATTGATAAGAACAATATTGAGACTTAAAATCACCTAATCACAATCAGTAACTTTTAGTCTGTAATCTGCCTGCACTACCAAATGCAGATGAAAAAAAGTCAGAATTGCACTAGTTCATTCACTGGAACATGCACCTGAGAATCAAAACACAATGGCAAGAGCTTCAGGGCACATTTCTTTAAATATTAAATAGATGAAAATTAGCATACCAGAAGTCCAGACAGGGTGGTATTATGCTCCACAAGAACTGAACATTTGAACTTTTTGTGACAGAGTGGTTTGCTTTCAGATGTGTGAAAAGTTTTTCCTCTACCAGCAAGTATTCTCCTCTGAAATAATTTCTAATGCTTCACTGGTGGTAGAAGGTCAACTACTCACACTGGGGAACCAGAGAACTGTAGCTTGTCCCTTCAACCTTTTCCCCAAAGTTTTTGGTCACACCAGAATCTTCTCTAACTACTTTTCCCCATCCTGGAATACATATGTAACAATACTTACCTGCCTTCTGAAGCTATTTCCCAAGTTGAAAATATTGAGATATGACACTTATGAGTGACATCAACAGAAATACAGTTAAAAATTATTTTTATTGTACTAATAAATGTACACATTTCAAATCCAATCATTTAATTCAAAATATAAAACCTATGGATGCCTACATGAAGTTCTTTTAACTTCTTTCTGCTGAGAATTACAAATGTGGCACACAGACCATGTCAACATCACCTTTTTATTCTAGACAGAGCTTTTTAAGCAAGCTGCCTCAGAGGCTGAAGGACATTGAGCTCAATGTGTGCAACAGAGCTTCCTAAATGCCAGGAGATGCTGTGAGGTAGAACCAACAGTGAGGTAGCAAGACACATCTGTGCCCACTTTGGTCACACTGAACAGCCCGAGTAGTCACAGATAACTTGCAACTGCTACCCCTCTGAGCATCAGATTTGTCCACTTCATCATTAAAAAGACAAAAAATTAAACCCAGGAGTAAATTGTAAAGTGTGTGGGATTGGTGACAGCCAGAAACAGCTTGTTTAAGGACCAAAAATTAGTGCATTGTCTGTGGCACTTTCTGGAAGAAATATTCATAGTTGTCAATCACTTCTGATTGTCATAATGACCTGAGTGTATTTGAGCTTGGAAACTAAAACATTTAAGCAAATCAGGAATGGAAGTGCTATTCAAAGTAGTAAAACACCATGAATAATGTTTGCTTTGCAAACTTCATCACCTTCAGAGAAGGCAAAAAAGGAATCAGAGATACACAAATTGATTTTATGATCATTATTTAATGCAGAAGGACATGAGGGTCCTTTGAAGCGGAATGTTATTCTAATCAAGCTATTATTAGCTGTTTTCATCCTAAATCAATTTCCTCCTTAAGGCTTTAGCTGAAATCAGTGAGGTAATAAATGTCAGACCTGTAAATTCAACATGAGAGAAAGTTCATAAGCATTTGTTCCTTAAAAAGATTTATTACAAACTCTGGCATTTTTTCCCTGAAAGCCTGATGATGGACATGCCAAGGTTCATAGCTGTGCCTGACAGGGGTGGACAATGTAAAACATAAGAAACAGTGCTCTTGTAGATGAAAGGCAAAGAGCCAAACTTAACCTCTTGGAAAATAATTACAGCTCATGTACAAAGACAGCCCCAATTTACATTGTTATCATATTAAAAGGTTGGTAAAACTACTGAATGATATCCACTTTCCCCAGGGAAAGAAAGCACAGCAGATTGACAGGTCCTGGATTCTAACAGAAGCCTCCAGAGCAATGTGACAACCCAGACAGGCAACCTTCACACTCAGTGTACAATAATTTCTCTTGAGGTAAATCAGAATAATTTGGAGGTTTTGCTTACTAAAAAAACAAAAAAAACCAAAAAAAAAACCACCAACCAACCAAAACCCACTTACTATGGACCAGGATAAACATTTTTTACCTAACTGAAATTGATCATGTGAACAGGCACCAGTATGCAGAACAGAACCTATGGCAGGTCCCCACTAACACTTTTATAATCTGCAGGCACAGTTTGAAATTACCTTGTTTATAACCGTAGCTGCCTATCTAGCAGAAGACTTTAGAGTTCTGCTGGTTTCCCTGGCAACTATTAGTAATGCAAGAAAGATACAACATAGAAAAAAATTACATTTTACCCAATCCTGTTTCCAGTAACTGCTAATTCGCCTTCATATCAAAGGGAATCTTACAAAAGAATTTTTCCTCCCATGTCAAGAGTGGCAAGAGTAACAGATAACACAAAACTTTGCCACAGTAAAGGCCATTTCATACCTCTTTAACCATCACATCTGATTCTGCCTAGACCAGTACAAAACAAATGTTAACCTTTTCAAGAAGTTTTCTGCTTTTCATCTGTGTAGGTAAGCACTGTTGTTTTCCTAGGGAGATCAAGGAAGGGAGGTTAAGCAAAATGCAGATACTTCTCTGTGTTCAGCACTTAACCTTTTTGTCACCATCCTCCTCTCCTGCTCTGGACCACATGGCACTTCAGCAGTGGGGAGCAAAAAGCACACTCCACAAGAGGCACTTCAGCTTAATTCAGCAGGACTGAGGTGGTGACTTCTCTGTTTATTCTTCCTCATTATTATTCTAACATCAACTGAACTTAGTTTCTGCAGAAGTGTCACACTGATATCTTCTTTTCCCCCAGTGCTGGTTCTCACAGCCTGCCTTGGCTGCTTGTACAGATTCACCTTTTCAACAAGGATGTCACACTCAAAAGGGAAATGACTGCTGGGATATGAAATCTTTGTGGGTTTATCCTCTGTTTGGCAGAGTCAGCACTTACATGGACAAGTAATACTTGGCCACATCGAAAAGCTTTCACCAGAACTCAGAAAGGAGCAGAATACCTTGAAACTTACAGATGAAAGGAAACATTATGTGACAATCACAGCTGTGAAAAGCAGGGCAAATCTGCCCCCCCCCCAAAAAAAAATAAAAATCAGGGATTGGTAGAGAGTAGGAGGAAAGAGTTAAAGACAACAAAGAAAGTGAAGATTAAGTGAATCTCCAGCATGAAATGCATTTTCAGACCTCTACTGACAGATCTGGAGGGGGGAAAATAGTATTTATACTTCTGAAAGACTGTGTTTACAGCAAGATGAAGGGGACAGAACATGGAACCAAAGTGCACTTTAAAATAGGGAACAAAGGTAACAATAACATATGAAATTCATTAGGTTTTTATAGAAATTATTTACACTCTCTATATAATTTTTCATCTGTAAGTTAAATACTTACATTTCAATAGTCCCTCTATATCTTCAAAAACATTTTCATATTTTTACAGAATACATGGACAATTCTAAAATCATTTCTCAGAGAATAAAAACCAAATGAAGGCTCTAGCCTGTTTAAAACCCTGAGTCTTCACCCACAGGTTTTTCTGTCTGTGCAAGCCCATCCCATCAACATAATTTTAACTCCAGACTAATTGAGTCAAGCCAAGTGTAGTCGACAATAGCAGAGTACACCTACTCTTTCTAGGCATTTCTAGTGAATCGGATGCACGAACCTGGAATATTATTAGCAATCTTTAATAAAATGCATCAAGGAAAACTGTGTGGCTTAGTGATACCCCAGAGCAGTTACAGTTTACAACATGTAAGTCCAGAGATTGCATAAAATTACTTCATGAACACGGAGGGGATGAAAACGGAAGCGGGAAGAAGCAAATTGTACCAAACTGACCTTCCGGGTACCAAGTCCAGCGACAACCAGATCCTGAAGGCACGTGTGCCACTCTCAGAAAAGACATTTGCTTTGTCTTCACTTTTAACTTACAATCTGCAGTTATCCTCATAGATCTGCAGCGCAGGCTGGTGCAGAGAGGTCTGAACCAGCTACAAAGAGGCAAGCCCTGTTTGCTGCAGGATAAATGCAGGAGTGAGGTGCTAATTAGCACAGCCAGCACAAAGTGCTTCCAGCTGCTGCCCCGCTGTTGGACACCCCTCTGTGCCAGGTAGAACCAACCCCCCAGCTGTAAGGTTTGACTCTTCACCCAGCACCAAACTATGCTATAGGAGCCTGTGCTATGTAGAACTTCTTAAGAGACATTGTGCTGTTTGTCATTTTTCACAAAATGATCCATCACTGGCAACCAAGGGCCCACTAAACACTCTCATCTTTCACCTTCCTATTCTTGAAACAATGTGTGGCATAAATGTTCATTGATAAAGCAGCCTTGAAACATAATCTGAGTTGCTGAAAGCCAAATGAAGGAAGTAACCAGGGGTTATACAAAACCATCAATAATTCAACCCAGAGAATTTGAACATTTGTGTAGGAATCTGTATTGGAACTCCTGTAAATACAGCCCTTTACAGAAGGAGCATAGTGTAAATTCCCAGCACATATTTTGGATTTTTGCTGGTGTGAAAATACTGTTCAATAGCTTCAGTAACTCAGCTGTCATCTCAGAGACACAGTCAGTCTTGTATCACTGGGGAGCACACACAGAAGATGAGACAGCCATCCATTACTCCTTCCTCTAACTAGATTCTCCAGTTTTAAACAAGGGTTGTGGACAATTGCCTCATGAAAATATATTTAGGGTTATTCCCACCATCTTAATCCAACAAGAAAAAAAGACTGTTCCAATGATCAGACTGGATTTGATCTTTAGCTCTCACTAAGAAGTGCTGCCCTCTTAATAGAAGTAATTTGCAGGTCAAAAGTGATGACAAGTGCACTTTTGTGGCCTTTAACTGTACAACAAGCTTGGATTTCTGACTACACCCATTCAGATGTCCAACTGACAAGCTCCATTTA
Organism: Corvus kubaryi; assembly: GCF_017639235.1. NCBI lineage: Eukaryota > Metazoa > Chordata > Aves > Passeriformes > Corvidae > Corvus > Corvus kubaryi. The sequence goes on along the minus strand of NW_024581134.1, from coordinate 1,701,982 downwards.
AAAGTAATTGTGGTTAAAAACGGGACTAAACCGCAGAAATTTGCTCAGCATTTTGGTATTATCCACATAATTTCCCTATGCCAATGGTATCCAAGAGTGGGAGAATCCCCATTTTGATGAGCTGAGATAACTAACTCAAGCTCTCTGATGAATTTTCATTCAATGACAATGCTTCTGCAGTCTGATCTCCACATGTGCCTCTCTTCTTTGGCAGTTGTGGCTTATGCAGAGAACTCACAGAGCAGAACCAAGGATTTACACATCAATTCCTCAACCACCCTCCTCTGCTCCTGAAAGTGCACACAGAGAAGGGCAGTTCAGTCTTCCTCCCTCCTTTTCTTTGGGAAAACACACATATTTCTTTCTGTTGCCATAGATACATCATGCTTATTAAAATAAGACACAGCAATTTTAATTACCCTCACTAGGTCATAAAATGAGATAATTATTTAGGTTGGAAAACAACTTGAGGTCGAGTCCAAATGCAAAATGGAACAGGCTGGAAAAGACAGTATAGATATAAACCCAAACACAGCTCTAGTTAAAAAGACAGAGCTCCCCAGATCCTGGGGTACACTATAGAGACCTCCAACTCCAGAGCCAAAACCAGTCTAATTGCGTTTCCCTCCCTTTGAGAGACAGTTTTTGGAAACAAAGAACATTTCCACTTTGCTATTTGAAAAGTTCTTACCAAAAATGGTTCCAAGCAAAGGCTAAAATTCTGTGACAGTGGTCAAATAGTTCAGGAGAAAACATCATCAAGCTATTGAAGCTTTCAAAAGATCCCTAAGGGAGAGAAAAAACAGTGCTGGGTTATGGATATTGCAGAAGACACATTTTTGTAAAATAATGGAAATATTAGCCTTACAAACTACCGAGTCTGTGGGATAAAGAACCCATACAGGGAAATTCAGTCAGCAACATTTTTGTTCAATTCTTGTAATCATTTTTGCAAGAAAAAACACCTTCCTTGAACTTTTCCTTTACTTTTAGTGATAAAAAAGACACTTCAGGACTGCAGCTTTAGTTATTATTATTATTATTCATAATAATAACAGTTGTGATGATACTTAGAGCAGACCAGCAATTTTTGAAGGATAAAAAAAGTTAAATCTTGGTAAAAATTATTTCCAACAAGGATTTTACCCCTGGAAAAAAAATGATGTCAGGCATTTAGATCAATTTAAGTAATTTTATTTCTCCTAGTAACAGGAAGTGCTTCAATGAATTTAACTTTGTTAAGTGGAGACAAGCCTTGTTTTGAATGTTATTCAATGCATCTGGAAGACGACTAATAAAAAAAAAAAGAGGAAAAAAAAGAGGCATTTACTAATGCCCTAGAAATTGCTCATCCTCTTGAACTAAAAATACTGAGTATATTGAGACTGTTGAAGATTTAAAAGAAATTGCTCACAGAACAGGAAGAAAACTGGAACTGCCAGATTATGTTAAAGAGTGTCCCCAAGGCAGGACAGCAGGAGTACAGCAGAAAGCACAGAGAGGCACACCAGGCACTAACAGAAGCAGGTATATAATGACTAATGCTCGTCAAAAACCTTTCATTCTCAGTATATTCCTGACCCAAAAGCTTTTCTCCTGGGGGTCCCTGGAGTTGGAATGATTCAGCCTTTGCTTGATGAATGAATTTAAATATGGGCAATTTCCTCTTAATAAGTGCATCTGGCAATGCATTGACATTCCAGAAATGATTTTTTTAAATCGTCCTGTAAAAATCAGCAGAATTACAAGCCAAGATGTGGGGAGGGAAGGGTTAATTCTGGTTGTTAATTTCGGTGCCTGGGAGTCAGAATTCCTATATGGTCATGGGAGGAATGGTCCAGAGCATCTAGGCTATGGGCTTACAGTTCCTGCCATTCCCAATGCAGGATGTGTGAGATAGAAGGCTGCTTTCACTCTGTGTCAGTGCCCTGGCAGGACATCTGTGCTTTCCTTGGCTGGGGAGTGCATGAGTATGAGTGTGTGTGTGTGTGAAAACACCAGTGACCTCAGCACTTGGGAGTTTACATCAAATAATGCCTCTCTAACTTCTGCAGTGAAGAAGCTCTTAAGGCAGTAGCAAACAAAACCGAATTGGGTTTGATAGGAGGTACTGAGATAGCGTAAAGCTGTTTCTGTAAATGTTTGAATAGTGCCTGAATTCAGTGGCTCTCCCAGTCCTAACTCCAATTCTGACCTAAGTGGGTAGAAGGCTTGTGCATGCCCAGGAAGACCAGACAGAAACATCAGGTCTGGCAGTATTGTGGGGTGCCCTTGTCACACACCAGAGACTGCAGCAAAGGCAGGTTAGGTAAAATGCCCAAAGTCAAGGAGAGTGGGACATAAAATGGGAGCTGAACTGGGGATAAACACTCACCCATTCACTTGTTAGAAGATAACTTCCTTATGTTCCCTGTCTTTAGCTTTACTTGGTTAATGGTATTGTTTTCCAACACTAATCTCTCTTACTCCTTTAACCAAAAAAACAAGGCTTCATTTAAAATAGAAGATTCTGTTTTGCTCTGAGAGACACAGGTCCACTAGTAGAAGCAGGAGAAATAAAAGTCACAGCAGACATAATAAGAAATCACGTGTCAACTCTGCAGGGTAGTGTTGTTATCCCAATTTCACTAGGGAAGGAAGGAAGCAGTAAGAACAGCATTTAACAGGTAAAGTACAGTCTTCAGAATGGCTACAGTGAGAAAGAGCAGTGCAATTACCATCAAGTAAAATGACTTGGTAAATGAAGATACAAAATTCTTAACAAGTAAGTTTCACACAAATTACATTGTAAAGGACATATCAAGGTGCTGACTTTGGCATTACAGTTGAAAACAAAACAAGCAAAATTTTTCTTTTAGGCCTCAAAACCAAAGCAATTAGGATAAGAGCTATCACAGCATACATCATAACTGAGTTAATTCTTTAAATGAGATCTACCACAACACAGAAATACAGTCAGTCGAATGTAAAAATCAACACCTACAGGAACCTGCAAGAGTCATCTGCAATAGGAAAGAAACACATAAATAAAAAGAAAAAAAAATACTCTCAGTGGCCAAGTTTTCCTGAGACCATACCACATATAGTACATCAATTCATCAACTTGCAGATTATGTACCAACTTTAATGTTTCACTCTTTACAAGAGGAGATAAATTTCAGCAACCTCACGTAGTGGTGCATTTTTACCCAGAAGCAAGAATGCAACACAGATGTCCTGTAAGTGTTATTTTATTATCCAGTCAAATATTTTAGATGTGTTTGAGGTAAAAAATATCCATGAAATTTATTTATGAAGTCCTGTCATAAGAACTATTTTTTTTTCCATTAAAAGCCTACTCAGGAACATCTTGTGCCCTAATGCAGCACTGCCTCTATGGGCTTATTGCATTAACTCAAGTCACTGTTAACTCTATAAATTCTGACACTAACTTAGACTGTAAAGAATTTTTCCATATTAAAATAGAAAATCTACTATTAATCACAAGATTATGCAAAATCATATTAATGGAAATATTTCTAAGTTTAGCAAGTGAATCATCAATGGAAATTGCATTAACTGAGATGCATATCATATCCAGACTGCTTCAGATTTGCTCTTAAATTTAATATTTTCTTACTAAAATTACTGTTTTAAATACTTACAAATAACAGATTACGGAGAAGCATAAATTTGGGCACTGTTATTCTTAAGACACACCTTGTTTTCTGTGTGTTGTAAAAGTGTTTCCAGTAAAGTGTTTTGCACAATATTAATTAAAATACAAACCAGAACTCTTTCCTCTTAACAGAGCTCCTTTAAGAGAGTAGATTCAAACGTATGAGACATAACTTTCACCTATGAAAGAACAATGATCCTCATGAGTAAGTACCTACAAATTTTCACACAAACCAATTTCTGAGATACAGGCTACTGGAGGCATGGGTTATACAGTGAACATACAGCATTTATCACCAAAAATGTAACTATTGTCAGCAGACCAAACAGTAACTACACAGTAATTTATAATAAAAGGACATATTTACTAATGAAATGCCAAAATGCATTAACCTCTATCAAAAAACAGAAGAGTATAAGTCTTAAAGCTTGTTAAAATCAGATGCTCTGATATTATTTTTTTTTTCAAACAGATCTACAATTTGATGTTCTATTGTTAGAGGAAAGAGAACAAGAAAATTGACTTTTTTTTTTTTTTACTTTGATGATGCAAAAAGATAACCCTGGATTGTAATTCAGAGGTTCACTTGAAAAGGTTTCTTTTTCATTTGTATCAGTTTTCTTTTTTTATATTTTTTTTCTTGGAGGTAATATCAAGCTATAATTTGTTCTTGCACACACTTTGATAAAAAGAGGGGAAAAAAAGCCCCAAAACCAGAAACAACTCCACTGGTAAGATTAGCTAAGGTTGCTTTGGGAAAAAGCAAGATTATCACATTTCTGCCTAGAATTTCACTCAGTGTATGTAAATATACAAACCAGCCATCCCTCATTTCACACAGATGGATCAAAACACAGCAGACTTCTATTGAATGAGTTATAAATTTTACCTAGACATGTTGATCCCATATGTCCCTGGAGTTTCTGGACATCTATCTAATCCCAAAACCATGCAGCCCTCCTATTGCACTTCAGCCACCTCATGCAGAATGGATGAACCCTCTCTGTCCTACTAGAAGTTTTCTCTTTCAGTCTTCTCCTCCTTTCTCTTCTATCACTTCTCTGGACCTATTCCAATATTAGCTCTTTTTTGAAGCTGTATAACTTGATTAAAGTACTAGCAGCCTCTTTAAGACAAATACTGATATATTCCCATTTCACCAGGAAACACCTTCCTTGGCCTATGCCAAAATTACATGTAGTGTTCCAAGGACTAAACCACACTGACAACTGTGGACATTCTGTCATCAAAGTTTTCTTGTTGATCTTCTGAACCATTGACAACCTCTAGAAGAAATAGCCATGACCTTCCCATGTAATATGATGCTGGTACGTTACTGAATTTTCATATCATTCCTCACTCTGTTCTTCCAAGTTATACAGGACTTTTTACAAAACAGTGGTTCTTCCTCTACACGATTTCCATCTTTGTGCTCACTACAGCTTTAATACTTTACACTTTGTGCTACAGTTCTCCAAAGAAAATACCAAACACTTTTGACCTCATGAAAAATTCTTCAAAAATTTCACTAATAATTCTATTAGCTTTCAAGTAAATGAGATTTAAATTCTCCCTCACACATTATACCAGGTTAATAGGTTGAAATTATGTTCTGTACTACTTGCAATTTTAATTACATGATTCATCACTGGCATCAATACTTGTGTTCTGCATTACTGAATCCATTTTCTACTTTTGCAACAAAGAGGCTGGACTCACCTTTGGAAATAAAAATAAAATAAAATAAAATAAAATAAAATACCCAGTAATAAAAGAGCTAATATATCTGAACGAGGAGGGGGGAGAAACAAAAAAAAAGAGAACAATTAAATGAGACTTAAACAATCAGAAGAACAATATTATTACCACATATCTTTGCGAAGATGATATACCTAGCAGGAAACTAAGTCAGTTCTGTATTCTTCTTCATGACTTCACATTACAGTCCCAAGATCATAATATACCTAAGATTTATTCCAGTTGCAGTTTTTATCTTAATTGTCACCCTCTAAAATATTTCAGGTGTGGATTTATTTCATCTTGTCAAGGTGCTGTGTCCTGACAGTGTCTTTCAGGCTCAATACAGGACTTACTTCATTGCAGTGCCTCTGACAGGCCTGTGACAGGCAGCACTCCCAGAATTACTGATGGGCTGCTTTGCCATTGCAGTGCCCAGTTCCTGACTGATGGCAAGACCTGAATTCTGCATTTTTGTCTCCAATGAATTATAATCCAGTTTGAGGATAAGACGTTGAATTTCTATGCCAGTTTCAATGACACCAAATGTCTTCCAGGTTATGACGTCACCTAAATAACTAAAATTGTGTTTTCTGTTCTCCCTGCCCCGTTTCTAGCACACATATACACCAAGTAGTGCTAACAGCATGAGTTATGATTTTTCATTAAAAAAGACCAAAGCAGGTCAAAGTAAAAGATTTTAATTCCACAAAAATAAAAGCTTCATTTTTCTTAAAAACCAGGTAATTGTTCATTATTTAAATCACTGATAAAACAATGTCAGTTTCCTACAGCCCTTGAAAACCAATACACTCAGATACAACTAGATTATCTAAAAGTCCATGTTTCTTTCTAACCACTGAGGAAATTAAGTTATGGGGAAGTTATTGACTCCTGAGACAAATACCTGAGACTGTAATTTCTTCCTATGAGTCACTCTTGGAGTAGAATTCTGTGGTGTCAACCTGGCACACAAAGTCAGAGGTAAGACTGAGCATGAACACACTTTTTTCCAGGCTAAACACTAAGAAATAATTTAGCAACTCTATGTTTCTGAGAGATGAAATAAGTAGGGTCAGACCTACAAATGTATAATGTAGATGCCAATCTTCAAATTCGATGGAAACAAGAAACCTAAACCATGTGCATCTGTCCTTACCCTTCAAAGACAAGGTGTTTGACAACAACAGCAAATGAAAACCAAACACAGCTAATAAAAGTTCCAGATATGTAGTGCCAGCAGTTTCAAATGCTGAAGAGGGAAATCATTTATCCAGCACAGTTTGACTTTAGACATGCCCTTCAAATACTGAAAATACAAAAGCAAACTAAATCGGAATATCTTCCTACACTGCATGAGTTATAAGGTCAATATTGGAACTGCAGGGGGAAATCTGGCCAGTGTTCTGCAGAGGGTCAGACTACAAGATTACAATGGTCCCTTCTGATTTTCATATCTAGCAAGCTATGAATAATTTAAATAACTTTCCAGGACAAACAGAGAAACTGGAGTTTAAAAGCTGAGCAGGCAAAAAAAATTTTTATCGTCTTGCCCACCAACTGAGTTTAAGTAATATTTGCAAATATCTGAAAAAAAAATTGTATTCAAACAGTAAATAACAGTTTTCACAGCTTTACCATGGTCACTATAGCTGGTTTTGGTGTTTCAATCTACTTACTACAGAGAATCAATCAAGAGTAGAGCTGCATGGAAACCTGACTAAAACAGGAAATTCCCCTTGGCTGGAGATTTTCTGTTTGCAAATGAACACAGTAAAATTAACTGTGAAATGGCTTATTTGGTAATTGACTTAGAGATTCTTGGCCCTAAGAACATGAAGCCGTGGTTACACATCCACTTTAATCTGGCATTAGCCCAGGATGTTGCTGAAGAGGAGCATCCATCCAGACATCCAGACCAGCTTCCCTTTCCTGTTCCATGAGAGGACTGGTGTGGCTCACCAAGTGACTGCACAAGTGCTGGTGTGAGCACAACAGAGCCAGGGAGATCCTGTAGTCATGGCAATTGGAAGACAGGACTGAATTTAGGTCAGATTTAAGTAATGCCATGATCATGGTCTGAGTGTCTACCAGCTCAGTTGACTGAGGAGCCCAAGGTGATGGCTCAAAGAACAGGAATATTTACTTTCTCACTTGTATTAACTCTTATTCCCCAACTGGAGCAGTGGATGTAGTGACCTAAAAAGGTCATTACTTTTGTACTTGTGACCCAAAGATTTATTCAGTTTAGCAATTCCTTCATTACAATTCACACTGCGTCATTGCAGAGACCCAGAAAGCAAGCTGCTGAATACAAACATTTGAATTAAAGAAAAAAAATCAAACTCTGTCAATAAAGCCTTTATATGAACACATAAAGAGAAAACAAACGCTCCTGTCTTCATTCTCCAAAGGAACTCTGACTTGTGTGTTGTATGTTAGGAATTCTATCAAATGACATGGGTTTTTAACTATGTTCATATCATAATAAAAAGAATAATGTCCTCTGTGGGGGAACAAAGACTTTTTAAAAAGCAGTGCATTTTGACAGGGAAAGCTTGAAAGATAGTGTATAAAATAGTAAAGATTAAGATAACTTTCTCCTCTCAGCCTTTAAAGGACATAAAAAAAGTGAAATAGCTTTCCTAGGATCCAATTTGGATCTAAGTTATTGATTATTACTATATAAAAGAATGTAATGGAAGACCTCCAGGATCTTCATAAAGCATTTAAAGTCTCTTAAACTACAAAACTGAGAAACATCTGGCAAAACAGGAGAACTGCACCAATGTGTTCATCAGATCTTTAGTTGGTTTTTTATATTCTTGTGTCCCATCTCACTAAGAAGCTGTGAAACTCTACAGTTGCTGTTCCTTCTTTCAGAACATTTCTGGAAAGGCAGAGAGGCATCGTCTCTGATCTAAAAAGGCTTTCAGTTTACTATCACTGTTTGCATGACCAAAATACTTATCAGTATAGGCCATGCAATCAGTACTTGACCACTGTACCAGTTGTTGTATAGATGGCAGAAAGCATGGTCTTGATATTTGTTGCTGCCTGTTCTGAGCTTTCCCTCCCCCTCCAAGACACTTGCCTCTGCCATGCGCTCAGAACCTCTTTGTTCCAAGAGGGCAAAACCAAATGTAACTCAAACTCTTTAACAGCAGTGTCTGATTGGCCGGTCACCCCGGGTCCGCCCCCAGCCCGCCCCTTTCCCCTTCTCCCAATAAAACAAAAGACCAAGGCGGGCCCCGCCCCCTCTGGCTTGGCAACTCTTTCTGCGAACATCTCTTGTTGTCTGTTCCTTTTTGCTCTTCTTGTCTGTTCCTTTTTGAAAGCTTCTGACTGCAGGAAATTAGGCAAGTCAAGAGCTGTATTTCTCCCTCTTTGCTTCTGCTGGGGGTATTTGCTTTGCAGCTGATACAGGTATCGATTTTAGACCTACTAAAATGCTGGATTGCCCATGCTACCTCTCTAGGTTGCTTGAGGCTTTCTAAGGCATTGAACTACAAGTGCTAGCCGGTAAAAAGCTGAAAAGATACCTCCCTCATTTGGCACCCAACGTGGGATATTGCACCAAATCTCCAGAATGTCTTATTTTCACAGTATTTTTATGTCTCCATGAGCTCCTCTAGACTGCTCTACTCCATGTTTGCCAGGTTATTTATCATTCAGTGATCAAATAAAACTGGGTACTGATCCCCACGGCCTTGATTTTTCACAAAATTTATTTTGACACCCATACACAGAGTAAACATTATCTGGGTAACTAAATATAAATAAAAGTCCCCTTTTGGTCCACAAATATAACTTAAAGAACTTTATGTCTAAAGGGAATCAGCACTATTTCCTCAGCTTCTGAGACATAAAAATGTAGCCATGAATCTGCCGGTTTAAAGCCAGAATACTGCTTGCTACACTCCTTCATTTATTTCTATTTATAGTTGTTAATTTTTAAAGAGATCAAAACAGCAAGAGGACAGAACAGTCAATCCTGTCACATTCAGAGGAAAAACACATTAGTCACCTCCTGAAGTGTGGCTCCTTATTCCAGCTCTCCTATGGCTTATTTAGCAAAGTCAGTGCTCTGCTTTCTCTCTCTGGCCCAGGTGCTTTGCATCCCACTCCATCTCAGCTAACCACGCTCATGCTTAGCTTGCCAGAGGGAAGCAATGAGGAATACTCTCCCCAGTTCCGCAGAAACTCGGCCTTCTGAGCCACACACTGACTTCCTAATTCTTACTGTTACAGCTAGGGATTCATTTCCCCTCTGAACATAAACACACATAGGAATTACCATGGACTTTCTATCCCAGAAATGTGGCAAATACTGCATAAAAATGCTACAATAAACACGATAATCTCTCCCATCCTGCAAAGTGTTGATAGGTGGGATAGGAGATGATTTTGGACCTGTTTCAGCAATGGTGTAGACATTGTAGAACCCTTTATTAATGTTCCCTAAACCCTTCTTTGCTTTCATGACAGAACGCACTTCATTTAAAAATCTGTTTTAAGGAGTTTTTATGGGAAGGACTGAGTTCATTCCTCCAGACCTGACAGTGTGTAAAGCCTGATGGACTTCCTTCATGGAAGTAGGTTTACTTTCCTGAGGAAAGTTTTAGAAACAGATTTTTTTGAGCCTCATTTTTGTCTTTCAAGTTCAAGAGTTCCACATGAACCCACTAATGCTTTTAGCTAATTATTCAGATTTTTATAATTCAGGAAACATTATGTTCAATAAAGGCACTTAAAAGACTGGAATTCCCAGACAGCATCTTCTAACGATCTGTAATGGGTCTTTTTTTCAGCACTTTCCCCCTTTACATTTTTAATAATTATGAGTCTGGTTTTGATAAAAAAGGAGCTGTCCTAGAGGTTTGATATCCTAGATATGTTATCTTTGTAATGACACAGTATCTATTCCTCCCTTCCCTCTCCAGTGACTCTTCCACATGTTATCAGGTCTGCCCACCTGTCTTTCCCTAGTATCTTCCCAATTCTTCACCTGGCAGTGGTCTCCCTGAGCTGTTCCAAGGTCTTTCTCCCTCTAAGGGTTTACTATAAAAAAATATCCCTGCAGAAATTTTTTACATTGGAAGAGTAAGTGTCTCATAATACCTGAAAAAACAGAATGCATCAAAAAATATTGCCTCATAAATGACAAAGCATTAGTATTTGGAAGTGAATGTGGATGTGTGGTGTTTTAACCTCAGCTGGCGCCCACATGGCCACTCATGAGCTCCCCAGCACCAGGGGTAAAAGTGAGGAAACTCCTGGGTTGGGATAAAGGCAGTTTAACAGGTAAAGCAAACCAAGGGATTCATTCCCCACTTCCCAGGGCAGGCAGGTGTTCAGCATCCCCAGGACAGCAGGGCTCCATCACCTGTAATGGTGACTTGGGAAGACAAACACCATCACTCCAAATGTCCCCCCTTGCTCCTCCTCCCCAGCTTTATGTGCTGAGCGTGGTGCCATATGGTCTGGGATATCCCCTGGGTCAGTTGGGGTCGGCTGTCCTGGCTGTGTCCCCTCCCAGCTCCTTGTGCCCCCCAGCCTCTCTCTGGTGGGGGGGGTGAGGAGCAGGAAAGGCCTTGGCTCTGGGTAAGAACTGCTCAGGTACGCAAAAACATCCCTGTACTGTCAACACTCTTTTCAGCAGAAATCCAAACCATAACCCCACACCAACTACTACAGAAATAATTAACTTTGGCCCAGTCAAAGCCTGCAAAGGGTTTTCACAAGGGAAAAAAAAAAAAAAAAAAGAAAATTTAAATGTATTTATGCATAGAAATTATAATGTAGTAAGGAAATAGTGTAAGAGAACTACTTTTATAAAATTTTAAATTGAAATATTATCTTTGGTCCACTTAAACTGCAATCCAATAAACTTCCTGATGTGGATTGTTTTCTTACTCATTGACTGTGCAGAATTATGCAGAGAGTAGAACATTACTTTGTGAATATAAATAAGTGAGTGAAATGTAAACTAAACCTTTGCATTTGCAACCTGCTTTATTCAATTCAAGCAGAAATTACTTGTATACTTTCAAAATAATCAAAGTGGAATAACAGTTGTTACAAAATGGAAGTATTCTGCAGAATGATCAACAGGGGAGAAACCAAATAAGAGATTTCTTTTTTGACTATCAGTTTCAAGATGAGAAACATTTTGAATACTCTCCTACTAAATAAGTCATTATGGGAGATCACATGAGAGAATGGCACCTAGGCTGAAAGAGAACAACAATTTATTGCTTGAAATATTACCTGTCACAGCAAAGAACAATACAGCATTCCAGTTTCATAAAAATATCCCAGAAAGGAACTATGGTTTGAAAATTTTGCATTCTAGATGAAAAATAAGGCTATAAATGAGCAAAAGAGAAAGATTTTTTTTAATCCCCTAGACAATAAAAGTTGAAAGCTGGGGGTTTTGGGGTTTTTTTCAGCAATTACCTGATTACACAATTATTATGCAAGAAAAGCCTACATCATAAATTATCTTTACATCTGACATGACCTTCTGTCCTCCTTTTACTATACCCCACATAACCAATTTTATGTATCTTCCAGAAATTGCAAGGTAGAGGTATCTGGTAGACTGCCCAGTTATATTTAGTTTGGCCCATAGTTGTAGTAGTAAACATCTGATGTGGAATCTGCCATGAGATGATGAGTCTTATCACAATCACAATTTCATTTTCTCAGCACTACCAAAGTGCTGTCCTGGGTCTACACTGCAGATGAAAAATATTGAGAATTTATTTGGCAAGCTAAAAAAAATAAGAGAGAGTTTTTTCCTTTGTCTGGAATACCCCTAGCTCACCGAGAAGTAGAAGCCAGGTTCTCACACCTGAATAAAAATAGATTCCACACCAGCAATAAATGCTTGCACCTTTTCCCAAATAGATATTTAGAGATTTAAATAATCAGCATTCAGAGATGGATTTATGGAAGGGAGACAAGGAGGTACAGATGCTGAGTTCTCTTTCTCTCCCCACCCAGACTGCACAGGTGGGAACTCCCTGTCTATCATCCCCTGTTCTCTCCTGCTTCCAAGATCTCATGGAAAGAGAGTAACAGAGTTGAGGTAGGGATGCTTGCCTCTATCCAATCACATATCTGAGGATGGCTGCAAAATCATGGTGCTGTCATTCACAGCCAGGCTGCAGCCACTTGATCTTTACCAAGAATATAGCTAAATTTTTATTTTAATTGATATGACATCCTTTGATACAAGGATACAAGAGGGCACTATAAATCAGCACTGGAAAGACATCACACAAAGCTTCATTAAAAAGATAGTATTTCTCATGTAATTAGCTGTAAATTAATGGTAATTTTTTTACCTAAAAGAAGAAACATTACAAATGTTCTAATACAAACAGCTAGAGTAGGAGTTTTTAATTCTTGTGAATGTCTGCTTCCACAATTGGTCTCTGCTCTTTTATTCTAAGTGACAATTATAGCAAAAACAATTTTTCCCCTTGTTTGAGATAGATGATGAGGATTGTTGTTGTTGAGGAACAGTCATATTACAACTGCAAAATTAGATCTGACTAAAAATCTCTCCCAGTTTGGTGCATCCTGATACCTAAAATTCAACCCCTAGAAAAAAAATAGTGAAGTTTTTCAGCTAAAAAGGCAATGTAGACATATGTTTTCCAAATTGCATCTTCTGAAAAGATCATATATCTGTCACCCACACAGTCATCTTCCATTTTTTTCTTTCTGGGTGTATTTCAAAATGTCACTTATCACACAGCCTTCCAGTTTGGCTACTAGCTTGCTAAGTGAGCATCTTGTTCCACATATTCCTTTTTTTTCTGTTGAGATAATCTGAACACTCTTGCTAATTTTCCTCAAGTTTGTGTAGAACTGTCAATATTAGAAACCCATTTTTTATCCACAATTAATTAGACATAAGGCAGCTTCATCAGAGATATTCTTGGTTCTTGGCTTTCTGAGCACTGAGACATGGATAAGCCAAAATACTAATGTGATTGGAGAAGGGTTTCTTTGCATGGAATCCTGTGATATTACAGATGGTGGCAAGACATGAAACAACATAATAAACAGTCTCTTATTTTTTTATAGAATGTTTTCCCAACTGCATTCTCTTTGGTAATTGGATACACTGAATTTAAAAACCTCCACTGTATATAAACACAATAAATTCATTGGATTTACTGTTTACCAGAACTCATAAATGAGGCAAACACTGTGAAAGATATTTTAGGATTAGCATCTGTATGCTAGATGGTCCAAATGCTAATGAGGACATTATGCTCATGCAAAATTTCATACTCACTTATGGGAATTCTGCCTGTGCTATTTGTTACATGGACTCCCAGAACTACCTGCTATGTAATATAGAAAGGGAGCTTATTTCTCATTAATTCAAAAATTCAAGACTCCTCCCCTTGTGACCTTTGCAATGCAAAAAAAAACCCTACTACCTTTATTTCCTAGAAGGGCACTGGTCAAACAGTTAAGTGACTATTGATCTCTGTGAAGGTTAGGTAAAGTTAGAGAAAAAGGTATTATTGCCTTAATACAACATGGTATTGTATTATCTGTTCTGAAAAATAGATATAAAGAAACTCTAGAATGAACTCCCTGAGGGGATCCCTACAGTTTTCATATTCACAGAATCTTTCCACAGAGTTTTAAAAGGGGATAAATCCAGCCTTAAATAAGAATTCCTTAGTTAGCCTTCAGTCCATTTGTGTTTCTGGTAGGTGAAAGAAGCCCCAGACCTTCATAATCCACTTGCAATGTAGGCAGGAATTACCAGATATATCAGAGCGCTCAACTTTTATGGACCTAAAATTTCTCTAGACATTTCAACTGATGATTTTTAGGCTTGTCTCCCTATTTTTCCTCATAGAATTTCCCTTCACCAATATGCTGGTTTTAATCCATATATCCCATCTCAATAACTAAAGCATTTTTCATGAAGCGATCTCACATTCTTAGTATTTCCAGGGTTGGAGAGCTTTTTTTGTAACTTGAAAAATATGAATTGTGTCTTGGAGACAGATCTTTAAGAAGAGTGAAAGCATTTTATAAAGTCAGGCCTTTCAGCACACTCTGGAAGGCCAATTATTTTTGTATTTGGTCTTCTGTGGTGATTCTCCAGATTGTCAACTTTCTCAAAGAGCTAAAATATTTCCCTCTTACGCTATTCTTTATCCTTCTTAAAGCCTGAAATACCATCTTCTGAATTACAAATCCTTTCCACTACAGCAGTTGCTCAAGTGTGTATTTTATTTATCAAATGCTCCTGTGTCCTCTCAACCTTCCATTTCACTGGTATCACTAAGACTGGACCTATGTAGAAACACCTCTACATAAAGAAAAATAAGTTCTTTGTGCGCATCAAATTGTACAGACCTGCAGTGGTGGCAGAATAATTTATTATCTACAATTGAAAAAGAATGGGTGGGTCAGATTTAATTTTTGTTTTAACCCAGATTCTCTTCCCAAATGTGTTGTGAATCCACAACTTTAATTCAGTGCCTTATCAGCTGTATTATCCTCAGAGAGAGAGAAATATTGGCCAGGCAAAATTCGGAGCATGTCTGTGAGACTACAGAACAAGAGCAAATGATACTTTTTGACAGAAGAAGCAAAAAACCTACTGAAAAGGGAAGAAAAGTTTAGGAAAAGGTTATTGGTTAGAATTCCTAGTGCTGAAACTGGCTTAATTTGAGCAATTCCATAATTATTTAAAGTGAGGAGTTTAGCTTACTGTCTCCTTGAAGGAGACCACCAGTTGATTTTAATTTATACTGCTGTGTTTTTTCATAGTTAACAATCAGGAAAAAAACAAGGAATTTTCAGTTTATGCCATTTTATATTTTCTTAGGGAAAATAGTAAAAACAATTCCTTTGCCTTAGAAAAATGCTCAAAGTAATTTGAAGTATATCATATTCTGTGAAGAAAGGGTTATCGCAGTGCCTTACTCAACTAGCTGGTGTGAAGAGCAAGATTTATATTTTTTTCTTGTCTGAACATTGTCAAATCATTCTGTTAGGAGTACTTTCTAGAAAAATTATTGGTTCTAATGTTAAAAATGTCTTTCTAAATAGGACGATAAATCTAAGGATTTATTGAACTGAATAAAATAATTTATCGGTCATGATTTTGTTTCTCCTTTTTGAACATGCCAAACAGCTTATTAAGTAAATGTCAACAGTCCTTGTACAAGTTTTGAGACACTTTCAGCTAAGCTTTGTCTCAAATTTTGAAACTCATGTCGTCCCACAGCCCACCCGTAAAATAAAGGATGTTCTTTGGAGCTGCAAATGCTGAACCATTTCTTCAACACTAAATCAAGGTAAGGCTGGTTCCTGTGTGGATACCAGGACTAGACTGCAAATCAATATCTAACACTGCTGTTATGACAAGCAGAGGATGTACAATGTACAAGGTGTCATTACCATAACAGGTATGGAAAGATCAGCATTCTGCATACCCTTAAGGCTTGGGCAGAAATTATTGATTCCTGACTTTGATGTTTTAAGAACAGGCATGGGAGTAGGACAAGTATGGATCCACCTTGATCTTACAAAAAACTTAAATTATTATTCTCACTTTGAACCTTTTCTGTCATGAGAACATGGCAATCAAGGCTATCAGGAAATTTAACTCCAGCAGGAATTCGAGACTGACCTAGTTCACCTCCATTGTGCATCTACAGGGATTCTTATCTCTACTGCTGGGATAGGTGAGCCCTTCACACCACCTGCATTCTGTGGCAAAGTTTCTCAGATTTTGCAACACCTCACAGGAACAGACTAGAAAAGAGACATCACCATTGAGATAATACTGTCACCAATTCAGCAGCCAGTTGTTCTCAATGCTCAGGAGTGATATTAAGCACCATGTACTTTCCTACCCTGAGAGAAGGTCACCCTGACATCTGTTTATAATGAAGCTTGGTGAGAGAAAAGCATTTTTAAAAAGATATTATTTACTTTTGCTGTTCATGGATCTAGTTTGGTTGCTGCATCCATTTGCTATAGTTCAGTATTACTATGCTAATTCTCTGAAAAACGAATGTTTACTGTCTTTTCCTATAAAAAATCCAATGTATCGAGACAGTTGCTTAGAGTATTAATTTGACACAGGTTTAATTGTGGCCCATTAAAATAATGACCTGTTAATTGCTTTCTTTTCTGCAATATCAAGGAAAAAAAGAGTTTATTGAATGCAAGGAGAAAGAGATTTATCACATCTACATGATTAGCTGCTATACAATAGGCCTTTTCAGTCATTACACATTGCACCACATTCTGAACCCCAATTACACTGTAGCATTAAGTATAAAATTGTAGCTGAACCTTGCAGTTTTGTGTTTTATTGTATTTTAAAATGAGAGTTAGCATTAAATGAAATGGTAATATGAAAAGAGAATATTTAAAAATCTGTGATTTTAACTGAGCATTTGGCAATGCATAGCAGATGGTGTAGGGTGACAACAGTGCCATTTAGCAAGTGTCTGCAGGTATGAGGGTATAAAAGTCAAATTAAACTGGGAACAGTCTATTAAAGATTATGAAATAACATCAATGTGTCAACAATCTGACCCTGTAAATTAGATGGATGGTTATCTTTCTTATTGTTGGGCTGCAAGATGTGTAAAATGGTCTCTGTGATCCATTAAATGAAATTCTACTAGACACAAAACGTAGGACAACTCCTTTCTTCTGTCAAATAGTAAACTGATCATGATACTCCTTTTTTATTGAACACCATTTTGGCTACTGAAAAGTATTCAATGCTTTTATGTTTCTGTAAATATTTACCCTACCTCACTCAGAAGAGTAAGAAAAGCTGTTGATTTTAATAAACCAAAAGCTTTTCAATTTTCCCACCTACTTCCAGATATAAACAAAACCATACTTACTGTGTTCTAAAGTAATGTCATATATAATTCCAGGTTTAGACCAGTGAGTAATTTTCACAATCTTGAACCACAGTGAAAATCATAGCCAGTCATTACATGACCTTTATCAGGGTCACATTACTTTCTCTAAAGATAAGCTATAACAGCAAAGAGAGGAGAGGTTGTAATATCCAGGATTTTCTCTTTAGTACATGATTCCTAATGCATATAATTTCAGGATTTGGTTTTAAAAGATGATTAAAGACCTGGTTTGAACCTGCAGTTGTAATAGGTCCGTACAGAAAGTAGGTATTTCCGTAACAGCAACCTATGAATCATTTGTTGTCCTAAGATCAAAAGGAAGACAAAACCAAACCAAAGAAACAACAAACCAAGCTGTTTATAGGACAATGTTTCCAAAAGGAAATGGCCCTGCCACCTCCATTTCTAACGTGACTTTATAGCTTACTTTCAGACATCGCTGTGGACAGTGCCACAGTTCCAAGTTATCCATCATATTTAACAAGGACAGTACATCTTCATCCCTTCACTTCACCTCACAGTACTTTTGGTCTGTAACTTCCAATAGTCATTGAACGTGGCCTTTATTCTCCCATTTCTATTAAATCTCTCAAGAGTTTTAAGAAAGTCATTTGCTTGATGAACCATTGCTACTGAGGTAGACCTTCACACCAAGAGCAGCCTCATAGGATGCCTCAGAGGAATACTGAACTTGGATAGGGAATTATAATGGATGCAACAGGAGTCTATTAATGAGACATCTAGATGCTTAAACGAACCCTTGAACATTTAGGTACCAATCCCACAAGTGCTGTTCTCTTCTCTTATTGTCCCTGTAAAAGTGAAGATCCATCAACAGTGACTGAAAATACCCACCTACTAATCCAAACATTCACATCCATGCTCTAGGCTTTCTGTTCAAGATGCCTCTAGTTTGGAGGTGAATTTTTGTCTCCCCTTCTCAACTTGTCCATAAAATTTCCAGGGAAAATTCTTTCATTCTTACTCACTCTTGCAGATTTTCTTTGCATATGTATCTATATGCATTTAACCACCTTAAATTGTTTTAGTTTCAGAACAGCAGAAAATTTTAGTGGCTTCAAACAGAATTCAATAGAAACTGAGTAGATTATTAACTTTGTTCTGAACTCTTTTTGACATGGGAAAATCCTTGCAGGTATACTCATCTCAGCTCTTTTTCATAAGCTCCAATTATAATTTAGAAAACTAACACACAAAGGTTGTGTCAGGATAGCATATAACGCACGTATGCTTATGCCAGAGAGTTGATGGATTCTGCCTGTGGAGGAATGGATAAATGGAATAGATAGAATCACAGGCTATTCTGAAATAAGAAAAACTCTCAGTTTGCAAATTCAAGCTGATGAAACAAAGTCATCTGTCCACTTACTGAACAGCCTTCTAGTAACTGGCAGTCTGCAAGAGGACAGGATGCAAGGGAGGATAGAAATAACACATCTAAAAACTTAAAACCTGCCAGCTGATGTTTCAAAATCCACATGCAGCATGATTCCTGCCTTGATTTGAAACCCACTGACCTTGTGTTTAAAAACATGTCAACCTCAGTCTTTGAAATGGTTACCCCCTGCACTCACACTTGTTTAGGGTCAGTCTCTGACGGGGTGGTTGTGTTTCCTCTTTTTTGAATCTGTTCACACAAATCATTTGACTTGTATTCTTCAAGGCCTAAATTATTCATCAGTTAGTGAGCTGACAAAAAGAATTTCATTAGGACAAAAACACATGTTGGCTCATATCCATCAAAGACACAGGGCTTGCTTTGTGAGGGAGGAGAAGAGTGTCCTGGAATTCCTCTGACGTATGCTCCTCTGTGCATAATGCTTAGACTGAAATATTGATTAATTAAAAACCCGAAGTTACCTGCCTTAGTCGTCTCCAGCTTTATGGATTTAATACTCCTACACACTCCCCTGAAAGCAAAGTAATCTAAAAACAACATTTGAAGGTCAAACTATCTAAGTAAGCAAGCATAGCTCAGGTTCACTGAGTAGATTAATATCCATGGTAAATTTGCCTTCAAAGGTTTGGTCTTTCCTGTAAGGGAAATTTCTACTTCTAATGTAGGAACACTGATGTTTTTTTCCATCAGATCTGTAGTCTTGGCCATAATCCCATTATTTGGCCATTATTTTTTTTTTTAATACATAAAGAAAAAGAGAAAGAATTCTACACACAAAAAAAAATATTGGCTGACATGCTCACCAATCTTGAATCATGAAGATTAATAAAACAGACAAAATTTTTTAAAAAGCCTTTTACTTGCTCTGATTATTTAGGCTTTAATATGTGTGTGTGTATTAACTTGTTCAGTTGGATAATATCCTGTAGCAGTGATCTTCACAGCTGAAAAGATTTTGCTTGTTAGTTTTCTATGGATGCTCTTTTTTTACATTCTGGTAAATTTTGGTCCACAAATAAGAAAATGTTATTACCATTAGGGAAGCATATCAATCTTTTTTTTTAGTGTGCCTTCTAAAATTATAATTTTCTTTATGTTTGTTCTGACTCAAAAGAAGCTTCCTCCAAAGAAAATACCTTTCTGTTTTTTGCTGGGTTGAAACCTAAAGCTCAGAACAGTGATAAGTGATTTTAAAGTTCAGAAAAATTTGTTACAGTGAGAAATAACAGAAGATCAAGTATTTTGTATTTTGATGACTGGCTAGGCTTGATAGATTACTTGCATAAACGATGCTCAATAAATGAAGATATATCAATAATATATATCTACCATTATTATTTTAAACTGTTTTTTTATATGTGTTTCTAGAAAAAATGAGCACCTTTTTGTCTTAGCCCTGGAAAAATATAGTAAACCATTATTTTGGTAGAATTCCCATTGACAAAACCTCCTCCCCAAAGTTTAAAAGAAAGATGTGAACATCACTCGGTGTATTCACCTCTCAAACCAGTATCAATCACTGGTATTCTTGGGAGATGAAGCATGAAATTTGATTTCAAAGCCTGTAAAAACACTACACAGCCCTGTATAAAATTCATTCACCTCTTGCTTATACAATGTAGTCACAAACTGACTGAAAATTTGAGGTCAAAGTCACTGAAGTTGAACATTTTCTACATCACTTTGATTTCTGAACATTTCTGTTCCAGTATGATGGTCAACATCATAAAAACGTGTGAGACCAGACAGACACCAAACAGCAGGAAATGGGTTAACAGTGCTTTGTAGTTGCAGGTGTACTCTTTTGTATCCTCAGATCTGAAAGTGTAACTTTACATTCAGACAGAAAATGAATGAAAACCAGGAGATATCCCAAATGCAGACTGATGAACAGAGTACCCCAACCTTTTCTCCTCCCTATTCAAATAGAAAAACAAATTTTTACAGCTAATATTTTGGTATTGCACAAAACCATATATTCCTGAAGGGGAATGATCATACTTGAATTTTACTGAACTAATGATGCTTTCTTTTGATTGGTGCTACTTGTCTTCTTTTTGCAAAATCTTAAAGTATTGACATTCTCCAGTTCATATTTCATAGGGGAACTTTTGTCAATGCCTTAATTCAGTGAATTCCAATACTTTGTTCACATTCCAGTAATCCAATATCAAAATTTATTTTTAAGACCTTAATAAAGGTCTGCTGCTCCGTGTGAACTTTCCAAGAACAACTCAGACAGCTCTTCCTGCCATTCCATGCATAAATTATCCCATCAAAGAGCTGGTGTTTATTCTGAGGTCTTTGAAATTCTAATCACTTGTATACACCTCCTCAGGCCAGCCTGTGCTTTGAAATTTGGATTACTTACAATTGGGCTATTCATAATGCAGGGCTATAGAATGCAACTTGCCACCCATTTACAAGCCTCTGTACATCTAACATGTCATCAAGGATTTCTAATTGACACACTTCTCTTCCAAATTATTTTCCCAGTGTCAGCTTTATATCAACTATTTGACTCACAGCACAGATAAAAAAATTGCTTGAAGAGGGTGTGAAATACATGCAAGTAATGATAAGTTAGTCTTTCTATGTACTACTATAAAGAACACTTGCAGTATTTTATTTATTTATTTATTTGTTTGTTTGGTGTGAATTCTGGCCATGTAGGCTCAGAAGCTGCCATTATATCTGAGCTCTGGCAGAATGTGGTCAGTTAAATTGTTTATCAGAGATGATATTTAATCCTGCACAATTAAGCTGTAAAATGAATTGAATTGTCAAGAACAATACAACATAACTGTATGAGGTTTCTTTGAGACCTGAAAAGGGACATCTTGGAACTTTTGTTGGCCAATGTCCTCCAGGCTGATAGAAGAATGATTTCACACTGAAGACCATCAACAGCTCTCTAGAGATTCCCTTCAGCCCTCTCCTGGTACAAAGGACAGTGACTTTATACTGGCACCTGTATAAACTGGTAATTGGTGACTAAAGCACAGTCAGTTCTGTTTGTCTGTACATAGTTACTCCTTACAGCTACAAACCCTGAAGAAATCAGTAGTAATATTGCAACACACCAAGCACAGATCTAAATGAAAATCTAAATCCTTGTAAATCAGTCAAAACAATTTTTTAGAAGCTAAGTCAATTCCTCATGCAATTAGATGGTATATTGTATGTGTTTTATTATTTCAAATGTGCTTCCAAGAAAATTCAAATTACTGAAGATTTGCCTAATAAACTATGTCTGACATCCTTTAAAGGACCTGAATACTTTTTTATTTCAGTCTGGAATATAGTAGTGACAGCTTCCTACAGCTTGTCTTCTGCATTCCCAAGGTATTTCTCAGCAACCTTCTGGCTTTGTCATGGTCTGCAGATTTTGGAAGAAAGGAAATTACTGCCTATGTTATTTATATGAATGTGTCAAAGCTGTATCTTTGCAAATACTCTGTTTCTGGGAGTTCCTAATACTTTCCTCCAGCAGGAGTGAAGAAGAATAGAGAAAAACTACATATTTCTGTCCTTTCAATATTACATCATTTGTGGTGCATCAGGTATGTTTAAAATTTTATCATTCTATTCACTTACACCTTGTGACTTGTACAAATTGATCAAAAAATGGTAAATTATAGAGAACAGTACAAAATACAGAGATTCACCTCCATTTTTATGTTCCATGGTTCAAATCCACACAGCTTTCCTAAGCAGCTTCTAAGCTCAGGTGATGAAGGGGAAAAAAATTTTATAAGACTGTGTTCTACCTTATAAAAAAGAGCACTAAAGAAGTCTTACTAAAAACCCATGGAGTAATCACCATAATTATCCTACCTGATAGTACATTCCTTGCCTTCAGGAGCATGTATCAGTGACACACATGGCAGTGGGAGTTCTGGCAGAGCAGTAAGGTGTACAAGACCCCACAAAGCGAAATAGCAAACAGACTGGCAGGAAGCCCAGTGAGCTTAATCATATTTCTGCATTTGTGTAGTATTTATATAACCAAATGTGGAGATAATGACAGAGAACCCCTCTCTTTCTCATTATATGGTTATTCACACAGCTCTCAGTATTTCATTTATGGTTTACACATCTGTTATTATGTACCATCACACGCTGCCTTGACTCTGTCTCAGACACAGCTCCACTGGCTGAGTTCTGAACACCACTAACAGACTCCACTAACAGACTGCCATCAGTGCTCGTGTTACTTACAACTTCATGTGCCTTCAGAAAGAGCATTCCATAGATTCAGTCAATAATTGTGATAAAAAGTGCACTGAAAAAAAAGTAAAATAAAAAAAAAACCAAACAAAAAAACAGTGGTTAAAATACAACATCATTTAGTATGGAGAGAATCCTCATGAAAAGTTCTGTGCACATCAAAGAGCAGAACGAGGAAGACTACTCTTATCATTACTGTGAAATTTACTTGCTGCATGTAACTGAGAAATAAAATTTAGTGTTGTTTGTCTAATGGGATGCCAGATTTTTTTTCCATGTATACTTATACCTGTTTATTCTTTTTATTTTCATTTCAGTGGAGTCGTAGAAACTTTCACCAGTGGAGGATCCGATGCAAGGTCAAATATATAGAGTTAGGGGTTTGAATGTAAAGGAAATTGAATTTTATACATACAGTACCATTAGGAACAAGAGAAAGGATTTTAATAGGGTGACATTATCAAGGCCATGCTAGAACAGATTACAGGACAATCACAATACAATAATGTCTTATTTTACAATCAGTGCATTTCACTCCTGTGAATGACATAGTGCTGAAAATGTGGAGAAAAAGGGTGGTGATGCTTTTGTTATTTGGATCAAGCATCCTGTCTGGGGAAAAAATGTGATTTCTTTGGCTATCCCTTTAAATCTTAACTCAGGTATATCACTGGGAATGGGAGCTACCTTTAATCTTCTGCAATCTTGCAACATAATACAAATCAACCTAACCAGGCTTTCAATTATTCTCAACATCTACTGCTCTGTAAATCTATAATCTCATTGGCTGTCACAGAAGACATACAGGGTTTTTTAAAGTAAGGTAGGGTAACATTGTTATTTAGGCTTCCCTGCTAAAAAAAGAAAAAGCCCAAGGGAAATATATATTGATGTAAAAATGCCATTTTTTTCAGGAGGTGAACTAAATATCTTTCAGATATTAGTCAGAAAATAGGGAACTGTGGAAACATTAAGGCCATAGTCCTGGAAAGTCTCAATTTTGCAGAGTATTTCATCCATAAAAAGTTTAGAAAATTGTCCTAGAGGGTGATTTCTCTTTGATTCAGAATCTATTATCTGACAGAACAGTTAAATAGGTCATCCTATATCACCCATCAGGCATTTTTTTTTTCTTTAAAGACTAGATGCATATTTCTATTAGAGTTTACTCTTATTAATCATTACAAGTTTCTAGTCATACCCTTATTAGCTGAATGTTGACCTTAAAACGTATTTTTTACACAAAAGGTTAAACAAGAGTAAACAAAGTTAACAATACTGCAAGAGCAGGGAACTTAAATGTTCCCACTAAGACATTCTGCTGGGGGATCACTATGCACAGATGAACTCTGGAGATCAACAAAAAAATAAAGGGCATTTTTAAAATCTTTCTACTGGGTTTTGTGGGATTTGGTTTTGCTTTCCTTTTAAAGTCCTTACCATTTTTCTATAGAGGAGATATTTAGGAACATAACTCAAGGTTTGCTCCAAGTGTTGAGCCCGAACAGGATTTTCATTTGGGATTTGTGATTTTAGCCTCTTGACATACTGATAATGAAGTCATGAGGCATCTTGTAAGCAATTTGAACTTAGGACATTCCAGTTCTGTGAATATGATGTGAATACTTAGAACAAAATACTGGAGCAGAAGATCATGCTGGAAAACCCCAACAACACAAGAACATTCTCAGTTTCTGAAAACAGTGAGACTCCTTCCCAAAAAACTTTTCAAAATTTGGAACATGCTTCACATTGACAAGGGCAATAGGAAGGGTCCATAACATGCTCATTCATACGATTTGTCTATATATTTCAAAAGTCTTCTTTAACATAGTGAAACTGTAAGGGACATGCAACCACACTGCCTTAAAATAAGCTAAAAATAATCCCCTTTAAATTTTTGATTTACTTCAAAAAGTGAATTACTGCAACAAAATATACCTGCAAAGAAAAGTGAATTCCAATCAACCATACAGAATGAGAACTAAAAACGTTTAACCACTCCCTTCTGTCCCTGCTGAAATTCAATCTAAATGGATTAGGTTTTACACACAGCTGCAATGGAAAAAAGTTTTTCAAGGGTATCTGCTGTGGAAATAAGAATCTAAAATCTTCAGCGACAAAACTGATTTTAATTAAAAGTTACATTTTTGCTAACATATGTAAAATATTAGAATAAACTCGGAGTAAGGGTCTTTTTCTTCACTGAGGAACAAGCAACTGTTTCCAATGAGCTTAATGGAAGCACATGAGATTAACCAGTGATTAACTGTCAAACTGACAGATCTTCTGTTGTTTCATAATCCCATTTATGACCCCATACTGTTGTATAAAGTCACAATTAAAAGAAAAACTCTGCTGTAGTAGCTAATTTTCCTATCATCAGCTCTTCAAAAAAGAACTTAAACAGAGAACGTTAATAAACTTGAAACTTGAAGCTAACACTGAGCACTTCTCATTCAGAAAGAAACCCTAAGTCACATGCAAAATTGAGGGACACATGGCTAATGGTACACTGTTTTATCTAATTTTTTCTAGAGTACTAATTTTCTTGGATTATTGCTTACACACCAAAGTCACAGATTGGCAACAGTTCTTAATACTGAGCATATTCACTCTGCATTTCTAACTACTTTGTTTTCATGGCTGTGAAAAGAAAGGGGGGAATTCTTTCCCAACAGGACAGGAAAAGAGTTGTAGAAGTTGTTTAAATGCACTACAGAGGTAAGAGGAGTCCTGCAGAGAATGCTGCTTTATCTACTGCTGGGGGTCAGAGATGCCAAGATGTACAAACTTGACACACATGGGTTCTAATAATCTGGTAAAAAATTTAGTGTTGAGAGAATAAAGTACCTACCTTGCTGGAAAAAAAGAATCAGATGTAGCAGCCTACCTCTGGTGATGGCCTGCACTTACAATTTCAAATGACCAGGGAAAGGGAGTTTATCCAGCTATTTTCACTAAGTTAAATTGCATAATGCCTGTAATGCTTCTGAAGCATTACGATTGATAACACTTGTCATTTTGAAATTTGACAGAGTTCTGAGAAATGATAGTTTTATTCTTTTGGAGCTCTGGTTTAAATAGGAGTTGCTAATACAAAGTTTTGTCATTTTGTTTTTTCTCAGTAATAACCAGTAGTCCATTATTAGGGGAAAACCTTAACACTAGTGCTTGGAATCCTTTAAATAATAAAACCCCCAGTTATTTTTTTAAAGATGACCCATATCAGTGGTTCCCTCCTTCAGTCAATAAGGAGGAAAAAGTGGAATATTTTAAAATCCTGCAGAATGCAGACCAGTCTATAACATAGCCACATATCCACTACTTACTCCTTATTAACTGCTGTGGTGTGAGGGAGATAAAATCCTTCTCAGTGTAATACAAGAACATCTGTAAACTAATGTGTGCTGCAACATTTACAGGAGAGAAAACTGTCACCACATAAGATGCAAATGCAGTATGAAATTTCTCTTCCAAAATGAATGAAATTTTTTTTCTTCTTTTAATCACAGCGTTACATATAGAAGGTTTGGGCTTGTTTGGTTTGGGTTTTTTCCCTTATCCAAATCTTTTCTCATTTTAATAAAGAGACTATCAACTTTTAACCTTAATGAAAATCAAGTAAAAGAATTTTTTTGGCTTTTATAATGGCCATACCGGGGAATAACATCCCCAGACTCCCTTTGAAATTACAGCCTTTGCCCCAGAATGCTATGGTCTAAACTGCAAACGAAAAACAAGAGCTAGTCAAGACAGACAGGGTCAGAGAAGTGAGAGACAACAAAACAAATTGGGTTTGGCAGAAAAATAAAAGCCTCAATTTGTCATTTGCCTAAGCAATAAGGGACAGAGTGATAAGGAAGGCTTGAAATGCAGATAAGCATTGGCTGGGAGTGCTACTGCAGTGGGGGAGAGTTCTCAGTCCTGCCCTGGTCAGGGAGCCTGCATCCCCCAAGGTGTAATTGAGCAATTATCTTAATCTTGGTGATTTAACACAGACTTGCATTGCTGTCTCAACTCATAAGTCTATGTTCATGTCGAACTTTATCTCCCTTCACACATAAAATCCTTAAGTGTGCATTCATTTCTCCTTTGCCCCATCTCTTTCACAGGTGGGAGCACATTTCTAAACCAGAGCTGTGATACAGGTTTATCTTTGCCTGATGGTCAAAGCCAAATTGGTAAATACTCCATGAGACTGGAAAATAATCAATCATCAGTTGTCTGGTCATTCATGGAAAGGCTCAGAGACACTTACTGGAATGCTGGTTCTGCACGTCTGTGTGTGCTTTCGATTCTAAATCATTAGATCCAGCAGTGTTGCACTTCCAGTCACTTGTGCAGTGCAAGCAGCCAGTATTTAAGCTGGCACTGGTTTAGGAACAGCTGCTCAACTGTGACCCTCCCCATAGAAAACTTTTGGTCCTCACTTTAAGCATAGCAGTTCTGAATACACGTTACCCCTCAGCAACCTCTGATTAAAAAGAGAGAGGGATTATGAAGGTTCACAAGTT
Source organism: Corvus kubaryi (assembly GCF_017639235.1). Lineage (NCBI taxonomy): Eukaryota > Metazoa > Chordata > Aves > Passeriformes > Corvidae > Corvus > Corvus kubaryi. The sequence goes on along the minus strand of NW_024581134.1, from coordinate 1,674,481 downwards.
ACATCAGTGGCTTCTCACAGTCTTTCAGTGTCACCTTCCTCTCTTTGCATCCTCGACCTCTTTGCATTTGGCAGTGTTCTGTCTAATTTCTAGGCTTACTCTGCAGACTTTCATTGAAAGAAGGATCTGTTGAGACAAGCAGCCCTGAAGGACAATACTTTTGGGATCAGGACTTTTTAGTCCCGTGTAGAACAGAAGGAATGTCTGCTGCCAAGGAATGAGACGTCTGTTCTGAAGCAGACAAAGCCCATAATGAAGCTACTATGAAACGAAAACAGATCCTGAACTAACACATTGTGGGACTTCAGGTAGATTCATACTGGTGTCTTGACACGTGTGCTGGGCAAAGGGGTATTTCTCTTGACAGAAAGGGGCTGATAAGGAAACCCCAAACTGTGCCCTAGCTGAGACCGAACAGAATTCAAACCATTGCAATTCAGTGCAAAGTCCAAAGGTGAGCACTGAAAGCAACAGGACTCTAAAGAGCTGAGCATCCAAATCTGGAAATCCCTGCAGAGTGCACCTCAAAGCACTCTGACATATGCGAGAAGAACTTCATAATCCTCACCCAAATTCTAACCCAGTGGCTATCAGTTTAGTGACTGCAGCAAGTTATGCCAGTTGGGAATCTGCCTCACTGCAGATTTGTGTTTTGTAATTGTCAAGTTAGGTTCTGTACTACACTAAGGCTGTTTTGCAGAACTTCTACCATACTGTTCTCTTTATGATGCATGATTTTCATTACTAACTGATTTCAGCATATGTTTATGGGAACAGCCTGCTATTTATTACTCAAAGCAGTGTCTCATGCTGCACATGCCTGTGACAGGCAATTAGTTCCCTTTGAGTAATTCATTATTAACACAAAATTTATTTAAGGACTACTCCTAGTAAAACTTATAATTATTTTTACTCCAAAAAATGTAAGTAACACAAGCAATTAATTGCCATTGTGTTTTTAAAATATTATATATGCAACCACTCTAAAAACGGCAGTGTACAGTAAAATAGTATCACTTGAATAAAACCAAACAGCTTATTTTTCAGGTAGCAAAGCCAGTGGGTGATTCCAGGCCTCCTTTAGGGATGAAAGCAAGAATCAAGTATGTAAAAGAGAACCTCACTCTCCTTGGAGAGCCAGGAGTAAGGAGCGCTGTGTCTCTGTGGTATGAGGAGAGGATTGGCTTAATTTGAAGGGAAATGGTTGCAGATAACTGATGAGAAGTTCTTTATAATTTTTTAGGCTTTTGAAGGAAAAATATTGATGTCATTTTCCGTCTTACTAAATCTCTAGTTAGAAAGAAATAGGATTTTTTAAAGGTTTCAGGATAACAAAAGCTACAGAGAAAAAGAATATTTTTTTTTTTTCAAAATTATTTGCAAAATGCCCAAGGAACACAATATTTGTATGTCCATAATGAGCAAAAAAAGGTAAAAATCCTTTGCTTTGTCATATTTTTCTTCCTCCAGCACACTAAATAATATAAATCTTTTGAAATTTCCTACAAAACAACTGCTATTTATAACATCTTTGGGCAATTTGTAGAGTTACAGCCTTTCAAATGAGCAGATGTTCTGTTTTCCAGAGGGAATCATACAGATATTAGAGTAGCTACAGAGGGATGAACTATATCTACATAGGCCTGCCTTCTCTTCATTTTCCCTGTGCCAATCTGCTCCTTCAAAGGCTGGGCAGTAGTGTGTGAGAAAGCAAAGACATCAGACATGCCTCTCTTTATTCATGGTAAATACCACACAGTAGGACTTTGTAGTAGGAACAGCTTAACTTTCTCCCTTTTGCTTTACCAAAAATGACATCAACAGTGGCTGAGCTCAAATCTGGAAAAAAACACAGAATCATCTTTTTAATGGGAAGGAAACATAGAGTATCTGTGAAGCCATGGAAACTGTTCTGAACATCTATCTGGATATCTTTAGCTTTTGTACATGTAAAACAAATAAAATTAAATTAAACAGATGTGAGTGCTTCTCTGCAGATGTTGTGCTCTATTTACACACAGCCTCACTACTCAGGACATTCTTTAAAGCACCATCAGATGGCCACTGCAGAAGACAGATCTCCTCTGTTATGCTACAGAAATGGTGCTTTAGACAAACCCAGATTAAACATTTACACCTCCACTGCAAATATCTGCATGGCTGAAACTTCATGCAGAGCTGTTTAAAGCACTGGTGAATAGGTAAAGAAAGTATGGTTTAACATTACAAAATAACGTTCATATTTCAGTATGTTTTCACTCATTTCCTTCTGCCCATGGTGAGGACTAAAAAGTTAGAGCAACATCTCCAGCTAGCTCAAAAAGCAAAGTGTGAGACAAGAATCCAAGCAGAACACAACCCACACAGAGTCCAGCAGCCTTTGGCTGCACTGACCTGACTTGGATTAGGAACCTTTGCCTTAAAAAATCTGCAGGTGTCAAATTGCTTTGGAAACCTGAGTCATCTTTCAGTAACTTCAGCTATTAATTGCCTTTGAAAAATTGCAGTTACCAACTGTGATTAAGCTGCTACATAAATAAAAAATAAATCAGCCGGGGCCAAGTGCAATTCCGGGATCATATTCCCTCATTGTTGAAAGTTCCTTTAATATTTCCTGAGTTGCTCTTTCTTCTGCTGCTTGTATGCCACAGAAATCATCCTGGCATTGCTGAAAGGTCAAGTTCATTTTACAAAACCGAGATGCAAGCAGCTACAGGCTCCCCTGCTGCTGTGCATGACTCTCTTCTGTTCTCCTTTAAAGAAATACGATTCTATAAAAGCAAAATAAAATTTATAATGACCCCACAATTACTAGCTTCATTTGATGATGTAGTGTGTACATTCTCTACTTGTGGTATGTCACAGAAAAAGGATAGTGGGAGGCTTCAGCTCTGATGAGTTTCTGCTGTCCAAGTGTGGTTTTAATTCTGGGAGATTCAATAAGGTCCAACTTTTAATATTGACTTTTTTTTTTTCAAGAGCCATTTCACCACGTAGAGAAAGAGATATTATGCCATATTTATATCTTTGTCAGCTGAAAGTAAGACTTATATTTCCCCTCTTGTCTACAATGAACTCAAGCATTTAAAAACAACTATGCAAGCATTTCAAAAGTAGCATTGTGCAAATGGTTTTTTGAGCAGCTCCATTTTCATAGTCACCTTGGACAAATAATGTCAAGCCAAATGTTTCCAGTACTTTGAGTAAATTAAAGACGAATTATTTAGGAGAGCTCAGGAGGAAGAAAACAGGAATTCATTAATTAATTTTGACTTAGCTGATTTGTGAGTGGTTAAATCAAATGACAGCAGCTTGGAGCCACAGGCTACCAGCTGAGCTACATATAACAGGAGGAAGCTGAAACAAAAACATTGAAGCAGCAGAATAAAATGCAGCCAGTGGCACTCTAGGTCAGGGTCCCTGCACATGACAAACCCTTTGTTTGTGACCCAAGATTGAAAGCTTTCAAAGCAGCACTAAGCACGAGACTGAAATGCAGGTTTGAAGGCTGCACATCAATCAATCCAAAGCCGTCAGCTACAGGGAGGCTCCACTCACCTACCCAGGTGCTGAGCAGGTGCTTGTGATTCCAGCAAGTTCAGTGAACAGGAGAGAGCTGTGTGTCTATCCAAATGGGATATTTGTTTTCTATCCTTAGAACTTGACAGTCTTCCAAGGAAGTGAACAAACATTCCTTTTCCAAACTTGAAAGTTTTGCCAGCCTCCAATCAGAACATAATTCCAAAAATTAACTCAAGAGAAAATAAATCAAATACATAAAATATCTATTTTTATACACAAATTATATAGAGATAAAAAGTGCTGTATAACTTTTCAGAATGGACATTTAATCTTTAAAGTACTACTTCCCTGTTATCTGCTTATCACTTAAGTTTATTGATCACTTATGTTTATTTATCAAAAATATATTTATATCATAACAAAAGTAAAATTCAGACTGTCTCTGGATACTTCAGAGTAATAATGAAAACATTTCAAATACAGAATTTGGGAGAACACTTCAATCCTTTTGTCAAAAATAAGTCCTCAGCAATAACCTGAGGTATCTTGTATCCATGTGACTGAGGTGGAATTCATTGGCCTAAATGAGATGCTATGAACTGTAAAAAAAAATCCTTTCTCTGCAGAAGTGAATACAAGAAAGTTACAACTGGTCTCTTCCTTCCCCTGAAAAATTCCTCTGACTTCACAACAATTTTCATGAGAACACATTAAGATTTAATTTTTTGTGGTAGTCATCAACAGTCAAAGTGTTCACTGTTATCAGGACACTGATACAGGAACTTTTTTTAAGATTATGTGGAGAAAAAATAAAATACAAGCTGTTCTCCTATCAATTATGCTAAGTCAAGTAGAACTGAAGTATTCACAGGCCTGCCTGAAAACAATGCAGGACTCTGCTTAACTTTGGTCATGTGATTTCTTCTTACAGCAACGGTGCAAAGAACATCATCCAGCACCAATGAGCCAAGGTATTACCACAGGACTGGAGAATTTTAACAGCTTTCCAGTACGTGCCAGTCTCACATTAGATACAGAGTCTAGAAAGCGGACAGAAGGTTAAATCTAGCAGCAATAATGTGAAGAAAATCCCTGTTTAAAGCAGCTTTTTACAGGCAGTTCACTATCAGAGATGAGACAATTCAAAAGATGTTTTTCCATTTCCTTTTTAATATTTTTTCCCTGAATGTAGGTTAACATTCAAATGTTATGCCACCACTAAATACAGAGCTCATTATTTAAGGTTGCTATATGGCGAGCTTATTTTTAATAATAATTAATAAATAGAATGCACAGGTAGGACTTTCACTGAAAGCTTTGCTCAGTCCATTAATGCCTTGGGAAAAAAAATTTAAACATGATCAAATAAGGTAGGTGGCACTTAATGGTAAGAATGAAGTCTAACATTTAAATATGTTTATGAAATGCAGACAATGCACTCAGAAAATGTTAAACTTTCAGCTCTGAGAATTAGCTATGCTTTAATAGCTTTCGGGAAAACAAAGCGCCAATGCAGACGCTCTCTGTTGAGTCACTGCACGTTGATTCAGCCTGAATGCATTCCCTCCACCCAGCAACCAGTTGGGAATGAGTGGGAGTTCATTAACATCCAGGGAAAGGAACAAGCACTCTGCTGCATTGGATCATCTGTTTCACAGCTTCATATTTTACTTATAGGAATAGTGGCAAACGAATAACTTTTCAGGGACCCTAGCAGCAATCAGCAGTCACACTCTGCCTACAAAGAAAACAGCAAATTGGTTTAAAACCACTTCTTAGCATATGCAGTGAAAACCATTACGTGCTGTCAACATGTTCAAGTCATTGTGCTAATGAGATGAGACAGGTTGTGTGACAAAGAAAGCAGCATGTTTCTCAGTGGTGAGAAGTAATGAGTTCATTGACCAGTACAGAGAACCTGAATCTCAGCTCTTCTCCCCCACCTGGCAAGATGCCCACCTCTGCTTTTAGGCTTTCTGTTATATTTTAGGTTTGTGGGAAATTTTTAATCTATATTTGGCTGAAACAGAAAGGCATATTCTTGGGGAAGAAATCATAGGCTTTCATCCACACCAGTGGGATAGAAATATCTAACTGGGCTTTATAGGTCAGTCATCTTACACTAAAGAGTGTCAAGGATGATCTTGTGTTTGTTTGATCAACCATTTTAGCTACATTCTCTACTATCAAACAAGTAGCTTTGATAAAGAAAGCAGCCAACTAAACTTTGTAGGCGAGAAAAAAAAAGTAAATGTCCTTGAAGACTGTTCCCCTTTCATGCTGTGATTAATTAAGCAATTAAAAGTATGATTGGTCTTTTTAAAGATGTCATAAGATATGGCAACTTCCCGTTATCAGAATAAATTAAAAAAATCTCTTCAGTCCTTTTATAAAGGGTTAGAGCTGCAGAACAAAATGTTACATGCTTGAGAAATTGGAGTTTTCTGTTCTCAAATATCACTGCAAAGCAGGATGAGTCAGATGGACATGCCAAAGCTCAGGTCATAAATATTTTGCCTATTTCTATATTGCATTAGCAACTCATGTTGCCAGATCAATAGACTTCAGCACTAATGATTTCAGCCCTGCAACATGGAGCTGTTCTCCCACAAACCCAAGTGTCTTTCCAACAGCAAAACCTATATGGAATTCATCAAGAGATTAATCACTCTTTTATACTTGTGACCCCAAATCTGACTAAATATAGGAGAAAACCAGACAAGACAAAAGCTAAGAAACTAGTATAAAACTGAAAACAAATATACCAGGACAATTCAAACAGAACACATTTTTTTAAACTATCAGACTGAACACACAGTTGTAGCTTTCAGATATTCTCTCAGCATTTGAAAAGATATCCCACATCTCCTGTCACTTAGCTGTTAAACAAAGGACCAGAAACATCCATCTGACTTGAGAAGCTGTAGGCTGATTATCAGGAAAATCAAAGCCTGGTACTTTGTCCTGGCTGCTCCTGAGATATTTTGAAATTGCAACTTATCCCTCAGGCCAAGGAGAAGCGCAATTCCGTCGAGCTATCTTTGGCCACTGGCGGATAGGCTGAAGTATTTCAAGATTCTTAAGCCACCCTTTTCTCACCACTATCTGTTGCAATGATAACATGTCTCCAGCATATTTTGCAACGAGAACTATAATGAGAACAAGAGCAATGGAGCCATATAATCAACAGCTTAAACAAAATTTCCTGTCAAACCTACTCCTCCTCTTATTTATTTCCCTATGCTTGCTACAAATTTGAGAAGGAAATCCTTAGTCATCAGGAGGTTCATCTGACTTCCCTAGCTGATTTACTGATGTACCACTAAAACTTTGAAAATGCTAATTAATTCATTTACCATGGGAATAAAACTTGTCCTTATTTCTGGCTTCCTACACAGTTTGGCAATAATCATTATTTCAGACAAGGCACAACTGTTTGCAAGAACTATAATGAGAAAGGACAGACTGCAAAAAATCATCACTATCTATTGCTTTTTATCATTTTATTTTGCAATAAGCATTCAATAGTAAGTGCTTTATACACTGAAAATCAATTATGAAGAAACAAAAAATAGTGGAGCAGGTCACATAGAAAAAAATCAATGGCATCTTTAGAATTAATTAATCCATACAGCCCACTTAATCCAAAAATGTCATGCAACAAATTGACTGACCATTTTTAAGACAAGCGGTGGCATAGTAGCAATACAGATAGGCTAAGTTTACTGGAAACAATTCACTTACCTCACACAAGTGCTACTCTAGCCAGACCATCACTTAGCATGTCAAATATCTATAACTATCTGATCCACTTAAATGGCTTAGGAAAATATACAGAGTGCAAGAATCAATTTTCAGGGGCAGAGAAGCAGTCACTGTGGACAGCATTTTCCGGACCTACTGAAATGCAGAATTTTTCTATAGCTACTTGTATGGAAGAATACTTAGAACCTGCCTGAATGTACATAACAGAATTACTGTTTAAAAGTCCACAGGAAGTCATAGAATGACACAGAGGAAACCTCACAAATACAAAATGAACACCTTTAGTGAGGTGCATCCTTCATGTGACACAGCACAAGGTCCCAACCTCTCAGTGATTCTCCAGCTTCACTTAGACCACAACTAATCTCTGGATCTTTTATTTTGAAGAGTAACTGTAGCCTCAGTTTCCTGGTCCTTGCACCCCTTAATAGCAAGTACTCATCTTTCCTCTTAAAAATGTAACTTTCATCTCTCCATCCTGCAATACTTTATTAACATGAGAAACCATTATCTGAAGTTGCTGTAAAAGAAATGACAGCTCTCTCAGCTCTTTTGTTATTACATTGGAGTAGAAGATAGACAGTCCTGTGAGTATGGCTGAAGAACATATAGTCCTGTTCTGCATACAGAGCTGGGAATCAGCATGCAACTAAAGCAATCTAAAGTTTACTGGATATTTTCAATAGAGAAAGACTAAAATAAAAATAGAAAATGGAAAATGTTCTGTTCAGCATTTTGATACAAGCCACAATCCAAATTAGGTCATTAAATGCAAGCTGTGAAACTTAACTTCAATCTGTAAGTCACTAGAGAAAAGGATAGTAAAGAAAAGCTGTGATAAACAACTCAGCTTTCTGGTTTTCTCTCCTTAGAGCTCTCTCAAGGAGATCCCACCATTCATTTGGAAGTTCTTTCCTTCCTAACACCTCCACGGGTCTGTTCCTAACCATAGATAAAAGGACAAATTTCCATTAGGGTGCAGTTAGGCATGTACCTCCATTTCTAGAAATTATGTAATGAAGAATAATAAAGCAAAAATAGGAACATTAACTTTTTTTTGGTGTTAACAGATCGTTTTTAATGGAAACTCTGTTCCTTAATTCCCTATACATGGTAATAAAACCATACCTCATTTTGTCAGTTCATGAGGAGAAAAAGGACAAACAAAATAAAATGACACTCCATCCCACCATGCCCACAACTGAACTAACCAAGAATGAAATATTTACCTTCTGAAAATCAGCAGGAATTGTACTTCATTTGAGTAAAACTTCACCTCATTACCACTTATTAACAGATTTAAAATATTTTAGAAAGTACAGATTTACATACAAATCTATATTACCCAGGAACGGGCCAGAATTGTGAAACCAGTCTTGGTCAGAGCTGAAAATAAGACTTGATCCAATATCAAATGAAGAGCATAAACATTTCTCTATTGACTTCAGGAGATTTTGGAAGGAGTCCATTTGGAGACTGCATACTGAGAAGGATTTCTCTACTATCCTCCTTTGCCAGAGGAAGATAAAAATATATTAAAAATAATGACATTTTTTTAATTTGAGCAGAATGTCTGGTCTTCAGCTCTGGACCAGAAAGGAAATCTTTATTTTCTCTATTGCAGCTAAACTCATACATAGTTACAAAATAAAAACAAAAACCACAACAGCAACAAACCGAAACAACCAACAAAACAAACAAAAGGAAAACAACCAAAAAAACCCCCACCAAAATCAAGACAACTCCCAACACCCCTTGATCACCGAAATAGATCAGAAAGTTATTTTCTCTGCAATTTTATTTTGGTTTATGCATTTACCATATTTCCTATTGGAAAATGAATTCACAGCAGCTGCTGTGAACCACATGTTGACAACCTAACTAGGAAGATGATAAAATATTCCATTACTTGTGCCTGATGATAGAGACAGCCATTCATCCATCAAAGCTAAACAAAACACCTTCAATTCAACCCATAAGGGTTCTTTTGTGTGAACCCCAGCTGACCTAATTAAAAGCTTGTTATACAGGGAAAATTAGGAGTACAGAACTATAGGTTATGATATGCTGGATTAGGCCAATTTTACTGAGCATAATTTTACTGAGCATCAGTCACAGAAGTCAATAATAAAACTTAGAAAATCAGGATAAAACTGATACAATAGAATGGTATGTCTGCAGGTAATCTGTTCTCTCACACAAATTAGTTAACGGCTGACTTGCTATAGGGCTTTTAAGCATTGAGATACATATTCTCTTATTAAAATATCCAATTTTTATGGCTGCCTAATTCTACTTTTCCCTTCCTATAAGTGCTCAATCCCTTTCTTGAGGAGTGCCAAGCATATGGCTTCAGTAATTGGAAACTACCTGTGTGAGGCTTCTACAGAAAGCACAGGGGCCTCTTACTCCTGCTGAAACAAATATTTTTAAATCTACGCCAAAAAAAGAATAACACAGCTAAAGAAAGGTCATGTTGTGCTACTTATTGACAATGCTTTGTGTTTCCATTTTTTATTTTGCTTTTATCTAGTTTGATTTGGCAAGCTTGTTCATTACTCTTCCCTTCATTCACGTATATAGTGTGCAGAATACAGTTTGACATGGCTTTTCTTTATACCTTTTTTATGGCAGGATATCAACTGTTTTTATCAAAAGGCTTCCATTTCAGCACAAATCCCAGAAAATGCTGTAGCAAATAAGCATGTGCCAATGTCAATACGTTTTTTCAAGCTGTTAAGTATCTAGTTCTTTTCTACTCGTGCTCTTTTTATTGCTGCCATGGTGCTGAGGAATGCCGAATTGCCCTGTTGGACCGCTATGAAAACTGGAATCAGGCATTTCACAGCTTTCCTCTTGAAGTGCAGAACTCTAAAATATGAAGGATGAATTCTCTGTTTTTCCTTCTCTGCTGGAGACATGAGAGAAGATTTCAACCATAGAGCTGTGGATCACTTTGAAAGTCCTTCTGACACACAGACTGCTGAATTTCAGGGGGTTTTCTCAGGTAACACTCTTGTTATGTTCTCTGTGCATCAATGCTATCCTCTTCTTTATTTTTGTCTTTCTTTTCTCTTTGTAATAAAGGGGAGGTCACTCATGACACAAGCCCCTTTAAAACAAAACAGCACAACTCCTCCCTTGCTTTAGCTGGATTTGTAGGAGTTGTAGGGAATTTAACATATTGACTCTTGTCATCATTTCAGTATTGTGTAAAACACTGAAAAAACTGGATTAAAAAGAAAAAAACCCCAATATTTCTGCTATTTAAATATTCCATAAGAGCCCTGATTATAATTCTCTAAGCTGAGTAGCCCTATGGTCATCTGTCATAATAAAGGGTGTATTGCATAGGAACTGTGTATTTACACTACAAAAGTTGATCGATATCCCAAAAATATTTAAGGAATGAAATGGCAATTCAACTAGGCTGGGGGAAGAGTACTCCTTTTAAATAAAAACAGATTCCCTTAAAATATATGTGCATGTCTACACATATATATAAATGAAGCAGGGGGGATCTGTTTTGAAGTTCCTACTGTTTGAACATTTGCTTTCAGACTGTGATGCAAAAAATCAGTCTCAAGCTGTACACTTCACAGAAAAGCTCTAATCTCCATAAAATTGCCAGAATAATCAAAATACTTCATTTACATTCAATATGTAACCTGAATTCTTTTCCATGCTCTGATGAGACAGGCTGGAGTTCTGTTTTTTCTTCATTTTCTTCAGAATGAGACATAATTTCTCTTTATAAAATCTGCCTGTAACCTCCAAGTATCTGCAGCAAAGCTCCCTACTAACACAGATTCTGACTTACGCTCTCCAAGGACAGCTGTCCTGGCTTCTCCAGAAGATTAAACCCTCTGTGTTACTTCACACACAGAGTAAAATGCACCTGTTTTTAAGTACAGAGTGGGAATATGGAAATTTAAAAAATAAAAACATTTTCCACTTTGCAGTTTGCCTCTTTGACAGAAGAGAATCATTCCACTTTGTCTTCATGATAACTTTAGTGACTTTTACCTCAGTCCAGGGTTTATACAGGACAGAAATTTTGGGAACTGCTGAGCAGTCTAACTGGAGAGATTGCTTCTGTTACAGGATATTTTCAGACCTAGACTATGAGTAAGGATACAGAATACAATAATTATGGATTTGCTTCCAGTACAAGTTCCCTGGAAGAGATAATCCAGGTTCATAATGAAAAGAATTGACTATTATTTTTTCAGATTAAATCCTTCAGACTACCTATTCAAGAGTGCAAAGAATCCGACCATCGGCTCGCTGCCTTCCTCAGGATATAGGATTAAGAACACTTTGCACCTTATAAATCCAGAATTCTTTTGCAAGACACAGGCAAGTATGAACACCTTCCTGGGACAGAAAGGGTTGGAACACAGGAAGTTGAGGTGACACCCCATCAAAAAGAGCAGAGACCAGATACAATTGTTTTTCTCACCCACGGCTCTGTGGATGCCCACCCTGCTGAACCAAAACCCTATCACCTCCTTCTCTTCACACGAGACAAACTGGGACAGAAACAAAGCACCCAGAGTAGCTGACATGATTTTCACTGCACTAAGTGCCTTCTTCCTGCAGGGCAGCCTGTGCAACTGCTGCTTAAGAGATGCTTTTTTGCTGAGGGCTGACATTTGCAATGAGAAGAGGCACAGCTGCCAAAGGAAGAGTAATGAGGCAGCCCTGTGGTAAAAGCAGTGGGCAAAAGTACCCAAGGAGAATGGGAAGAATAGCTGCTCCAGAGCACCACTGTGGAAACTGGCCATCTCTTTCCAAATCTGCAGTTTCCCTGGGGTTCAGACAGATTATTCATTACAAATATTTACCTGGCAAGTCTTGGCATGTTTCTTTAAGATCTATATTGCTTGAGAGTATTACTGACACAGAACAGGGTTTTTTTCAATGTAAAATATTGATTTTCAAGTAAACTTGTCAGTGTGAAGGCTAAAATGGAAAAGGTGAGTTACGGACAAACCTTCTCAGGTCCTTCTTTTTTTATATAAAATATAACACTGATATAAAATATAACACACTAACTCAATTATTTTAGGCCAGGCTATTCTTTCATTTTTCTCTGCCTGGAAATTAGATGAGTTTTCTCAGCCAACAGGAAAAGTAGAAGACTATTTCTACTTTTCACAGAAAAAGCAGAAACATTCTTCTGACTTGGAGGTTTGCCAAGTCTTACAAAGTCAGATGCAATCTTCCTGAGAGGTTTGACCTTCTCAGATTAAATTCCATAATCATATGCTTCTCTGAAATGTGGACTTTGTGCTCCCCCATTTTCTCAAGCCGCTATGTAAAGTTATATTTTACTTCTGGAAATAACAAGGGAAGAAAATGTGTTTCATAAAGGAGGTTGTTCCTCAAGATCTCAGTTGAAAAGCAACAAGTACACTTTACCATGCACACTGGAGTGAAAACATTTGAGAGATACAGTACCAGATTACTTGCTGATATTGTGCAGCTTCTGCATAGTTAGAGGCAGGATGTTGTCTAATCATCAATAACACAAAGGTATTTTTTGAGCCAAAACAACTAAAATTTTCAAAGAAAACAACAAAGACACACAGAAAGAAAAATTTCTCCAAAAATAACTAATATTTTCATACATAGGACTTCTGCAGCTGATGATCCCTTTCCTAGTCTTGTACAACCCCAAAAAAATACAAACATTTATTTACACACATTCAGAGAAGAAAATGACCATGCTGAGGCACGTTACGCTGCCAGGTTACACCTATGGCTGGACTAGGTTTGAAAGCAGACAGATAATAGTGAGGAATAGCCATCAAGGTGCAATAAGTTCAAGCAGCTGCCTTGTCAGACTCATTCTGCTTCCTTTTATTCGAGTATATTACTAAAACTCCCTTCAGAAAGAATACAGTCATGAAATTACTTTGCACTGTTGCTTCCTGACCAGAGACAGCCAGCAAGAGCTGTCCAAGCTCAGCAGCTGCGCATGATAAGAGGGGTGGAGAAGAGAAAAAGGTTCAATTCGTTTATATTTCCTTCAAGCAGAATGGAGCTCTTCTGTCAACATGATCTGGTGGAAACATAAACTCTTGATTTGATTACTCCTTTGATTTCACAATGGGTGGGATCCTCCTGTCAGTAAAGAGAACAGGAATTTCCACTGTGATAGTAATGGCTGTCATCCTGTGCATTTGAGATCGATTCCTTTACTCTGGGAGGTGTCTCATTTTCTGTTAAAAAAAATTAATAGTGCATTTTGTTGGTTTTTTCAGTAAATGTTCCCAAAACATGGCTTCAGTCTCTTTGATTCCAACTGCTAAGTATTGACACGCTTGCAAAAATAGCATGTAGTTGACAGACTGGAAGAGGATTTAACTTTCTTCAAAACAAAACCTAGACATATTCTAATCTCATCATTGAAACAGCACACACAACAGACTCAATGTCTTTTTACAGATTGGGTGGGGGTTTTTACCTCCATGTTACACACACACACACACACTCATTTATTTATTTATAACAATACTCTTTCATTGCATTCCTACACCCTTCTTTGGGCCTCCCTCAGAGATAGACACAGCCTAGGACTGGTACCACAGTCTTACCTTTGCTGTCGTGGCTTCTCTTCAGAATCATCAGCACGTGTGACCTGCTCTGCCCTGGCTAACAGGCTCTGCCAGCAACTGCACCCTGCAGAAATAAAAGCATTTGGTAACTTTAGAGCTGTGATAAAATTCTTCTCTCTCCCAACACTTTTACAAGCTGTCTAATAGTATTGCCATTTTAGAGATTAAAGGTTTACAGTGCCATGATTAAACCCAAGGTGAAAGATCAGTAGGAAAAAGAAAATCAAAATTCTCCTCAGCCTGTGAGATTCAGTGTTACAAAAGTTGTCAGATACTATCTGCTTGTACTTAAAGGCCCCAGGTACCCTCCATCCCCTAGCTTGCTTGAATGTATGGACAGCCAAAGACCCCCCCCAAAATGGCAGGTCTATCCTGTCTGGTCTTAATTTCAGAGCTGTGTGTATTTCCCTGTATTTCAGGATATCAAAGGATATTTCTATTAGTTTTTGAATTCCAGCCTTACATCATTATTCCTTACATTAAATCTGGCAGGCATTTTTACTCAAAGCATCAACTTTCATCTATATTCCATTTATGCTTTGACAAGACTAAGGTTATTACTTTCTCCTACCTTTCTGCCTGATTATTAGGCTTACATGACTTACACTGATATTTATCAGCAAAGCTGAAGAAGCCACTCTGCCTCTTGTTAGGCATCTGCATTGCTGTTTCCTGTATGACTTATAGGTAATAGAATTACATTAAGACTCCAGCACTGTTTATTGTATTTGATCAAATTTGTTTACAAATGGAAATATTACATTCAAACTGCATCAAAATACATCATCTCCAGAGATCTGCAGATATTATTTACTCATAGGGAAAGTTTCTGTACATATTAATAGTTATTCAGTTCTTCCAGGTACCAATTTTTCTTAATACTCTCAAGACAATACATGACATATATCCCACTCAAACAGATCAATGGATAAATAGTACAGTAGCATTTTTCGGGGCTGCACTTCTGGAAAGGACAAACACACTGCTAGTATCAGGCTCTAGTTCAGTTTAAACTAAAGCATATCTATTCTGATTCCAAACTATAGCTTTGTTATAAAACAGCAGTTAGTGATAATAAAGGTAATAAAGCATGAATTAAAACAAATCTACATAAAACACTGCCTTCTCATAGTATGACTACAGACATAGTTATGCTTCAGAAACCATGAATTATTTATCTCACAAGCAATAGCATTTAATTGTCCCATCAAACAAATGTGGAAAATTACAGAAGTGCAGTAAAAGAGGAATATCATATGAATGTAAAAAAATATGCAATTATTTGAATACAGGCTATGTGATTAATGTCTTATGAAGCTAAGACATCTTTGAGTGCAGATCAGATTCCTACACAAGTCCATGATCATTTCACATTAAAACCCTCGCCTTTATAACTGTGCACTTGACAGATTTGGAGGATGAGATGGAATTATACAGATTGTATTTAGAAGACTTAGACCAGCAAGTGCTGTCTTACAGAGCCTTACCCTCCAAATTAAGCAATCCTATTTTTTCCTGAGACTGTCTTCTAGCTGAAAGCATTTTCTGTATATACAACACTTGTAACAACCACCTATATTTGACAGCAATGAGACCATTAGGGTTGAGCACATACTTAGAATATCAATTATCCTCTGTTTACTGCACATGAATGAAATTTACTGTACACCTCTGTCTTGTTATTAAATTATACTACCACCCCCCAAAAAATAACCAAGCAAGCAAACAAGAAAAGCTCATCCAAAGAAAAGAGATTACAGAAAAGTTTAGTGTTTTATAGCAATACAACCCTTTCTTTTGTTTCCCATTCCAGAGTAAAGACATCTTGTGTTTCTTATCTCCTTCCCAAATAAGCTTTACAATAGCTACTTCAGAAGAAGTCAAATCAGCTGATTAGTGGTGTTCTGTCTCCACAAAATAGATCAAAACCATGAATAATAAAAGCTGCTGTTAATGTCTCAATGTGAAATTACTACCAAGGATGAGCTGTGCCTGAAACTGGCATACAGGGAGATATTCCTTACTTGCTCATTGGCTTGGAAAAATATTAATGAAATTACTTCTTTTTAAAAGAGAAAAACATTGAAGGTTTTTTTAGTCTGTTAGCAACTGGCATCATAATGTATTTTCTGCACTATGTGTAGCACCTGGCAGTACATCCTTGTAGAGCTATAAAAGAAAGTTGCTTGTATAACCTGGAAAGAAGGCAATTTACTGAAATTAGGTAATTCACCACTTGGGAAAAAATGCTCTGTGCTCTCCTTGGAAAACCCCACAGTATCTCTAAGGAAAGGCAAGGCATTTTTTGCCTTGTGTTGCTCATTAGCCAAACTGCAGGCACAGCTATTCATTTGGTGACATGTGAGAAAGCTGAACCAGATCTCACAGCTCTGGGCCATTTCTCCCAGTGGACCATTCCAGACTGTGACTAACACAGGTTACAGGCAGGAGATCCCCAAGTGACCAGGGAGTAAAGGATGTTTTAGGAGCCTGTGCATAAAGGATCTTCTCCAGACTAGAAACATAAAGATTTTACAGCAGTTATTAACAGACCTCAAACCAAACAACTTCCAAGTGGAAAATCACTTTTTGTGTTTTCTTTGGCTTTGCCAAGCAAAGCTTTTTGCACAAAAACTTGCAGTTTTAAGTCCTGTTAGTAGACTAAGAGCTATTTGCAACAGCATCCTTCCCAGAGACTGCTTCTAAACTCCATCTGCTCTTTGGCTTACTTCCAGCAGGCACAGCCCCAGTGTTGGGAGAAAAAGGGAGAGGGGTTAGCACAGACACCCCTGCCTGCTCTCCTGCCTCCAGGCCACACCACGGGGTGCAGGTGGGCCACAGCACAGGACTGCAGCCAAGGAAAACCCTCGGGTTTGGCCTGAGGGCTGCTCAGTGTCAAACATTTCTGCAGCTTCAGAGGAGCAGCACCGCTGGGCAGCAGCCAGGGTCCTGTGAGCTGCCAGCTCTGAGGGCAAGAGGAGAACGGGAGAGACTTACAGGGGACACTGAAAACCCTCCTGGCTCTTCCAATGAGATCTAAGTCCAGTTTTGAGGAACAGCTCCAACTTTCTGTTACTGACATCTCCAACGTGGTGTTATCCGACCTGAAAACTCCTAACACTTTCAGACTCTTTATTTTAAATACTACTTATCAATATAATGATTTGTCTGACCAGGAGCCTACTCCCATCTTGTTTTTGAGAAGTCCAGCTCCCTTCTGCAAATGGTCCTTCTACTTCACTTTAAAAACAAAGCTAGAATTAATCCTGAAAAAAGTACTGAATGTTTTCTTTTTAGTAACCCATTCATTTCCATAATCCTTACATTTTTCTGACTTAATGGTAACAGCAGGTATTGCAACTGCAAGTTCTTCCCAAGAAGAAAAATCTGTTCAGATTTATGTTACCCATCACTCAGGCACTTTTTTTTTTGCTAGGGAGGCAAAGTCCATTTCCAGTTTTCAAGGTGATCACTGCCTCCATGGTTAGTTATGCTTCTTCTGACAGCCTCTGGGTAGAATTTCAAGGCAGCATAAACATGAGTGAAGAGCATTGGAGAATATAATTTTCACTCCTGTGAGAATGCTTTCAAAAATTATCAGCTTAGTATCCCCACAATGTAATTTGGTTTGCAAAGGAAAATGCATTCCTACGTGGGTGTTTTGCATGTATTATAACCCATTTTGCTTAAAACTGCATTGTGTGCTCCCTGGGTGTAGAAGACCAAAATGACCTTCATGACACAGTATCAACAGAAATATTTTTATGTTTTAAGCAAAAATATTTTGATGGAAAAGTGTCTGCCATGTACACCACCAGTTATATGGCATACATATGTCAAATACAGAATTCACTCAGAATTATTTTCCTTCTGAAGTCTTACCTTTATATTAAGCATAATTTCCTTTTCATCCTGATGTGAGTTTAAATTTGAAATTCTCACTGTATAACCACATGCAGCAGCAGGCATATTTCATTCTGCCAATGCAGAATATGTGCTGTAACCTGTGGCATACTGTTTGACTTTTCAGTGTCAGCACAAATGACTACCCATTAGAAGATTTAAAAATCTTAATAATGTCATCACTCAAGTGTTTTCAACATTCATCTACATCTCACTTAAGTTTGGAGGCTGAAGCAGATTTTAACATAGCAGTGATAGTAGCTCTGTACAAGGGAAGCAAAAATGAGTGTCATTTATCCCCCTTAAGGCTTCAGCAGAACCTAAAGAGTTCCACCAAGAGCAAAATTAACTGGTCTCAGTTTTGAGAGCTCCATGTGCTGTACTTCACATCTGTGCAACTCCAGAATTTTGGATGAGATTTGAACAGTCCCGGGAGTTTACTTCTTTTCCCTGCCAAGCATTATGAATCCTTGAATGCTTTGCTACCAATGCTGGATTTATCTTCATAGTCTGCAGGGACTCAGATCCTACAAGTCTTGGGCTTCCCATCTTTAGAATCACAGAATCAGTTAGGTTGGAAAAGACTCCAGAGATCACTGAGCCCAAGCTATGGCAGAACACCACCCTGACAACCAGGCCATGGCACTTAATGCCACGTTCAGTCTTTCCTTAAACACCTCCAGGGACAGTGACTCCACCACTTCCCTGGGCAGCCCATTCCAACATCTAATCACAGAAAACCTGTACATATCATCTCCAGTTATAACAAGTGGCACAAATTAAAAAAAAAAAAAAAAAAAAATCAAAACTTCAAAGATTAGTCAGCTCAACTTGACAATTCCCACAGGAATCAATTTCCATTGAGATCCCATATTTTCAGAGGTAGATTTCTTAATACTAGGTGTCTACTAATATTAGACTTCCCTCTTCAGAAATATGTATGTGTTGTATATTAAGAGAACTGGGTATAGTTCTACTCAGTCTTTTTCTTCGTAAAGTTTTCAAAGCACCAGTGTCTGGAAAACTACATCCCCAAGAGTTTAAAGGGCTGACAACACTGTCTTTGAAAATTTGTGAAGGGTTTTATAGAGTAAAAGGACCATAAAAGAGTAAATGTAGCATCTATCTTTAAAACTGGTAAAGAGATAGAGTACTCAAGTAAGTGTCTTGCAGAACCTGTGTAGTCTACAGTGTGAAGGTCCTGAGAATTATGTTTCTGATCTCTAATGACCTATAAAATTCTGCTAAGAATTTTACAAAAGTTGAGGGAAATGTTCTCTCTCCCATTTAGATTTTCTGGTCTCTAATAAGTACTGTGACCTCAGTTGCAGTCTTCCTCTCAAAGGCAATTTGTACCCCTCTGGAAAATGGACTATCACATCACTCAATTAGAATACAGAAGTCTTCCTCTTCTAGTCAACTAATTTGTATGGTATGTGAGTATTTAATATCTTTAAGAGCATGTAACAGCTTACAAGAAGTCTACCAAGAGGTCAAAGAGTTATTAGGATACAGACAGCCATATTCACGTTGAGGAGAATTGAATACATTTCATTTCATTACGAACAGAAGCAAAACCCCGAAGCTTTCTCATGTTAGGCAAAGGAATTAAGATCTGATATACTCAGCCACTTCTGCTTCACCCTTGCTGTGTGAAGCAGTAACTGCAGACACAGCTTCACACTCACAATACATTAGAAATATAGATCAACCCTGCTCCCTCATCTCCTTACCAAACCAAAACACTTCATTCTGGTTAATACAACTACTATACTTAAAATATTTTAGAGGAACTGAACCATTTTCTATTTTAAATGAGGAGAATTTTCAATGGATCTATGGCCCAAAAAGTCTTTTGATTTGGGGTCAGTCAAAACTTTTGTTCTGTTTCACTTACAAAGATACAGTATTTTTACATTCCTGTAATTAAATGCATTTTTGAGCAACAAGGTCTAGATCTTCATCCAAATTAATTCCATAATATGTACTGCAGATGTATTAAATAACAAAACCAAAGGCATTCAATTCCAGTGGCTCACCTGCTTTCATCTAAAATAGGGAAAGACATCTTTCAGAGATAGAAATCTCTCCTCTACTTCATGATCTACGAGAGGGATGCTGAAGAACTTGTCTCTTAATAAAGCACGTGGCCTTGGAAACAACCTGATGAAAAGTGAGAATGGTTTCCCATATACCTTTACCCCCTCTGAACAGTGAAAGGTGCAGAGGAGTCCTTCACAGCCAAGCAGCCCATGCACTGACAAGGTTAAATCCCTGCAAGTCCAGGATTAATCCCTAGGGTGAGAGAGCCAAAAGGCTGGGACAAGTTTCCCAAACTCCTGTGATGCTCTGAGGCACAGGAACTTAAAGGGCTGCACTCAGACAAGCCTTCTCAGTCATATTCACAACCTCATTTATCTATTTCCTGCAGGCTTGGAGTGCTCCCAGACTGTGTTCGCTGTGCATCACCCAGGAAAAAACATATCAGATTGTGATTTAACTTTTAAATAAGTTTTCTCTTCCTAGAACATCTGCTTTTGTGCTGCTTTCCATGTGCCACAGGGTGTTGTAACAGTAATGTATAGTTACAAGTGGACTGCATTTGACAGCCATTAATACTAAATGACATTTTCAGCCATGGTGATGCACAGGGAGCCCTGCTCCCTTTCTGCATCTTTTCCAGAAAGATAACACAAGGCAGAAGCAAAAAGGAAAGTAGCAACATGCAAAATCCAGTTCACAGGTTCAGCTCATGGACAGGAAGTCATACCCAAAAGGGTGACTTTTTCCCCCCATAAATAGAGTAAGAAAAATCAGTGTAACAGACAAAGCAATGAATGCAATTGTGTCTGTACTCCTGGAGCACAGTTCCCACAGCTTGTCACAAAATGGTACTTGAAAATAGAAATGCAGGATGACTTGTCTTGAATGCAGCAGGTAAGGGAAGCAAACAGGGAGTAGTTACAGCAGTACACAAGCTGGTGAAAGACATCAAAGGAGAAACAAAACTGTGTGGGATAATACAGAGATCTATTTGGCCACTTCATATATTCAGAAGGTAGATGGCCCAAGATGCATTTGGCAGTTTGCATTTGTTCTCCCTGCAGAAAGATTGGAATATGCTTCTTCAAAAATATTCAAAGCAAAAAAGGAGTTGATCAGGAAAGAAAATGGTTGATAAAAAAAATTACAGTCAGCTTGGAAATAGGTAAAACAGAGGTTGTGGACAGAGTCTGCTGCCAAGACCATCCTTCTGGCATGGTTTGCTTTCTTAAAAAATTCCAGCTGCTCCCATTACTAGAAGAGACTTGTGAGGATTTTTCTTATTTTTCTATTATTAATATTTTTTATTATTTACCTCTTCATTCTTTGAGGCAAATTATTAAGTATTATTTTGCAAGAGAGAAATGTGCCCAAAATTACTACAATTGCTTTAATAGACACAGAGCAGGAAGCAGGGACTGAATGTAGGTTTCTGGAGTTTCTGTGTCACTTGCTAAACAGCAAAACCTTGCATTTCTATGGCAACATATGTCTCTTTCTGTGGGCTGTCTGTGCAGCCTGTGACTGGAACAATTCACATGGGGAACCTAAGCCCACAGGTGTTAGGAGTGAGAATCATTGTTGCAGTGCTGATTCTTTCTCTTTTGAGTTGTCTGAATACAGATTATACAGTTCAATTTTAGGCACACAGTTCAATTTACGGATCATTATGGGCCAGTCTTCCCTAGATGCTGAATAAAGTGACTCAAGAATTTCCCATTCAAATGCTTCCCTGCAGAAATGCTTTTTTCACAAAACAGAAATTTACAGGAAAAAATCCAGTTTTACCCGAATTCACTCTTTTGAGAAATTCATAATGATAGCAGGGCCTTTTCTTCTCCAGGGAAAAAGAAGGATTAAAAAGCATTTGCCAGACAGGCAGCTCACAAATTGAGATGGGTTTTTATCACGTTATTTTTTCCTGAGAGTTTTTTGGGGTTTCGTGTGCAGGTGTTGATGGTTTTGTTGTTGTTTTGGGGTTTGTGTTTTGTGAAGTTTTTCCACATCCTGGACATTCCTTCCCATAAAATCCAATCATCCATATGTTTGGTTTTTTTAAAATCTCAAATTTGAAACAAACTTCTATCACCTCCATCACTCTTTTAATTTTACTTCCTATTTGAAGATTACTGAAAACCCAGTATCTGTCTACAGGTATTAGAATGCTGCAGACAACAAGAACTGTTGGAGAAATGGATCCAAGATCATCATAGCATTTGTCAAATAAAATCTCAACATCCCAGTGCCAAAGATATGGTAAACAGAAGCACAGTACAGATGTTGATGTCAAATATTTAAAATTGAATTGAACAAGAAGAGAACAATTTTATTTTGAAGATGACATAAATCTTATTTAACTTGCCTATACCACAGGGTGGTGTCACTGCAAATTTTTGATGTCTTTCCACTAGCAATTAAGGTGGTGTGGTTGTGTGGGTGTCTGACTACACACTAATGTTTTTTAAAAAGTCCTGGATGAAAATTTCACAGAAAGATACAGTCCTGGAAAATACTGAGTGCTAAACAAAATCAAAACAAAGGTGCTGGGAAGAACTGGACTCAAATTCACTCCAGAAGGGAAAGTGTGAAGGGCCCAACTTGTATATTTGGTCAAAGAGCCATGTTTCAGTACCAGAAGAATGACCAGCATCCCTTACTCACATTCATCCTATAGCACTGTGTATAAATATTTTACACTTCACCTGATTATATTTACTATAAGAATTTTAAATGTGTATCTGGGATGTATATTTTTTCACCAGCGTGGGAGTAGTGTTTTTTGGAAAAAAAAACCAAACAAACACAAACAACAACATTAAAAAAATCACTGCTACCAATCCTGTCTTCAGCAGGTACCTGATGAAACACTGCAAAAATTGTGAGTTAAATACCCAGGGTGAAACAAAAGTACAGTGCCATTATTTTGGTGCACTTACAATTCCACTGTAACTCTCAATAAAACCAGCATGAGATTGATAAGATAAAAGAAAGTAAAACCTGTTTCTCTGAAATTCTCCTGGGACAAACAACCCTGCTAAATTTATTTAATCCTTGGAAGTTCACACATATGCTGGAACTATGGCCAACTCATTCCTCTGTTCTAAATGTAATAAACACATGACAAATCTGATCCCATCAGGAAGTTAATACCTCAGAAAAGCAGTCAGGTGGGGGTTTTTTACCCCTTTGAAATAATGGGAAGCTTTTATTATATGCACTGGAAT
Organism: Corvus kubaryi; assembly: GCF_017639235.1. Classification (NCBI taxonomy): domain Eukaryota; kingdom Metazoa; phylum Chordata; class Aves; order Passeriformes; family Corvidae; genus Corvus; species Corvus kubaryi. Next base: position 1,651,401 of record NW_024581134.1, on the reverse strand, counting down.
TTAACTATTACTTCCATGTCTTGTTAGGAAAGTATTAAAGTGTGGGGATGTCTGAAGCAAAGCTATTAAGTTATTTGATGACTTGACTTAGTTATTCTATTAGCATACCTGATGACAAATATTAAGAATTCCATTAGAGACTGGAATTGTAGCTGGTAAATCTAAAATCTCAGTGTCCACTTTGCTTGAAAGAAATTAATATATATCCAAGGAAGTGACTGAACAAGTGCACCAGGGGATTAATTTCCAGTAGATTTTGTGTAGAGGGGGTGAGAGCAATGGAAAAGTAATGTAACCATTCTTGAAAACTGAAGTAATTTTAAAATATCTGTGGCTTCAGTACAGTCTATTGTCACTACTCTTATTAAGAGCAGTAATCAAGTATTTAGTTTAATTATAATTTTTTATTAAGTATTTAAGCAGTATTTAGTTGCCTTCCAGGAATTCCAAGTAACTCTTCTAGAGAGTAAACATTACCTGTGTGTATGCTGGGCACAGGCACACCCAGACAAATATGAATCAAGTTGGGCAGCAGAAGCACTCACTAGTGCATTGCAGAGGTGTCTGAATGCATTAGCCCAGAAGCAGCACAGAACTGAGTGTGACTCTGCCATTTTTGGCACTGCAGAGACTTCTGCAGTGCTCTGGAGCTGCACCAAGGTGGGCTGGTATGAGTTTCACCCTATGACATACAGCAGCTGTCCATTCCTAGAATGGAGATTATCTGCACTGTTATTTTAATTAAACCTCAGGCTCAGATTGCATGTCCACTCTTAGGTACATAATGGATGAGGAATGCATGCAGCATGCTACACCTTGGAATGAAGAGCAGGAAAGCAGCTCAGGCAGGCAGAGTGTACTCTCCTAACAACTAATCTGAGAGAAAACTTCAGCCAGCATTATTCTGCTCAGAAAGAACTTTCCCTCAACTGCATTAGCTGCTCACATCATAACTATTCTGAAATCATAACTGGCAGTTCTCCCTGCCAAGGCTTTGGTTTGATAAAGGTCAGTCCAGAAGTAAAATTTAAGAGTGTTATGATGTTTGGCTTAAAATAGCAATTCACTTCTGGAATTGAAATTTACAAAAGGTATTGTGCTAAAATGCTTGTGTTTGAAGTTTATGCTTGTTCATCCAGCTGAAAGTTTGGCCACTGGCTGGGGAACTTGTACACCAGACAACACATAAAGGATGATAAATGCAAACAGGACATATAGGAAATAAAAGCTGGAAGAGCTCCAAGTGCCTCCTCAGGCAACAGAATGTACAATCACTGCCACTTGCAACAATTTTGACACAGCTTGTTGTGGAGAAAGTTGAGATGTTCTTTATGTAATCAATATATAACGACAGAAAAAGAGCATCTAACTGGAAAGTCAAGCACAGATAACCAAGCAACATCTGGTCCACACAAATTATCACAGAGCAGGACAGAGGAAAAGGAATCAAGGCCAGAAAAAAAAGTCTTTGATCCATGCACAATCGTTACAGGTCTGACAGTCAGTCCCTCAGGTCACCCAGGCAGTCAGAGAGCAGCAATGAGGAGAGGAAAGGAGGGCAGTGGTTTGCAACCACCTGTCCTTCAGACAGAACACAATCAGCAGCTCAGGATTTGCTGGCAATAGCAGCATCCTCAAATGCTTCCCTCACCTTCCTTCAGCAGGCAGGTCCTGCAGATATTTGGCACTGGACCGGGAGGCATAGGGAACTCAGCAGGTTTTGTCCTTCTGCACAGCTGTGTGACAGATCCCAACTACATAAATCTTGTATCTTATCCCAGAATTTGCCCAAAGTAATTTTTTTACTTCTTAATGTGCACATTCACAAATACACACAATTTTCATCTTTTAGTTCTCCTCCCAAATGCTCACATATTCTTCAGAAAGGAAATAAATTATATCACTGTACTCTGAATAGCTAAAGCTCCTAAAAACAGCTCTCAGAAAAATGGGAAAAAACATCGTAAGAAAATATAATTTCACAATTAGAAAGTATATTTGATTGCAGAATATGTGTCTTTATTTGCTAAAGAATTGCTTTATCCAATTTGCCAGGGCCCTGATTGCTGTGTGCTACTTGGAAGTGATTGCTGGAGACTAGACTTGCAAAAGGCTATCACTAGAGGAAAATATTCCAGTGCCAAGTTTGTATTCTGGTTCCCAGTCAGGATGATTGATAGTTTTATGGCCTTCAGCTACAACCCCAGCCTCAGACAGCTGAAGAGAAAGTACAGCCCAGTGCTCTGAGGTAACCTCCCTCTGTACGAGCAGCTCTCTCAGAAGTACCTTTGCTGTTTATGCAAACAGGGTAAGGGCAGACTGCAGGAGAAACAACCTCCCAAGCTGCCCCAAAGGAGAGCATTTTTGCTGTGGCTCAGAGCTGCAGAGCAAAATGGGTTAAAGCAGTGTGCCCAGGTGATCAGCATGCACAGAGGGACAGGCGGGAGGCACAGAATTAGGTCACCCTACAGCAGCCTCAAGGATGCCGTAACCCATGCCAGAAGGAGCTTTCAGAGAGTCATTTACAGCACACTCCTCACTCGCTGCTCCAGGGGAATAAAAACCTTCAGAGTTAGTGCCCACCTGGGAGGTCAGTGCAGACGGGCACTGCAAATTCAGGTCCTGCCTGACAGTGCAGTAACTTCCACGTGTATGGAACTCCGAATGCCCCAGACCGAATTAATGGCTTACAGCCCTGCCTGATCTAAAAAAGCTGCAGTTCCCCCGTTCAGGGGGTACTTTTCTTTCACTCCAGCTTTTTTCAAGCCTTTTGATTGTAAATTCCTCGGGGCAGGGAGTGTCATATTTACACAGTGAGAGTCTGCTTGTGGGAGGATTTTGTAGCTGCTACTGTAAGAATAGTAAACACGAAAAGCAGAACTGGCAGAACAAAGGCTTAACAAAAACACGAGCCATCACAATTTCCAATTCCAAACCACCTAAATAGGGTAAGGCAAATATTTTGAGGATTTAGTCAAAACACCTCTTCAAAACCTAGAAATATGTGGTGTCTACAATTCATAAACCAACTGAATGTTTCCTTTGTTTGCAATCCTTCTCCAGAAAACCCCCAGGTATCAATGGAGACCTTCTGAAACCCAAGAACAAATTTGTGATCTTGCTAGACTGCATCTGAAAAAAAAGAGTCAAACAGCTCAAAACTGCAGGGGAAAACAAGAAGTAGGAAAAGCCTCTGAATATAAATCCCCCTGGGTACCTGCTAGGCTCGGGCACCTGTAACCTGCAGCCAAGGCACCTCTGTCTGCAGAATACAGCAACTGCAGAGCTGCGAAAAAGGCTGAACATGTACTTATGGATACTGCAGGGGCAGGGGTAAGAGCAGTCTCTGTGGCCAGCCAATATGACAACATACAATTATTACTTTACTTATCAGCTTTAATGCAGATGCTTCTATGCATACACAGTGATGAAAATGGGGAGCTGCACGCTGCCTTAACGTGAAATGCACAGTGCTGATGATTGCGAATGATGAACTGCTCCATCTCTCTTCCCACAGTCAAATAGGGATGGATTAATTGTTACCTTATTTATTATTTACATTGCAATAATGCCCTGAGACCAAATCCATATACTTTTCTGCTAGCGTAGACACTGCTTGTGAATGTGTCTTTAGTAGATCATTCTTTTACAGGCCTTTGTAAAATATTTAACATGAAACTAAAAGAGAACTGACAATGGCTGGGACCTCAGATACTGAACCTACTGTCTACACTGCTTCCAGTAAAACCTTTTTCTTCTCTACACTTTGCCACCTGCCAGTAGTCATCTGACAGCTCTCACTTCCATGCCCCCATCTCCCCGAGGCGTGGATTCTCTCTTAGCTCTTTACATAGCACGAGTTTCTGCCCATGGCCAGGGGTCCACAAAGCCATGGGAAGAGCAGCAAAGCCAAACGCAGTGTGAACACCATGAATGGGCAGATGAATAGTTAATAGCTTTGCCTAAGGCTAAAGCCAGGATTGAAGGCAGTCTTGATCATTAAGCTACAGAATTTTGAATTCACAAGGCTATGTTTCTAGAGGAAAAAATTAATTAGCTTTGCATGGGGGCCACAACCCAACAAATGTACCAACAACTGTGCTGATAGGACAATACAACAGCAAGAGCCAGGCATTGAAATGTAAGCAAAAACTAATGTTGAGTGATAAAGGTTACAGCAACAGCTAGGTGTCCACGGTCCACAGATAGAAACCAAAATCATGGGAAAAAATCCAACGTATGTGGTGAGAGCTAATCTAATCATACACTGATTGGTTTGACAAGCAGCTTCTGATTGCTCCTTATGCAAGTAAGAGAAAAAAAGGGATATTTCTAAATTTATGGCATGAAACCAGATGTATTTTGGTGCTTTCTCGAGTTGGCTGAAAGCATGCAACAGAAACATTTCATAGGATCATATCTGTTTTCATGGCATAGTGTCAAAACACAGGTTGACAGTTTCATCTTGACTACTTTAAGAAATTTTCTTCTGAAATGTTGACATTTATATTTTATCTCAATTGGGCATTATGTCAAAGAAAAATCATTTTGTTGTATAAAAAGTGAGGGTTTTTTCCAGTATCTCTCTTTTTTGAAAAAAATCATTTTTGCAACCTAATGAAATGTAAAATCTATTTTCCATGTTTCAGAACATGCACCTATTTAGTATTTTTTTTTTAAGTTATCAAGATACAAGTTTCAATTCACTTGTTTGCTCACTTGGGCATAGAAGTAATGTATGGCCACTTCAGGATCATGGCTTTTGAAATCTGTGGATGTTCAGGTGGTTGAATAACCTGGAACAACTGAAATCAAAGGGAATATCCACTAAACTCTGGATGTCTCCAGCTTTCAGCAAAGCAAAAGAGTTTTCACTGCAAACAATATTTTAAATCAGCATGACAAATCAGAATGAAGTATTAGCTACCCTTTTATTTCTGGATTCAGGAAGAAATTTAGACTAAACCTTCCTTTAGGATATATCAAGCATCTACTGACATAAAATATTTTTAACAAAAATGGTCACTGTATAAAGGGGGAGAAATTCATGCAAAAGCTTTTATTTGGTCATAGTTACTACTTAAGTATGCTAAAATAAACAGATAATTACATTTACAATAGAAGTTAAGTTCCTGATGTACTTCAAAGGGAAGGGCAGTCAGGTGAAGTGCTTTTGACAATATTTTCCCCATGCTTTGAGCACATACTGCCAACAATCTAATGAGGCACCTTTCTAGTATGAGCTGTAGGTCAGAAAAATCCATGATAAAAGTAATGATTCTCTTTTTGAAAATCTGTGGGTCAAAGAAGAGGCATGATGTGGCTGCACAGCAACTTTGCCCTGTAATGTTAATTTTGTCTCTGTTCCTGCCTTTCCCTCTCCAAAGTCAATTGTCAATCTCCTCACACATCCTTGATGACAGTAATTTGCTTGCCTGCTAACAGATGAAAAGATTTTAGTTATGAGATATATTTAATAAAATTCCCTATCTCTCCCTCTTGGGCCCATTATTAGCAATTGAAATGTATTTATTATGGCAAAAAAGGTGGTGCCTCAAGCTGAGGGCTATTGTCACTCTCACACTCATTTGAAAGCAGTGCTGACAATACTCAAGCACTGTTTGGTTCTGGTAAATGTGCAGGCAAAGCTACCAGCACACAAAGGGCTCTGATTACACCGAGCAGAGATTCCATGTCACAGCTCCCAGCCTCAGGGTGTCAACCCACCCCAAAGGCCAGCATTCCTCAGCTTGTTCAGCTGGAACATCCTCTTTGAAAATATTGCATCCCATTCAAATTTACTCTAGAAAAGTATGTATTTCCATTGACATCATGTACAGGTTGTTTATTTGTTCTGCCAGATTAGCCAAATATTTTGTAGGTGAAGACAATATGTTTGTTCTAATGAAACTCACCTCAACTTAAAAATTTACTACACCATCTTTATTTTCTCCCACACAGTACATCTAATACATTTAGCTAAAATACCAAGAGATGGTTACAGATGGTAAAATGCATTTCTACATCTTCGGAGTGCCCCAGTCACTCAAGTACATTTACAGCTCTACTCTTTGGTTAGTTTTGCTCTTTTAAGGTGAAATGTCTCATACTTCCCTTTCAGAGCAAATAAAAGTGTTTGAAGTTTCAAGAATCTCAAGAGTCAAGAAAACCATTTTCTACTAAACTACCCTCTCAACTGGCTTGAAATGAAATGTCAGGCTGTCAGCTGAAAAACCCCACAGCAGAGCATGGTGCCTCTCACTGACGGTATCATGAACAGGACACACAGTGCTACTGCTCTTTTCTTTACTCTTCCCCATCTATTTTCTCCACCTGTGTTCCAACCAGACAGTTGTTTCCCTGTGAATGTGGAAAGGAAAGATAAAATCAAGGCCAAGTTCAGTTGTTACCTCTGACAGCTGACCAAGAAAGCAGAATCTTTTCTTAAATGTAACTTTTACATTGGCTTCCCACGTCAGCTGCACAAGTTGTTCTGTCCTGGTAGTTGTTGACAGTAGCTATAAAAAGCATAATATATTCATTTTCAAAATCATACTTCTAAATAACCCTTCCATGACAGCTGGACCAGACATTTTCCTGTCCTAAATGAGGTGTGCTTAGGGAGGAACGGGAGAAAGCAGAGAGAAAAACAAGCACTTTTTTGCACTGCATTTCTACTTTTAGCTCATTCATTCTCTAACCCTATTTCTCTCATTTAAGATTAACTGATAAAAAGGATGAGCTAGCAACACCATTAAATGAAAAGAAGACCATCACCTTGAAAAAAGAAGGAAGAAACTTCAGAATTGAGTTTTTTAAGTAAAAAGACACCAACACTTATCTTGTCAACAATTGGTCAGGAGCTACTTTTGTTATGCTTTTATTTGTAAAGCAAAAAGAAGTGGAACAGTTTAGGTACCGAATAAAGAAAGAGGGACCTTGAACAACAAATTTATAATAAATATACATTTCAGAGACACATGCCAGGTCTAATGAAGTTGGGGTTTCTTTGTAAGGAAGTCTCTGGCAGCAGACAGAACAACATATGGAAAGGGTAAACAAAGCAAAGAAAAATAAAACCCTACAATGAAAATAATGAATAGGGGGGAAAAGGAAACCAGATTCAAATCTCTGCTTGTTTAGAGACTGTAAATTCCCTACACAGCTTCTTTCTTAAAGCACAGCTTTTCACTCAGTCTCATGAAAAATGTAGGTCTTAGTTCCTTCTCGCTTTAAAATGGAAATATCCACACCCTGCAGATTGGAAGAGAGCATCTCATCTAGCCTATGGCAGCCAGATCCAACGTGTACCATGGAGCTGATTATTAGAGTCACTTGAATGGTAAAATATATTTCTCTTATCCAGAGAGTACGACCTAACAGCTAATGATTTATATTCACTTCTGTGTGACAGAGATCAGCCCCTTCCTTTCCAATCTTTAAGAGAAGGCTATGGAAAAGTGATAGCAGCTCCATGACTAGCACATTTCTTCTCACTCCCCTGTATCTGATGGTTCAACTTTTAACACTAACACCCTCAAGGGTGATGATGGGAATCTCTTTAATATTCTGCAGAATTCCAGCTTACGACATCTCTTTGTTCGAGGTCTGTAGAAGGAGGCATTAGAAGGCTTCACAAAAAAGGCAAATGCAGCAACACAGGAAGCAGAGGGGATGATGCACTTTCCCTTGAGCAGTGGCCCTTGGCTCTGAGCATCAGATTCCCAGCTGCTGCTGAATGATCAAGGATAGAAAGCAGATTGCTTTTTGTCTGCAGGAGGCCAGGAGATTAGCTGCTGTGTCTTCTGTAAGCGTCACTGTAATTGTGGTCTTGAGAAAAAGCCAATACACAACTTCATACAAGGAATAAAGTAAACCAACTTATCTGAAAACTGAAGCAACACCAGTTGCTCCATGTCTTGAGTGGCATATTTAGGCACAAGCACACATCTCAACTGGTCTGTAATTTTCCTGAGGCATTTCCTTTGTTCCAGTAGAAGCCTCATATACACCTCCTGCATTTTAAGGTGCAGAATCATAATTAAGGTAATGAGAAGAAGGCTGCAATAAGTTAATGCTCATTTTCTCCTTGCCCAACCTTTGTTATTCAAGTGGGTGTTGGGTGAGCTGATTCATAACTTCAGTTTAAGTGCCATGAAGGGTGCATAGATTCTTACTTACTCATGCATATAAGTAAATGAAGTAATGTAACCTCATTCGTACTAACTGCCCTGAAACGACAGCTTTGAAACTCCTTGCTGCCTTCCCATAACCTGAGAGTCTGTTGGCAGGGAACTGCACTGCTGTTGTTACCTGAGCTGTTCTGTGCTCTGCAGAGCACCAGAGACTTTGTCCTGCTGTCCCAAATGCTGAACAAAATCACTAAATACAGCAGCAACACTAACTCAGAGCTATTCCAACCTCGATGGTTGTAAGACAAACAATTACAAACGTTCAGCTACATATAACCAGCCAAATTCTTTACCACAGTGGGATCATTTTCCTTGTTTGAGGACCAGTGAATTACAAACTGTCTCACCTGGAGTCACAGGAACTCAGTTTCTAAATTAAGTTTTCTCTCTGGGCTCTGGAGCAGTAACTGTAATTTAGTTAGCTCGAATGTCAGCAGTGGAAGCATTCCTCTGAAAGGCTGTTTGCATGCTAAATGCAAGGTGCTTAATCTCTTGCCATCACAGAAGCCTCTGCATATGCTGGAATTATTGGCTTGTGCAACAAATCCCCTAATTAAGAGTAGGAAAATCACCATAAAAGTCATAATTCCTAAAATTAATAGAATGTCTCATACTTGCAGCATCATGCAAATGTTAACAAAATTTAAAATTAACCCATGTAACTATACAATGATACACAGAGAAGTACCACTGTTCCCAAACAAATGGCAGAAAGTGAAACCAGTACAAAGAAGCTGGGTAAGACAATATTGTTAATCTTGGTGATAGGAGAGCACTCCTGCCTGAGTAATTCCAAATCATTGACATTCTAGGGGAACATTTTTCCTTAAAATATCATCTTTGCTGTACTTTTTTTAAGTTAGTCTTCACAAATCTTTTTTTGTAGCAATGACTGAGACAGAAAATCATGATGTTAAGACTGATATTACAAGAGTGGAAGGCTCTGGAACAGCAAAGAGTATGTTCAAAAATATTGAAATATTATATGGGAAAGAGATTAAATTAGTTAATTCATTAAGTCAGTAGGGGAATTAATCACAATCCAAAGTACTCACATGAGGGTGGTCTATGACAGTAGTCCCCTTATTCATAGAGCCAAGAAAAAGATAATAAGATCCAAGAAACTTGGGACCTAAAACTGAAATTAGGATGCATACAGAATTCTTAATTCCCCCAGAAGGAATTTTTACAATTCGGTTTGGTTTTCTAATGTTGAAATAGCATTCAAGGGATTTTTAGACTGTTCTAGCTATCACTGGTTCTTGACCTAGTTAAAACCAACCCACTGCCACCAATAGTTTCCCTATAGCCAGACATTGCAAACAGTTGTTGTCATGTATTTTTATCTTCTTAATAAAGTGAAGTTAAAGTCCTGCTATTTATTTCCTGATTTAGAACAACCATGTACTTGTATCCAGATCAAGAAGAAGAAACATATACCTGGGATTAGGTTACCCCAAACCCTTAGTTTTCCCTAAATTTGTTTCATAATTTTGTATATTAAACCAAATTCAAGTCAAACTTAGAAAGTTGAAATGTTACAATGTTTGTACACTGAATAGAGTGAAGACTGATCACTTCTTGCTTTTCTCTGTCATCCAAGGTTTGGGTCTTCAAAAGTCATGTGGTTAATGTAGAAAAAACCAACCCTGTGATGCAGTGAAGTCAACAGCTTGTTACGGAACTGACAGTCCTTAAAAGCTATTTAGAGAGAGAAAAACAACACTGCATCGTTAAGAGATGGCTTCTAGGGGCTTGGTATTTAATAGGATTTCCTACAGAAAGTGCATGGCAACTTTTGAATATTTCAGGTTGTTGGTCCTTAAACAATTTAGCCACAGTGGCTGTGGAGATGCAGGAAACCCCAGCAGTTCAGGTAGGCAGTTTGCAACTAGATTCAGACAGACAGACAGACAGACAGGTTCTTATTTGGACTCCATATGAAAGACAAAAGCACCAGTGAAAGAGATTAGATTTCCAAGGCTGAAGCAGCTGTCAAGGAGGCATTGCCAGTTCTGTTGCCATTCACAGTCCTGTGCTATCAAGGGATTCGAAAATTTGCACACTCTTCTTCTGCAACAATGGAGACACTGGAGAAAATTGCTGCAAAAACAGTCCTGGGACTTGGGTGGTGTTGCTGTGATCAGGCAGGAAGTAGAAGGAAGATGAAAATGGGCTGCTAAAGTGCTGCCTTGTGGGCCTTGAGATTTCTGTAAGAAGATTTTAAATTCTGGTGAAAAAGGACTTCTGAATGATTTGTAGCATGCAGCTAATATTTACTAAAGCCTTGAAAGGATTAGATTCAATGATTTAGCCAAACTGCTAATATTAAAAATACCAAAACTTCATTTACACCCCATATTTTATTTTCAGATATATGCAATTAAAGTCATTGCTTAGTTTGAAAGAAATTGTGAGTCAACAAAAGCTGAATTTTGCCTTTCTCTGGTCTTGAAGGATTAGCAGCAGGAGGGTAGACTTCCCAAAAGTCAGTGTAAGTGCAGTCATAGCACAAAAATGGTAAAATACTTTCATATTTGAACAAGCAGATTTTCAACTGTGTAAAAAAAAAAAAAAACAAACTTGCTTTACTAAAAAAAAAAGAAAATTAAAAAGAGCCAAGATGCTTTTGCCCGAGCCAGCCTGTGGCTACTATTCACCATTTGGAGTGCATTTCCCTCATTCCCTGGCAACAATCTAAATCTTTGCTGTTCTGAGGCAGCTTGAAACATTAAAAACCACAATTTCTGCATCTTTGAAACAAAGAAAAAATTTGTTCACCAAGATTTTTAGGAGGAGCACTGGGTTCCTAGACCTGTGTGCTTTCCCACCTCAAGGGGAGGCAATGCATAAAAGAATTGTGTGGGTTCAGCACTGAGCACACAGTGAAGGGCAGACGTGCCAGAGTCAGGATCTTTTTGCACATCTTCTGTTCTTTTTTGCACATCTTCTCACCATACCAGACCTGGTGGCAAAAGCATCTGCCAGTGTTTACTCCCAACACACTTCCCTGTTTCTTCTCCCTCATAAATGGCAACACTTGTGACAGTTATCTAAACCCAAAAAGCTGTTTTAATACCCCTCAGCAGTGCACTAACACTCGAAGGACTCATTTTCTTCAAGGGGATATTAACTTCTTTCTGAACAATCCCAGTTATATATTCATTCACAGCACACTATTCTCTTTTATCTTAGACCTTTAAAATAGAAGGAGCAATAGAAGGTGGAGGATTTTTACCCTCCAAGAAGTTTATAAGCAGTAAATGATCAGCCTCGGAGCACCCTAGTAGGAAAATGATGGCTGCTCTTCCTTGGAGAAGAGTGACAGGAAGCTAAGAACATTTTCAAGAGTGCCCAGGTGTATGGGACTCTCAGTTTAAGGCAATGAAAGCTTAATTTTCAGACAGTCAACTGAATAGTTGCAAAAACCATAGTACAGAAAGCAGAGGAAAGGAATCAAACATTTATGCCAAGATCAAAAAGCAAAAACCCCACAAAAATTACAGCGTTGGAAAGGAATGAACCCTTTTGAAATAATCTCCTGAAGAAATTTTCAAAACAAGGATGGAGGCAATGAAGGACTGGGATGCTTCTGGTGGCCAGGACTTATTACTCACTTTATTCTTGTAAAGGAACCAAGGCAAATATTTCAGGTTAAACTAAACAAAACAAAACAAAAAAAAATTCTCGATGGAAGCTAAAAATCATTCTGTGCTGAAGAGAACTCTGCCTCCTGACACCACTGACATGTAGAGTCCTCACCCAGTGGAGGTGACAGAGAACACTATTCCTTGGTTGAAGGCATGACAGTTTACCTATGGCAGCTTACCTGGGTTGTAAGTTTGACAAGTTGTCTTGTAAAATAATGTCATAGCACAGTTATTTGGCATTCCCATAGGTATTTTAGCAGCTTTATCTTTTTATATAATAAAACAAAAAGAAGAAACTTGAATTTAGGTTGTCCCATGGGTTTACTTTTGTGGAACAGGGTGGAAAGGAGGAGGGAGAGAGGAAGAAATCATACTCTGTAAAAAAATGGAAACCCACTCAATTCTATTTTAAGTGTAACTTCTGTAAAAAGAATCATCTGAGCATCAATTCCTATTTAATACAAGTCTCATGATTCAAAACCAGATTGATAAGATAGACTCAAAGTACATAATTTAGTAAATTTTTACACAGTTATATGTCTCTGCCATGCAATTAGCTTTCAAGTAAAATTGGGGATTTTTATCATAAATCTTCCCACCTGGGTAAGTGAACTGATGCAGAAAGCACTTGCTTTTCTGACCAGCTTCAGTGAGGGAGCTTCTGGACCTCAACAGTTCTCTCTGAAAGTGATTTATACCCATTTTTCTCCCAAGTGCATGAGAACATCCTCTAAAACCCCACTACAAAAAACTGAACCTAAAAATAGTCATTCTAGTCATAACAAGACAATATTTGTCTTGCTAGAAAAACCTGGTAATGAAATCATAACAAGCCAAATACTGCAGATTTCATTGTGGGAGCTTCACTTCATCACAGCAAAATACACAGTCACAACAACACAACGCAGCTGAAGCCTTACCAAATATAAACTCAGCTACCACAAATAGATATAAAGTTCAGCACAAAAATAACATGGACAATACTGCTGAGAAAGGAACACTGACAACACAGGCTTTTTTTATCCCCTTTTACATGTCCAAAATATTGAGCAGAATAAGGAAGAGATGCTTCAAATTATACCCCAAAAACCTTCCATTAGAAGTAAATTAAGAAAACTGTGTACCTCAGGCAAAGGGGAGAGAGACAGAAAAACTGAAATAACACACTCATGACATGTAGATACAATTCATCAATTTTGAAATTGAGAATAATGCAAAATATAGAACAAAACTTGTAATGCCTTGGCAACAGCAATAAGGAGAGGAATATTAGAAGAGTGTCAAAGAAAGGCCATGAATGACACCCCTGATACCTCACAGAGGAACACAGTAGGAATAATACCAAGATTAAACTCCAGCTGCCTTGTGTTGACAGGTGTGAGTGCAGGGATGGGAGGGAGGGGAAGGGTGCAGAGCATAAATCAACATGGGCTGAACGCTTTAATAAAGCTAAAATTTTTAAATGAATGCCGTCGAATTAGCATTCAAAATGCTGAGTGATGTGGATTATTTTTTTTCATTCCATGCCTGTTTTATTCTGAATCAAGCATTTCATTTTGTTAAAGTAGCCGTAAAAGAATGATATTTACATTGCTTTATGGGCCCATAAAATTTAAAAAAAAAATACATATGCTGCTTAATAAGATAACATCTCTATTAATCCTCTCACTGGGACCGACAAAGATGAGAACTTTACAATGGATATGAAGATAAAATGCAGGATTAAAAATAAAATATAGAACAAGATTTATTTTTAATTAATTCACATGCCACCTCCATTCAGTTGATGTACGTGGGAGAGCTGCATTAAGCCTACAATGTTCTTACCCAGAAAAGAGTCAGACCTTAAAATTGTCTCTCTTAAGTAGGTAGGTAGGACAGTGTACCACTGAAAGTTGAGAGAATCTGCTCCATTTCAGACATTCACAATAAATGTCTCTTTTACACAAAAAATAAGAACACACACACACATCACTGCCTGCTAATTTTGTTAAAGCAAAGAAAACAAATATGGGTAACAGTGGATGTGGAAAATTACATGGGCATACTCACCTAAAACAGGCTCAGTCAAACTGTTCAAAAAAATTTGAAAAGATTCACTGCAAACTCGCACATAAGTTCCTAATGTTAGTCTCTTGTACAGAGATTGAGTATTAGCAAAAGGCAAGATAAAGCCTCTGATAAACAAAGATAAACCCTGCATAAGCAAAAAGTTACAATTTACTTAAAACTTCACATTCTTAAATAAATGTTTTGAGCCTAAAAAATCACAACACGCAAATTACAGCATAGGTTCTATTCATTTACAATATGGAAGGATGGAGTGTGACTTGTTCTAGATGTGTAGATGAAAACTCAATTGCAATTTTTAATTGTGGGGAGATCTCACCTCTGAACTTTTGTAGCCTACCTTCAATCTATGTAAACTTTTATTACTCACAAGGGCTGGCTAATACATTAACAACTGTTTTTCCACAGCTTCACAAGATCAGTCAGGACTATGCCAAATGGGACAGACTATCCCAAATCCTCAGTGAAGCTGCTGATTCTGTGGACCAGATGGACACGTGACTCACGGTGATCAGATCAGAGACACAGGGCCTATAACTCACAGGATCTAGCTTACTTTCTTAAATTCATCTTGAAGGGATGGGCAAAGTCCTACTAAATTCTTAAAGAACTGGCCCATCAACCAAAATGGGACCTGTATTACAGGTGTGATGAGCGAGATCCACAGGGATAATCTTTAAGACATAGGGATGTCTTAGAAACTGTAAGGAAAATTAAGGAGATACATCTTGTGCTTTGAGATCCCGTTTTTATGACAGCAGGTCGAGCACTGAGATGAATCCTAACAGCTCTACATCTGAGTCTGGCACCATCTCATCAAACAAATAGTGTGGGGAGAGCCATGCTTTTGTAAAATTACAGATCAAAATCAAAAAGTCTTACAAAAGGAGAAGCAGAGGCAAATGCTGGAGGAATTGGAGGAGCCAGAGCAGAAACTGGCCCCAAGCCACAGTGAGGGCTTTTTTCACTTCAAAGCAGAGGAACCCAGTGGGATGATCGAAGCACGATCTGTTGCTGGCAGCAGCATCTGTGCAGACACTGTGGGCTACACTGGCCTGCCTGGCTACCACAGCTGAGCACATGAATCACCAGCTCTCTCTCACGATTAAAGAATTCCCAGTAACAAATTCTGGTTTCTAATTTTCAAGCAGTGTGGTACCAGAGCTTGGGCCAACAAACCATCCGTCACAGCGTGGCCTTTGCTGCAGAAATGACACAAATGACACTGTGAGCAGCAGTAGGAGCACAGGTTTGTTTTGGGGAACTGGTCAGCTGCTATCAACTCTTCTAGTTGAGTTGGCCTGAGATCCATGGTGTAAATGGAAAGAAGTCACCTACAGAGGTGGCACTTGACCATTTACCAGAGTGAACATTAGTGGAGAGTAGCAATTAGATGTTAACAAAAAATTTGTGGGAGAGTAAGAAGTGATCCACAGATTCCCTGTATGTCATAACCACAAATATCTTCGTACAAATTCCTTAAAGTGTAGTATTTTTATTTCATTTTCTGTGATTTTATGGGAATATAATATTTTCCCTCCCTCTGTTTTGTTTTCCCATTATTTTTGTAGGTGCCTTCTGTTATATTACGGACCACTGAGAAACCCAGATGGATTTGGAGACTGTGTGGTTCCTCCCAGTCCCCACTAATTGAATGCTTCTTAATAATCCACACAGTAATTCTGATGACAAATTTGGGAGAAATTTGGGCCAGATTTTTCACTTAGTTTTGCACGCCAAATGTTTTACAGACTTTTTTTTGGGTGAGGGGGTGTGTACAAATTGGCATTTTACATTGAAAAATGCCTCCCACAAATCCTAAAATAAGAAAAAAAAAAAAAGATGGTCAGAAATATCTTCTGCATTTGTCAGTTCCTTCAACCTCAGGAATCTGGTTTACAGTTAAAAAAACTTATGTCTTATGGGTTCTAGTGTTTAATATTGATAGATTTGCTGGTTGACTAGAAGATACCTTCTAGCAGATGTCATTTTCAATGCTTCATATTGCTGGATTCTTACCCTTTGGTAGCAAGGCAACATTTACTAGAGAAATCACAACCTTTTCATCAGTCACAGTAGCACTGTAGGGCCAGGATCCAGCAAATAGTGGTTATGAAAAATATGATCAGGTCTGTCAGTCCACAGACTGGGAGAGATGAGCTCCAAGTCACCCACCCACAAGCGTAACTTCACCCCTTCCAAAGACATTTCAGCCTCCAGATATCAAAATGCAGAGCTTGCAACAGACTGAAAATGAAACTTCAGTCTTCCCAGAGAACAGTTCCTATTTTTACAAGTAAATTACATACATTTCCCCTCAAGTTTTGCTGCTCAGTAACGCAACTTGAAAAACAATATTATTGTTGCCACATGGTGTCTAGAAGGAAAGGTAGACAATTTGCATGAGTACATGGGGTTTTTTCCTCTAAAAATCATCATTTAAATTTCTTATTTTTATTTGCAGATTTATTTGTGTTACACCGGAGAATATTTTGCAAAAAGAAAATTACAACTAACATGGCAAAGTCCTGTGCTGTATTTTGTGATCAAAAGCATTTTCATAGAATCATAAAGTCACAGAATGGTTTGGCTTGGAAGTGACCTTACAGATCATATGATTCCAACCCCTCTGCCACGGGCAGAGACAAAAAAGACAAAGTTTCTCTGCATATACATTGGAAAGTGATACCTAATGCTGCTGTTGGACTCCTTTGTTGTAAATAAATGCATTGATGTTAAACTACTTCAGCTAAATCTGTTCTCTACGAGCCATCAGGAACTTCTGAGTTTCAAGGCAGCAGTTTTGCTTGATTTATATAAAAGGAAGCATTTGGCTTTGTCAGCCAAAATGAACCAGGACACTCAGTTGTGGAAAAATGCCAAAACTCTGCTATTAAAAGTTACCATGTAGTGCCAGCTTCTGTTACCACAGGGTTTGCTGCCATTTACCCACCACACAGGAATTACAGAAGGCCAGAGATGTGCAAAGCAAGGAGTGGAACTGGGAGCCCTTTTCCTTGCCCTCCAGAACCTATATAACAATTCCTTTTTCTCTTTGGAAAACTGGAGGTCATGACCCTACTATGGGGCAGTAAGTGGCAGAAGGAGTAATGAATTTCAGGTGTAGCGTGTGGGGAACATATTTCATCTAAATCCATCCTTTATTGGCCACACTTCGCAGTTTGAGCCAGATGATAAGTTCACTCTATGAAAGCTGGTTTTGCTCAAGAACGTGGTCCTATTTTTGCCTCTCTTCTAAGCATTTTTGAAGGCAAATCAAATGAGTCATAGGCTCAGATCCAGGTAGGTATACATTTACCACTGTGTGGAGAGAAGAAAGGATCACAAGAAAAGACAAGGACAGAATGTAATCCTTGCTGATAACACAAACAAACAGAAAGCACTCTGAGACACATCAGTTGTTTTGACAATAGCCACCACCAAAGGAACTGTGTGCTTCATTGGTTTATTGCGGAATAAAGCCCTGCCATTTCACACAGGTCTGATTAAGCAAGGTGACAGATCAGCTTTGGGCTATAGATTTAGCTATGGAGTTGGTGGATGTCTCTTCTACATGCATGACTGTAATAGACACATGAGAATAAAAATAGCTGTCTTACATATATTCATATCTATTGTCTGGTTTTGAAACCCTGCAGGACAAATGTGAGTTGTCATCTCCTTCTTCTCCCCCAAGTCAAATGGCTTTGAAACAGTAATGAATACCAGAATTAACAGCTCTGGATTAGCCCAAAGATATAAACTCAGTGACAATGTTACAAGCCACAGCTTACAAAACAGATATAGAAGACACCAACAAATTTTGCCTTAAAAGCACAAAATGATTCTGAGGTATTTTACTTAAGAGTAGTTCCTATAGATTCTAAAGAAAGGAAAAAAAGCAGGATGTCAAAAGAGATGACTGTGTATCCTTCCAAAGCAATAAAACTTCCTATCTCTGCTACATTACTTACACACAAGAATGTAATTTTAACTTGATTTTAACTTGAACTTATTTTATTTCAAGAAAATTTACCTGACAAGTAAGATCGTTTAAGGGGAACTTTTGAGTTCCTCAAGTAAATCGTCCACTAATACCTAGATAGAAAACATGTTCCACCTTCTATCTTTATTTATTTCTTTATTTTAAGATCAGGAAGGCATTAAGCCTCTTGCAGCCAGCAATATGTAAGCTGCAGCACAAACGTGGGTATTTTCTCCAACAGTGACTGATGAAAGTTCCTCTTGTCTTAACAAATGCTGTCCTGTGGTTGATTCACTTTGCACAAAGTTGGGATATTTGCAAGTACACAGCTATTTAACATTCCTATACAGTCATGTCACCATACAAGCAGCAATAAATAATGTCACCCATCCAGCTCAACAGACCAGCGCTAGCAAGGTTATTTATTTCTGGGCAGTCAGTCCTGAGGCCTTTTAATGCATTGTGACTGTTGAACTCATCAGTAGATTAACCTCAAGGCAGAGCAAATTAGAGAATCTGCATGTTCTCTGTCATTGACAGATATAATAATTTATAGTAAAAGAAATTCATAACAAATTTAACAAACTGCGCATTTACAGTAAAAGAAATTCAGGTTTCACTATAAGAAAGCATATTTATGCTCCACAAGGTAGTTAATATACTTAGTTAATTGTCAGTAAAACTGTCAACACTTTATTCCTATAGTTTAAAGTAGTACTTTTTTTCTTCTGTAAATAAATAGGATTTTTTCGTCATCAAGATAATTTAACAGTACTTTAAAATATTTATTTATCCAGTGCTACATTGCAATTTGTGGCTGAGTGTGCAAACATTACATAAAAGTGTTGAGTGTTAAAGTGAGGGAAAAAAATCCCCGAACACTTCTTCAGAAGACTTTTACTATGAATTTTTAGCATCCTAATTCAGAGCTATCACTAAACACACTGTTAAACTGTTAAAATATTTTGAAAGATATTGTTCAATATTAGTGAGACCGAGCACAACCAGGAAATTACTTTGGTGTGTACTTACAATGGCATAATTAAAGCAAACCGTTCACAAGCAGCAGAATTAGCAGGAGCTGGTTTCTCATGGGCTCCTATTTCACAGATTCTTCTGGGTCTAACACAGACCAGGACTGAAGTGATGATTTCTTGAATTGGTTGTTCTTTCTCTTGATATTCTAAATATAATATAATGAGTTAATTTGTAGGATCGATTTGAAACTCTTGTCAAGTTTGGCTGAAAATTTTTTGACATGTGTCCTGGGTTGCAGTGTATTCTATTACCATCCTCACGAGCTGTTGAAATCAGGTGGGGCAGTGTTTCCTTGCCTCCTCCCCCCAGACTATCTTCCTGTTAATGGCCCATCACTGTCCTGCCCCATGACTCACAGATAACTCCCTCCGGACTATCTTCTGTTAATGAGCCTAATCAATGCCTGGCCTCATGACTCATCATCCCATTGTGAGATGCTCCACCCAGAGGGAGGAACCAAGCATTCCATCCTGGATATAATCTGAGATTCTGAACACCAGAGACACCCTTTCCACTGGATTTCCAGAGGACAGGAGCTACACAGCCACCACTGGACCTTCTGAGGAAGAGCAGACCCTTTTTACAGGATCACTGCTCCAGAGGACTGCAGCCACCATTCTACCAGACTGCTACCACCACCCTACCTAACAGGGACTCAGGTTGTATCTTCACTCTGTCAGTTTGAACCAGTGTTTTCTTTTAGTTTTTTTTATTTTCTTTAATTTTCCCATTAAAATGTTATTCTGACTTGGTGCCTCCCACTGGTTTGTTTTCAAACTAGTACAACATGTAAAAACGGTAAAGGTGAGGTGTCAGCAGAAAACCACCAACAGGATTTCCTGCTTCCTTATGAAGTTTGTGTCTATCAGACATTTGAGGCCAAGATCTCCAAGGAATCCAGCTGCTCACTGACAATTAAGATCCCTGATTCCCAGGCCCCCAGCCCATCAGATGTACTGTCTAAGTAGTGACGTCAGATACATGGAAGGAACAGCCAATTATTACAGCAGTGGATCTATCACTTCAGCACTCCAGAGGCTATTTACAGTGATTTGGTGACAGTGAGACCTCTCAGCTACTGGATCAGCTACACATCAGTGTCACAAGATCTGGCCTTCTGTTGAGGCAGGATTCCCCCTCTCATGAGCCTCAGAGTTCAGTTCCATGGGCTTTAGGCAGGTGATTTTTAGATGTGGATGTGTGTCAGGGACAGGATACAGATGAAATAATTTCTTTTCTTTAGACCCACACGGAAAAGCTTCCTTTTCTTAGGGGCTAATATAAAAGTTAAGTTTTGATCCTTTGATCTAAAGAGGCAGATAAGACATATTCTTGAACTTCAAAAATCTCTGAAAGTTTGCTGTAGATTTCTATAAATATTTTAACAAAGAAGACGTGTTTCTTGTCCCTTTCATTTTTAACCTAAAGACTTCCTCAGATTAAACACCTTATAGAGACCTTTTGTTTATATGTAGTCATTTTTGCATTGTGTTAAAAAAAGCTTTTTCATTTACCACTGCTTGTTAAGATTGCATTCTTGCATTTTCCTGTACAACAGATAAGAGAAGCGTCAGTCACCTCATCACAACCTCATTTGCCATTAAATTTAAAAAAGGAAAACCATAATTGTATCAATTATTCTTAGTCTTGCTATTCTTCAGCCAAAACCCTGTCACCTCAAAAATCAGAGAAATTATTTCACAGTTGTTTCTGGATGCTTCAAGCTGATTTTCCCAAACAAAATGATCCAAAGATCCACAAACATACATTCATTTGCAAAAATGAATCATACTTGCACAAAAAATACACTCAGGTGGAGGAACCAAGAATCTGAACAAGATTCTACATGAAAATAAACCTGGACACTTTATTGACATGACTTCATATTTAAAAATTTCGCTTTGAATTCAAAACCAGCAAATTTTAATATTTTCAGTGCTGTCTTTGCAAGGAAGAGAGAAGAAACTGTCCATGCCTTTTACAGAGGTTTTCCTAGCAAATTTGCAGGAACTATTGCTTCTAAGGTACAATCTCATGCTGAGGTGCCCAAAACGGTCCAATTCCATGTTTGCTAAGGTCTGCAAGGAGAAGAAATCTCTTGATCAATTCTATTGATTTCTGAGCTCAAAACACCTGTGTAAAGTTCTGCTGGTCTGGCATTTAGCCCTGTTATTTTATTGCTATTTTAGGTGATTTTTCATTGGTATCAGCTCTGCATTGTCACTGTTTCATCAGGAAGTAGCTGTAGCAGGACTGTGGCCCTGTCAATCAAGTGCTACCTACACACAGATTTGGCCGTGGACACTCCTGCTTTCCTATTTTGCTATTCTTTTCCTATTAAATTTCACAACTACTTTGCCTATAACAAGGACAAAACAAGCCCAAACATTTGATAAGGAAGCATAATAAAGGCTCTCTTTATTGGCAACATTTTCCTGATCCATGGTTTATTACATATATTGCCTAATTCAGGTTCAAAGGAAAGCTTCACTCACTATATCCACTATATGGTTTGAGGCAAAGACAATCTAAAAAACAAACCTGAACATTTTATTCTAAATATAGGTGGGTTCATATCTTTCCCCCAAAAAATGTCTCCTTAGTATTTTAAAATCGTTGTGGAACACCTTTCTTTTCTCTCTTTGGTTTCAGGAGGTTTTTTTTTTCTTAGAATAATAAAATGGAATTGTTTGAAAACCAGTTTTTATAATCTGTTTTAGCACTTCAAGAAAAGTAAGGAAGATGAAATTTTAAGAGTGTATTTACCCCCACCAAGAGGTTAAAAAAATATTTGTGAAAATGCTAAAGTGCATTTTTCAAGGATTTCAAAGAGGAATAACTGCAGAGAGCCCCATGGATACTTATCTTACAAGACAGTACT
Organism: Corvus kubaryi; assembly: GCF_017639235.1. Classification (NCBI taxonomy): domain Eukaryota; kingdom Metazoa; phylum Chordata; class Aves; order Passeriformes; family Corvidae; genus Corvus; species Corvus kubaryi. Next base: position 1,629,585 of record NW_024581134.1, on the reverse strand, counting down.
TACCAACTAAACCAAATTCCCCTTAAAGCTTTGCATCCCATACTTCTGGAAAATCCAAGTCACAATCTGCTGTCGCTGGACATGTCTGGCACACAGCAATTTTATCTGCTTGCTAATGCCAGTCCCATGAGTAACTTTGAGCATATGGCCTGAGATCTTAAATTGAATCTGTCTTCAACCAAAAGCCACAGTATGGAGGGGAGAGCACAAAGGGCTGAGATCATAAAGATCTGTGTTTGCTGAGCTGATGACTACCACTGGGCTGAGACTGCTTTCAACTATTCAACTGTCAGACACAACTGCCAAAATCCCAATTTGATCAGAGGCAACTGTGATTTACTATTGACTGCAACAACAGGGCCTGGCTGCTCCCAAAGACTTCTTCCCTACCATGCATCAGTTTGAAGCCCAGGGCAGGAGGGATACATGTCATCAAAACCACAAAGATCTGTGAGAGATACTAAGAATTATTACTTCAGTTATTTTCTGATAGTATTTTAAGCCCAAATTCCATATTTGAACTGCTTCAAACATCAACCTTACATCCATAAGCTTAATTTTAAAAAAGCAAACTATTTACAGTTTCTCCCACTTGATTTCATCTACTGCTAAAAGTAGCAGAATTTCTGTCGTACTTTGAACATATATTGGTTCTCTAAGCCTTGAATAGATCACAATAATCCAGAAATATACATTAAAGAATACAGTAAGGGGCACAGGGCAAAACATAAAAACCAAACCTACCAATTATAATCTTTGTTGCTCCTCATTTACTTTGACACACTTCGTTGGTTTTATTTCAGCTGAATGATTCCAAAAAATACAGTTAACACACCAAAGCTCTGCCCTGTCAGTACATGTTTTAAGAGTGTCATAAATTTGACTAGTTAAGAAAAATGGCTTTGCTACAGAGTGCCCACTGGCAGACTTACTGTATGCCAGAGCAGTTTAGGACTCCATTTCCCTGATCGAATAATTAATCATCATCTTCTTGAACTGAAGGATGTTTCCCTCATACCTAATAGTCACACTGGCATACTTTTTATATGATATTTAACAGGTTAAGTAGTTGGCATATATATACTTTATAAAAATCAGGTTTTATTTTATATATTCCAAAATATACTTTAAATTAGTCAATGGTTAAAGAGCTCTAAAATTAACTTTAAACTCCAGTGAAGTCAACAGAAAGACTGTCCCCAAAACAGATATTGACTGGGATTATCACTGCAAATTTGAAACATCTCTTCTAAAAAGCACAGAAGCCTCTCTTCTAAAAAGTCCACGTTGTGTGCCTACAAACAAGTTCTCCATGGAGCTACTGTTTTATTAAAGATGACTCTTAGACAAAGGCCTGGCAATTGTAACCTTGATTCTGTGTTGACAATTCTTAGACAATTGTCACTGTGAAGAAGATATCTAGTATGGCCTCGAGATTTACCTTCAGTATTTGACAAACGATTTATAGAACTGGAAATAGATTATCCTAACATAACAATAGTTCCATGCAATGATCTATAAAACTAACACTGAAATATAACCTGGCAGCTGTCAATCAGATAGGAACTTGGAGGATATGTTCTTTGACATAATTCAATTTCAGATATCCCTGGATATTGTGGGGGTCAGTGAGGTCACTCACTGTTTAAATAATAGCTGTCTTACAAAAATCTCATGAAAATATGTTCCCATATGATTTGAACAGTGAAATTTCTATCCTGCTTTTTAAAAACACACAGAATCAAGGTTACAATTCTTTATTCTTTTAGAATCGAAAAAATTAAAAGATTATGCTTTTTATTTATTCAATTTCACAAAGAATATCATATTTAGTAATCTCTTTAGTCCTTTCTTAGCAAGCATTGAATTTCAATGTTACAAATCCTTATTCATGAAAAAAAGTAAGATTTTTTAAATGTTTACCAAAATAAAATATGAGGGAGGACACATTTGATGGCTCCAGCCATGGGAACTTCCAGGAGCATCCCACTGAACCTTGTAATTGATTTCCATACCAGGTTCCCTCAGTTTGCTACAGACACCAGCTGCCTGTAGAGACACAGGGCATGAGGTGAGAGGAAGAAGCCTCAGCTATGAGAGCTCAGATTTGTCATGTCTCTGGGAATGCCTCTGTAGCTCCCTCCAGCATAACCATTTCTTCTGCAACAAAAATACAAATCCAGACCTCAGATCATTTGTTGTGCCTGGGGAAGAGAAAGGAGAATAAAATATATTTGCAGGAAATAGATGAAATGTTTTCAAGTCCAAGCTGAGTATTTATGTTACACCCAGCAGTGGAAGCCAAGTGCTTTTCAAATTGGGAAAGTGAATCATCACAAACATTTAGGGTTAAATCCGTATATTTCAAGTCAATGGTTGACAATGGATTTCTCTGCTAGTGCTAAATCAGGTGTTATGGTGCTGTGGCACTCTGGCAGAGAATTGGAGTATTAATCAAAGTATTTTGCACTCTGCTTCTCATTAAAATTTCCATGGGTTTTTGTGCAGCTGTATTGGAGGAGAGCAACAGAAGATCCCTCAAAGACATACAAATCTTCATGCCTGTATGTCACTGGGAGGTAAAAAGAAGTGAAAATATTAATATAGTCTGGATTTTTCCTATAAAATAGGAACATATAAAATATATCATGTTCTAGTTACTAAGAATCAATAAAGGTTTCTGCAGGGATGATAATATTTCCTTTCTACCAAAGCAAACTTTCTAAACCTGATAAGAGTGTGAGGGCTCAGGCTTTTTCTTATTATTTCTTTCCTTTTTCCCTGTAAGGAAACCTGAAGGATAAATTTTTTGAAATACTGCAGTTAGTCTACAAAAGGGTATATCGGATTTTTTTCAATATTTGGCACAAAGAATTTACTGCATGTCACTTCAAGGGTTGCTTCAGGGAATATTTAATTATGACAATAGTGGACTTTTAATTTTACCTTTCAAAATTTATAATTTACACAAAATGACAATTATTTTTATCATTTGGGGTTAATTTTGCAATGTAAACTTTCTAATTTTTGCTTAGGTTACATCTCCAGCATTATTAATACCTAGATGTACTAAAATTCTCTTCATTAGTAGCTTTGAAAAGACTTTAAATGGTGAAAATGTCTGGGGCAATGAAAGTTATACAAAAATAGACCAAACCACAGACACCAATTAGCACAAATTTCTTTTAAAACAGCACTAAAGAGATCTATTGCAAAAAAAAATAGGAATTTCTCTAAATTCTTTTGAGCACTCTCATAGTTATTAGCATTTTCATAAAATTAACTTGCAGAAGGCTCTCCTAGTAAAATTAGAAATCTTTTTTTCTGTGGCAGCAAAGTCTATTAGAGATATTGATAAAATGAAAGACACTTCTGAGCTATTATTCAGCACTGCTAATAGCTTTCCATGTCTGAAGATTAGCTACAATGAAGTATCCATGAGCATTTCAAATCCAGCTCTGTGCTCACCACTCCAGATCAGGCTGTTCAAATACATTCATGAAGCAGATGAAGTGCTGGTAGATGGGCATGGGTTACACTGTACACAACACATGAAATTATCACCATTATTAGCAGGGTGTAGATATCTGAAGCAAAAATATGGATAACAAACTGCTTGTAACATCAGCAACTTTCATAGAATAGAGGGTCTCATGCATAATCCAGACACAAGCAATATTGACTCCTGCTTAACTGAAGACAGGCCATTATTTTTCCCTCTCACCCTTCCAAAGGGATAAACCCCAGAAGGTTGCAAAGCCTATTTGTGCTGTCTGGGTTCCAAGTACATCAGGCACACACAGAAAAAGTGAATAAATCTGAGTTCTTATCTACCTCAATGTCCCTGTCAAAATCCACCAGTCTCTTCCAATGCATCACCTTTGCAAGCTGAACCAACCCTGTTTTCAGTGACAGTACTCCTGAAGTTTTAGTCCTAGGATTATTCTAGAATTACAGATTTTTCTAAAGATGAAAATGAAGTTTCCTTCTTTCAGGCCTTCCCACCTTTCTCCTACAGATCCAGGGCTGAAAATGCAGAGCCATGAGCACAGCCCTTGTAGAGTTTGTGTGCAGGCTCTTTATTCCAGAACAAACTTCAGGGATCCTTGTTAGTTCTGGGTTTGCCTTGCCCCACACACAAAGATCACCTGGAGAGAGCTATTCTATAAGAAGAATATTTCCTGATCTTCAAATTATAAGGCCCTTTTATCTTCCTGTTTAGGCAAACCACAATAATTCTCCTTTGTTGCTGCCTCAGAAACAAGGCAAAACTGCCATCAACCACTTCCTATCACTGCATATTAACTGTGCCTCACACAGACCCAGTTTCACTCCAGCTTTCCTCCTATCTTTGATAAGAAAGGCTGATTCATTTTTCTTTTTTTGCCTGATCAGCCAGATTGTCCAGCACTGGGCTTTGCAAGGCTGCACCTACCTCTTGTAGCCACCATTTCACAAATTTCAGTACATTCAAACAACAGTGCAGAGCACAAATTATTCTGCAGCCACAAAACCCATGCAGAGTCTGGCTGCCTCTTAAGTTCTGGTCATCAAACCTCTTGCAACATCTCCAAATTCCTCAGTGTAAGTCCCTGCACGTGGTGTGCACATAACCTGCAGGCAGCCCTGGTGATACCTAGTCTGCCAGCTCCAAGCACACAACAGTGTCCATGATTTTCCCCTTTCTCTTTCCCCTTTAGGATGAGGATGGGAATCTCTGTGGAGAGGGAGGCAAAAGAACCTGGTCCCACCTGCTTTGCTGTCTCAGGGAAGTGACCACAAAAACTCTTTCTACTTCATACTTTCATCGGGCTGTAATGAAAATGAAAGCTCATTCTAAATGATAAAACATCTGTAATTCCAACACTGAGCTTTTTAAAACTTCTGTTGCATTTCAAAAACCAGCACTTGGCCCATTCACTGCAAACTGTTGAAATACTTAAAAATCTTCGGGCCTACATTATTTGCTGTATATCCTGACAGTGTGGTAATCCCTAGATTTTATGTAATCAGATTAAATGGATGCAGTTGGTGTAGACTATTTCAAAACTATTTGAAATAACATTTCCATTTCTGAGAGAGCAGGGGAAATGCACAACTGAAAGGCCATTTATAGAAATGTGATTTCAGCTAAAATGGATGCAGCAAACCTCAGTGGGTAAAGGTAGTAATAACAATGCAGTATCTTCGCCAACAGCCAGATGCTGCTTAGAGAATTCTTTTTCTAAAGAAAAAGCCTTTTTGAATTGATAGGATGTCTTAATACTTGAGATGAAAGAGCATTTCAATGAGACAGAACCAATTTCAGTAATTATTAACTTCTTACAACTAGGGATAATATCTGGGTCAGGTCTTTTTTTTTTTTTAATGTAGGCAATGCAAACATTTAAAAGTAGAAACAAACAGAATATTGTTACAGTCTTTCAAAATGCAGTAGAAAAGCAAGCTCCAGAAAGAGGTAGATCCACCAAGCAATGTGTTTATAACAGTTCAGACTCTTTCAACCTCACCTTACAAGGTCACTAAATTTGCTTTTGGTCATACATAATTATCCAATGACTCTTCCATGTCATTTTCCTTAAAACTGGTGAGGAAACTAAACGTTTCTTCTCATTCCCTCTTCCACAAGCAGAACAAATGAGGAAATAGAAGTGTGACTTTTTAAATTTCAGTTTTCTCAGGCAAGTAGAGCATTTATCCTCCCTCCTCAGGGTAGAATAGGAATCACATGTGTACTGGAGTAAATGACTCATGATAGCAAGGGAGTAGAATAATCACCCATTTCCATTCCAGTGTCTGCTCCATCCCTTTTCTTTATGAACAGGGCAAATGAGGGAAGACATGGAAACCTCTGAAACTGCCACTACCATTCTGCAAGCATTCCTTTCCACAAGAGATGAACTGAAGGAAAACAAGGGCAGTATCAGAGATCTCTCCCTCTCTCTTTCCTTCACATACAACTGACTGGATTTTCCAAAATGTTTTCAATGCCAGCAATTGCTCTTTCAATAATAAACTGAAAAGACCCAGATTAAAGCTCCTGGTTTTCAGTTTACTGAAAATAAGGCATGAAATTAGAATATTTTATAGCTTTTGCATTGCAGGGCTTTTGTTAGAGCTCAGCATGAGGAAACAAGCAAAGCCATAACTTTGATTTGTGTGCACTGGCGAGTTTCCCAGCACAGTAGTAGAAACAGCAGGAGCTGGAACTTAAGACATGCAGCTAAGCATGCAGCCTCACCTGGGGAAGGGAAAGGAAAAAAGCCCAGAAAAAACAAAACCAACCAACCAACCAACAAAACAAAACAAAACAAAATTTAAAAACAGAACAAAGCAAAGCAAGACAACTTACTGTAGCAACATAGCAACACTAGGCAAAGTTGGGTAGTTTGCTTCGTCAGTAACCAAGCTGTGAGAGTCCCACTCAGTGAAAGACCTTTAAGTTCTTAGGATATTACATTACTTTAATAAAAACAGACATTTAGTTTGTTTTAAATCCCTCTGTTAATGTCCTGAGCAAAAAAATTCAATAGGAGAAAACAATGCTATTGATTTTTTTCCCCCCATCTTTACAGCTAATGGCTCTAAATATAACCCTTAAATATTTGTTGGGGGTTTTTTTTGTGATATGTCTTTACCTTCCAGTATGAACTGAAAGCCTTTAGCCTCGGTATGTAGGTGCTTAAAATGTCTAAATAATATAGTATGCATGAATCCCATTTTCAGGTCTGTACCCTAAGGATTCTTACTGGAAGACCAGAAAATTTCATTATTGAGACACTGCCAGATACTATGGCAATCTGCCTACTACACTGACTTTTGGTACTAAAGCACAGTTAAGGTTGTGCTGCAAAGTACAACAGAAAGGTTAATCTTGGTCTTTCTTTAATGCAGCAAGACTTTTTAGGAAAAAAGGTTTTTGTTGTTGCTTTTGGTTTGGTTTGGGGCTTTTGTTACAACTGGATCTGAGTTCTGTAAACAAAACCCCTCCCATTTTCTTAACTGCCCTTAAACAAAAAATAATACAACATTAACTTGGACCTTTTAAGTAAAGGGCCAGTTTTCAGGATGTTCAACAAACTTATATTCCCCAGCCTCAAACAGTCTTCTTCAAAATGAGCTGAGATGGCCCTATAAGAAAAAAAAAAATATATAAGAATATAAGAAAAATAAATAATAATACAAAAAATACAAAATACAAATAATCTTTTTTGCAGAAGACAGCATTTCCTTCCTTCCTATGATTTTGAATATCAGGGAATTAAAGAGTGAAACAAAAAACTTCACAAAGTGAAGACTGCAAGAAAGCATCCTCACAGAAAAGACAATAATCACTGCCAGGAATAACATCTGGCCTATGTATCTCTAAATAGTATCTCTGCCTGGGTCCTGCACACAGGAGCTGCCACTGTCCTTGTCCTGAGCTCCATCCCGAGCTGTTGCAGGGCACAGGGAGGGAGCAGCTCAGCACAGCCCTTCCCAGACACAAAGTGATGCCACCTTTTACACTGCCACACACAGCACAGGCTCCTCTGGGCTACCTGGGCACATTCCTCCACACAGAGCTTCATTCATGGGCATCTCTAGCTCAACCCTGCCCACCTGTGTTTTAAATGGCAGGGGCCTCTGCATCTTAAATATTGTGGGAATGACAAAACTTTCCAGCTCCTGTTTTTACTACGTGCATTGCTGTAAAAACCCCACGCTTTGATGGAAGAGAGGTCTCACATCCTTCTGGGAAGTAGCACATCAGTTCTCAGGTCTTAAAAGGTATGCAGGTGAACTCAGGTGGGAACAGGGACATTATGGGACATTACTAAATCAGCAGTGCTATCCTGAATCCCAAGATATCCTAAGTTAGGGCACCAAATAAAAAGGCTATTACAGATTATTCTTATGCACACAACCAGTTGTTACTTTTTCTGTATCAGCCTTTAACACCTACAAATCAAAAATCATTGAATAATCTGATAATTTGCATATACAAATTGTTGCTTACTTTAGCAATGCCCTAACATGCCACTATTCCTGTCTTAAAACAGTAATTAACTTCTCAACTACGTATTGCAAAGTTGCTGAGGCTGAGAAAGCAGTTTGTAAGCAAGCAGCAGAAGCAGCAGTAGCATTGGTTATACAACTCTGTTACACACAGGCTCATTTGCAGAACTACAAACAGTACCAGGAAGAATCTCTTGACTCTTCATTTAGGTTCAACTCTACTGGAGATGGAACACCAGCATGCCCCTGAAAATGTTGCATGGTAAAATTGTGACATCCATGGCCTGCCAGAGCAAGATGAACTGAGCCATGGCAGTGGAGGAAAGGCAGAAGAGGCAGAAATAATGAATTGCTGCTCTCAGTTCCCTGTGATCCATCCTGCTGCTCTGCTGTCTGAGCCTAATTTTCAATTGTGAAGCATTGGATCTGCACCCTGTGACCATGTGAGCTGCATTTTTGATGCTATATAAATTCCACAGCTGTCCACAAGGTACTCACTACATCCAGACTTAAGTGAAAAACACTGGCACAAGGACTAAGGAACATTCCCAAAAGGTCACTCTCTAAACAGACACAGAGATAAGGAAAAAAGACAAATCAGACTTCCTGTGATCCTAGGTGGCACCTCAATTACAAGACTATCCTTGTGACTGCAACAAGCTTCTTTTGAAGGATTATATTTTTTGGCATACCTGCAAGTTTTCTGCAGTGAAACTAAATGGCAGTAGTCAGAGATATTTGTATTAAATTACTCAACCATTTTGAACACCTGTCACAATCTTGCTGCAGGTGTCAAAGGCACATGTAATATAAAAATTTGTAATAAACAAGAAATTAATTTTCATTACTTTGACTTAGGATGTCTATCAAAAGGAATCTTTTACATTTACAGAAAGCATCTATAGCCCTGGCTGTGACACAGTGGCTTTTTGACCTGCTGTGCCTGAAAACCTCTGGGAGCAAGTCTACAACTAGGCTCCCTGGGCCTGCTCACTCCAGCTGCAAGACACAGTGAGCATACAAATGAAAAACCTGCATTTTTATTTCCTGCAGGGATTAATAAATTTTACACAACACTGATACAGATGATAAATTGAGGATTTGACATATTTGTTGTGTCAGCCCTATTGTTTGGCAGCACACAGCTAAAAACAACCCTTAAGACTGCCGAGTAAGGCTAAGACTCAAAAGTTTGCTTTTAATTTTGGGTTTCACCTCTGAAAGTGGAGGAATTTAATGCCTTGGAAGGGGCAAGCCATTTGGTGGACATGAGCAGAGTTCAAGCCTACAATAAACCACGAATCCCATCAGGGAGCTGTGGCTGTCCTCCCTCACTAAGTACCTCTCCACAGACTGCAGCAAAGGATTCCCAGCTCTCAGGTGTGAGCCTTTGTACCCTGAACTTTTAATGCATTGTCCAAACTGGTTTGGGGGGGTGATCCTTTTGTTTCTGTAGCCATCCACAAAGAAAAGATTCCAAATTTAAGGTGCAGCTTAGTCAGGGCAGCATGCAGTTCACCTCTTCATCTTGTATGAATGACAATTATCAGGGCCTCATTACAGGTAAAGGCTTTTAACATTGTAGGTTTAGAACAGCTGGCCAGGAAAAATGATCGAGCAGCACAAGTTTTTCTCACAGCTCCCTGAGTCTCCCCTTCTTTCCTCCTTCTATCATTCTTCTACCTCGCAACTATTTTTCATGTTCTTATTTATAACCATATACCATTTTTCCTCTGCTCTTCACCACTGCAAAATTAAGTGCTCAGGGAATCAAATTTCATGTATTTTAATTACATGATGTTCTGCTCTGCTGACTTGTTACATCAGAAAGGAAAAAATGAGGAATATTCCTGTAAGAAGAATATGTTTAGACTAGGCCTGTTTCTGTGCTTCATAACCTGCATAAAATGTAGGCTGTGTAAAATTCTGTACAGGAACCTTTTTGCACAATATGATTCATAAACATGAATAATGTTAAGCAATAATGCTGATGTTGTTTTTGCTCCCATCTGCAGACTAAGTAGTTTATTGTTTATACTGCTTTACCCCCAAGGAAAACATAATTCTTTTGTCATTTTCTTCCTACATATTTGTGTATGTTAAGTCAGATTCCTTGCATTATGTCATAACGTTGAGACAACTCTAAAAATTGTCACATGCAAACCTGAGGGAGCTGGAGGTGTTTATCCTGGAGAAAAGGATGATCACTCTCTACAACTGCCTGAAAGGAGGCTGTAGCCAGGAGGGGGTCAGTCTCTTTTCCAGAGTAATAAGCAGGAGGACATGCCCTCAAATTGTGCCAGGGAATACTTAGATTGGATAGTAGGAAAAATTTCTTCGCAGTAAGGGTTGTCAAACACTGGAACAGGATGCCCAGGGAAGTGGCTCAATCCCCAGCCCTGGAGGGGTTTAAAAGACATTCAGACTCTTGAGGACCTGGTTTAGTGGTGGACTTGGTAGTTTTACATTAATGGTTGGACTCAATGATCTTAGAGGTCTTTTCCAACAGAAATAATTCTGTGATATAGACAGACAGATAGATATAGATATTTATATATATCTATATACACACATAAAACACACTTGGAGTGTTTTCAGTAGAAGACTTTAAGAATTCAAAAAGCTGTTTTGCACAGATACTGGCAGCTACACTTTTGTCAAAAGTAAGGTCATCTTGAACTTTCTGAAAGAGATTCGATAAACATGCCCAGATTTCAGGACTGTCATCTGTCAGACCCTGAAGTGCAGCCAGCACAGAACAATGCAGGGAACACCATAACATTTGTTTCATCATTTAATTCTATTTTCTTCAGTCCTGAAAAACATCAGTTTAGACAAGCAGAGAGAATGGATATCATAGCAAAGATGTAAAATATACATGTATATTGACATCAAATAAAAAGTTTTCCTAACTTATAACAAGTTGCATTATTTTTTTTTGAATGGTTGAGCAAATAGACCTTAACTTTGATTGAGACAAAGCATCTAATATGTCATGAAATTCACCCCTGTTTCAGCAATACATGCAAAGCAGCAGAATTATCCAGAACTTTGCTATGATTCACAATCACTTCCACTTAAAACATGGGATGAGTGCTGTTATGATAACCTCCCTCTCTCCCCCTTTCCAGCAATATGCCTTTAGCAGTAAGGTGTGTTCCCTACTGAAAGAACATTTCTGATGCCAGAAAGTAAGAAGTCCCAAGAGAAAGCAAAAGGGAACAAGATTCTCAAGAACAGGATGAGCCCATTTGATGCATACAGAGGATCTCAGTAAATAAAAACCAAGATTATTCCCTAGAAGCAGTGTCCTAAACTCTTTAGCCACAGGATCATGCTCCTTCATCAGATCAAGCTGGTCTTTGTGCCAACTTGCAAGTTTAAGGTTTATATATCCTGTTCAAGACACAGCAGAGTGAAGTTAGAAACCAATCATCACCTCTACAAACATAATAAAGAATAATAAATTATGAAATCTATTTGAGGTCAGGAGTTTATCACTAAGATGCCAACCAGGTAATATCCTAGGGAAAGGTATTTTCATGCCTGGTCACACTTAAGAACAAGTAATTTAATTTTTCCAGCATGAAAGCTGTACTTATTTAGTTCTGTTATCTCCCTAATCTTGCACTGCCCCGTGCTCTTTTTCTATGTATTTCACTGATATGAACAGCCAATTATTTAGCCTAATTTTTCAAACTTCTGAATTGAAACACATATGACAGCGAAATAGAAGCAGAAGGCATAAGCAGAGCCTAGTCTAGATTAAGATTAGTCTTTCAGTCTACCTAAGTGACAAAAGCTGCATCACTCTGCAGGCTGCTGGCCTTGGGGTAGATTGCTCCGAGTCTCTCAGACTTTCATGTCCTGGAAGAAACCTCTCAGTGGTACCAAAAACACACAAGCTGCTGATGGCAGCAATTGAATCAAAGACAAATTTCTTCATTCTTTGGGCATCAAAGGAAGCAGACACACTGAACTTTGTGAGCTGCATTTATCAGAACTGTTACGTGTCAGGGAGGGTAAATATTCTCCGTCTCTTCTGCTATCTCCATTCTTTGTTGGAAATGGAGTACTGAATAATTTTTTATCCAAGATACTTATCCAGGAAGGGAACTGCTGGCTCTTGATGCTAACAGTGTGATTTGTTCCTGAATTATTCACCAAAAAAAAAAAAAAAAGAAAGAAAAAAAAATCACAGTTCTTTTTCCTTTGTTTCTGATCAAGTTCTTACTGTCTTTTGATTGCAGTCCCCTACGGGTACTTACTTCTATGGAGCAAAGCACTCTTTTTCTTCTACCAAAATTGTATTGTGTAGTGTTTAGAGAGAGCTTTTGTCCTTAGTATCAGGAGGAAAAGAGAAGGTTTCATTTCATCTTTGTAGGATTGCCATGAAAAAAAAAAAAGCCAAAAGGAAGAAAAAACATGACTGCAGAAAACCTGAAAAAGACAAAAGAAGTGGGACCTACCTCATCAGAGATATTTCATTGACCTTAGTGTACTTTTTACTATCATTTTACTGGCTGCTACAATTCCAGCAATACACCTTATTTTCCTTGGCAACTCTCTTGTTCTTATTCAATGAAGTTTAAAAACTTTGACTTGTTAATGAAAAAATAACTGCTAAAGAGCACACAGGATCTACTTTCTGTAAATTCTTTTTATTAGGCATAGAATCATTCTTTTATACTTCAGATTTGCTGCTTGAGTGTACCATTGTATGTAAACCAGGTAAGCATGAATATTTCAATTGTGAAGTCATAAATTACTCAAAACTATTTTAAACTAAATTAAATCCTAATAGAAATGTCTATATTGGCACTTAGGGGCTTAAGAATCCTGTGTTGTGCTGTTGGGTCTTTCAAGTAAAAATATACACTAAATTTTCAAAGCAACAATCATGGGGTTTTTATTTTAATTTGTTTTAGGTTTTATACAAGTCACTGTATTGGAATATATTTAAACACCTTATATACAAATGTGTCAGGGCATCTTTTCAAATCACATATTTTAAGTAATAAATAACATTACTGTATTTCATACATATATTTCTTTTTTGAGAAACTGTGGTCTTAAGACTACATATAAAAAATGCTGGCATAACACAGGATTCAGTGGGGTTTTCTCCCCAGACAAGGAGATTTCCAAGCTGTTGACAAAGAGTTCTTACCTAGTAATATGGGAAGAGAGGTAAAGAAGATGAACAAGACATAATTTACTCAGTATTGATTGAGAAATGTGGACAGATAAATCATTCCAGACCTTTCAGATCCTTTCCAGAAATTTATGCATTTTCTGGAAAAACCTGCCTCCTCTTCAGAGTGCCAGAAAAATCATCATCCATTCAGGATATTTTCTCAGCTTGCCCCATACAGTTCTCTCCTTCTCTGTCACCTTAGATTAATGGCATTCTTCTAAAGCCATCTTCCTTCAAATCTATTCAGTACTTCCCCTGTCTCCTACGTCAAAGTCTCCTTGGTAAGACTCCAAAGAGATAATCCATCTCTGCTGTGATTCCAACTGCCAGCTCCTTCCCCATGGCCTCCCAGCCAAGTGTACGGCAGAGCTCCTCAGCTGGAGCAGCAATTCTGGATCAGGAGGCACCTGCTCAGCCACCTCTGTCACAGCCAAGTATCCTCCTCTTTCCAGAGACCAAAGTCAATCCAAAATTTCAGTGTGCCAATTTAGAAGACAGACCTCTAATGCTGTTCGTGATAAAATTTAGGTGTTATGGATTAGGTTTGTTTTTGCAGTTATTTAGAAAAGCTCCTTTCAAATCAGGCTTTACCATTTCAAGAAATGAGCAGTTGTAATGATTATATGCCTCACAAACTGAAGAAGACAATCTTTTTTTATTTTTTTCCATCAAGGATTTGATTTTCCATGTTTTGAATTTTATATCACAACCTGAAACAGTTTGACTACCACATAAGATATAGTTCTAAATGCTGGTGATTGAACTCAGGCCACATCCACCACAGTTTTGAATTCCATGTGCTTTTCATAAATATGGAAATATGTTATTGAATGAGCCATAAAGAAATGGCAATTTTAGATAATCATACATCTTGAGTCTCTGAAGAGTTTTTGTAAAAAGGAGAAGTATTGACAAGGATCAAGTATGGCTTTTTTATTCTGCCTCTCTCAAACATGCAGCATATCATTTTTATCAGCCATTCAATAAACTAAAAAATGTAGGGAAATGGTGGACTGTTGAAAAGATCATTTGTACTAAAATAATTCATCTCCTATTACAACTGTATGCTGCTTTCAACACATTGTAAGTTAGGCAGAAAAAATGGAAAAAAGTAATAATTTCTTACATTGTGCATGCAATGGTGTATGCAGGAGTTCACTGTCAGACACAAAAACATTTATTTTAAATAAATTCAGTGACATAGTAGCACAGAAAAAGTACACATATGCAAAATGCTTCTTTGACAGGGAAAACTATTGCCAATAATCCAGCACAGTGTAAATTCTCAATCATCCTGTTGAAATGCTTACCAACAGGGCATTCAAAATAGGCAGCTTACATTTTTTCCTGATTATTAGAAATGGGATTACAAACATCCCAGTGGGTGGAAAATGTTTGCATGTTCCACTTATAAAACTAAAAATCAGATAAGAAATTCAGAAGGGTACAGATTCCTAAACCCTCAAGGTTCTGGCTCTGCACAGAGTTTACATTCAGGCCCTTTCAAGCCAGATGCTTTGTAATATGTTTCAGTTTTCCAGCACTTTAAACCACTGATAAAAGCTGTAATATTACTGAAGAATTTGTCCATATGTTGAGGTATTTTTGCATCTAGAAAGGGACTTATAGACAGGCTTATTTTTGTTCACAGATTAATAGGCTTTGCTGAGTCAGGGCTACAATGGTATGATGAATAGAAAATACTTTGAAAGCTTCCAGTGTCTTATCCAACAAGTCTTATTTAAGAGAACATAGCTAGAGTAAAGACTGTTATAAAAGTTAATTTCTGACATTTCAGTTCTATAAATTGATAATAGTCTTTTGTGTATTCTCTACAGTTCTTTAGAAACCTAGAGGGTGGCTGCCTGGATAGACAAAACATCTACCATTTTAATATAGTCAACTTTCCTTAGAAACCACATCCTTTTTATTTTTAAACACATTATGTGGCTTCTATTTACTATCAAGTCCACAGCCTGGTATGAGAAGAACAGCAGTCACAGTATTTAACACTCTTGAAAATAGGGCAGTTAATTTGATGAAGAAAAAATGTCATTCTACTGAATTTCATCTACAGCATATCCCATACAAATTCCAAGAGTAAATCATCAGAAAACAACTGAAATGGGTTTGCATGCAAATAGCCTAAAGCATTAATTCACAATTTTTTAAATGAGAATTAGAAATGCATCGCAACAATAGACAAAAGAGCCAATACTCCTAAACACAGAATTACCATTTTCCTTAGCATTATACTTGCCTGCCATGTTCAGATTAATTAGATCTTTATCTCAAGCAGATTCAAAGGATGTTAAATATGTAAATTAAATTTTCTGAAACAGGCCAACATAACCAAAGGCCTCAGCCACCCATTGTGTCAAATCAGAAAAGAGGGAAAAAGCAACCAAAGAAAAAGCAAGGCCCAATCAGTTACTAATGCTGGGAACAGAAAGCTGATACCTAAACCCACAGCAAGTTTTTGCAAATGCTGTTTCAGCTGTTATGTAGTCCTTGCTTCTGACTTCTCTGGTGGGGAAGTAGCTCTCAGAGCTCACCACCAGGAAGGGGCAGGTGCTCTGTACTATGGAACTCTACCAGCAAATTCCAAAATCCTAAACACTGAGTGGAAGGTCAACAAAACTGAGGAAATTAAGTCTGACTCTTTTGTATAAAGAAAATGTGTCCTTTAAGCCTCAGTCATATCCCCAAACTTACTCTTTTGTCCTTTGCTGCTTAATTCAGGTGCTACTGCAGGAATGGATTGTTCTTGATTCTGTGCAGCTCCTCCTTACCTGAGCAGTCTCTGCTCCTCCCAAAGGCACACACAGCTGAGTTTGGAAAGGCAGTAGTGGGCATTTTGGAGCTGCAAAATGCTTCCTTTGAGCAAGGAGAGGATGCATAAACCTCTTCTGTATCCTTCAGCCATTGCTGGCAGCACCCTACTGGGAGAATGCATTCACTCACTCCTAAGGCACCAGCAGCAAACAAAGTCTGGCACCCACAGGGACTGCACAGACTGGACAGGTAGCTCTGCATGTCCAGCAATTACAAGTGCATTCAGGTCCATCACCACATATGCAACTAGGATTTCTAAGTAATATTTTTTCAAATTAGATAATTACTAAAAATAAAATTTTCCAATTCTTTGGAAAGTATTTTCAATTTGCTGGGAAGAATTTTCCTTCCTAAAGAGAACAGATTTGCCGAGGTCTCAGTAAATTCCTCCCAACCTAAATTTACCAACACTGAAATGATGCAACGAAGAGTTTAGCTTTGCAGCCATTTAAAAACAATACATTGTTAATAATCATTATTAAAGATCTCAGGGCTCAACATTTTAGCATTGTGCTATAGGTTTACTTTGAAAAATGCAACTTAACACCCAGTCCAGAGTCACCATTTCCCACCACACACAAGACTCCACCTTTTCTCCTCTTCTGATGATACAGGTGAATTCATGCAGTGAGCTAATCAATAAAATAATCCATTATAAATAGTGCCTGCACCTACACTTGGAGGGGAAATCATTAAATTCTGTGAAACAAAACATTTCTAGAAGATGAGAAGGAAAAACACTGTTCACAGGACACAGAAGGTGCATCCTTTCCTAAGCTATTTAGAATAACAGGAGCAGCACCCACAGCAGGCTGAATGTCCAATGAAGATGCCCATAGATGGGCACATTTTATGTTGCACTAACACAGTTCAGGAGCACTGGCTTGCTCAGATCACTTCTTGGTGTTTTGGCTAAGGTCAAGCATAGTTTAATTGCAGCACCTCAGCTCAGGGATGGTACTTTCATAATCTATGTATTCCTAGATGAATGGAAGAATCTTCTGCTGGTGACCTCAGTAATTCTCACCTCTAATACAAGTATTTTACCCAGCTATCAATCTATTCAGATTTCCCCAGGAGTAAGTAATGGATAGAAGGAAACAGTCCTTTATACAGAATGTGTTTGTTTCCAGCTAAGTTGAAGAACCAAATATTTATAAAATGCACTAGACAAAGATCTTGTGCTATATGAGGAAAATCTAACATGTCTTGCTGGTATTCCGTCCTCTAATAAATCCTTCTAAAGTTATAAACAGCTTTTACACTTTAAATTGACCATATATGAAATTGTCACCTCAGCAATAAAATGTAACTTCTTGTGGGGAGAAAAAAGAATTGATTATACTGCAGTGCAATAGTTTGAAACATGTTCTGTGAAGACATGAAATAGCTGTACAAGAAAGCAGGACTAAGTGTCAGAGTGCTTTAGTTTCAAGACCTCATTCAGTGCAGGAATAATGACAGAACTCACTGGGGCTGAAAAACAAAGGCTCAAGATCCAGATCTAGTAAATCTCTTACACAGAAAAACAGGGGGAAAATATTTCTAGATACAACATCCGAACTTAGAATTTAACAGAACAGTACAGAGCAGTGTAAAATATCTCTTACTAGAATTCAGACTGTCAGCATAGAGTTTTATGGATGACCACCACAAGTATCAGCATCAGAAAATCCAGAGTTTCACTAATTGGCATGTACAAAGTTAAGAGATATAAAAATTACTGTAATTTTGAGTTAGTGAAAAGCTGCATTTCAGTAAGGAACCTTGGAAACATGGCTGGGGGTAAAACTGGAGGAAACTGAGAAGTTATACTCTCATCCTAACAGAAGTTATAGCAGCACAGAAAATAGTGTAAAATACAGCTGCTGCTCCCTGGATGGAATGGGGTTGAAATGTTCCACGATGATTCCCCATAAAACTGTAAGTAAGAGGGAGGGAACAGAGGAGTGGAGACACCCCGGCCAGGCTCTGTTGGAAATCCTTGCAGGAGGGGAACTCAATGGTACTTTGCAGGTGATAAACCCCATACCTTCTGTCAACCAGAGAGAGCTGTTGGTTGCTGACCAACAGCTGTGATGAAATCATTCTCCTCAGAGGAGATTGGCTCGTTATAGCATAATTGTAATATTAACACACATACACCCTCCCAAAGGTACACACCTCCAAGGTGTCACCACCCCTCCCTGGACCTGTGCTCTAGATTTTATTGACTGTACCTTTAAAACCAAAGTGAGAGAATTTTACACCAATCAGCAACACAGGCATAGATGACTAGAGTCACTCAAGCTCCACCTAAACATATAGTATAGAAGTAAGTCAAGAATGGGAGAAAAGTTAGGGAAGATAGCACTGTAAATACTGGGATCAGACAACAGGCTGCCTTCTCCCTGTGGGGACTCCTGCTGAGTAAGCACTGCATTCTGTGCACGCCTTTACTGGGGACTAGAGCCTCTCTGTGTATGGCTTTGAATACATTTTTGCAGTCAGCTACTATCACCAGCAATCCTCGAACCTTAACCTGGCACAATTTGATGTTAAACACTGTTCTTCCCTAAATGTGAGTGAGAGTCCTTCACAGGCACCGGCAGCAGGGAACATGCTGAATAAAGACTCACTGAGGGGTCTCAAAGTGGGAAGTTCCACTGAGGGGTCTCCCTTGGGCTGTTGTGTGTCCCTGACAAAGGCAGTTGAACCACCCCATGATCCAGCAGAACTGGTCAGTGAAGGGTCCCTGTAGTGGGACACTGACAGGCTGGTCAGGCACAAAGGTCTCGACCTTCCTGGGGCTCTGACAGACAAATCAAACACTAAGGGTTAAGGAAATCTCCACTTTTCACATGACAGAATCGTAACAACTTCATTACAAATCTGAGACTCTTCAAATGTCTCATATTTCTAATAATTGCTACCAATAATATAGTACAAATGCCTAACGAGTGATAAAATGATATTTAACTTGTAGAAAAATAGACCAGTTATTTGCAAATAAAAATAAATCAGTCTTAAAGAAGAAAGAAAATAATTACAATCTAGTTGCACCTGGATTGTAACTGCTGGATTTTGTGAAATGTGCTTCAAAAATCTACGTTTATATTCAATAGGTTTTGAATCCTCTTCTGTATTCTGAACATTTCAAAAGGAATGGGGAAGAGAAAGCCTGTGGGTTAGGATGTTTGTCTGAGAGATGAATGTCTAAATCATTTTGACTGAGAGAGGAATTTACTAGTAAAGTCTTGAAAATGAGTGTAACTTTATTTTCCTTTGCCTTCCATGTTTTGGCATCATAGAACTCCACCTCATCAGAGTGAAGAATTTTCTACTCTTCTCATGCAAACATAAGTTGTTCCATTCTCAGAAAAGCTCTCCAAAGTCTGTTTTTCAGCCTACAGACCATTATATCTTATTGAAGCTTCTAATAACAAGAGGAAAGAAGAAAACTAATTGCATTCAATTTATTTCTAGTTTATTTTAAGGCAGGACAGTTGCTGATTTTTATGCAGTAATATTTATTAAATATAGTCAATAGCATTTTCATTACTCTATCAACAAGATGAATTCCAGGGAATATTCAATGGTGGGCAAAAGCAATGCTACATGTTCTCTTATAGCCAACAATATCCAGCTCTGTAAATTGTCCTTTATTGCAGCTATTACTGGATTATGGAAATCTTATTACTAATTGATTATTAACTCAGAATAATGTAATATGTTTCCAGAGAATGCCAAGCAGCTCACAAACACAATGCTAAATCAAGACTCATTCCTTACCTGTTTCATTCATCATATTCAATTCCCACTATGCCAAATGCAAAAGGCTAAAATGGATTCTTTCTAGCAGTAGAAGAGACTAAATAAATCCATTTAAGAGTAAATAAAAAGAACTGGAAAACAGAAAACAAGTCACAATTTTAAAGTAGAACAGGTAGGAGAATGCAAACATTTACAGACTTTTTTTTCAGCTAGCCTCCACTCCTTTTCAGTAGCAGGGGTTGTTTTTATCTAAGTCTGACTTTATTCTTTCAAGCAATTGGGGTCGTTAAAATATATGTTAATATGCAGCACATTACCCTGGAGTTTTCTTGATCAATCCCTACATATTAAGGGAAAACTTCAGGGGAAAGTTTATTTCCCTATCCTGAGTTTGAACATAGGCTACTCTAAAATTGGTGTGAATCTAAAAAACCCGAGGGTAAGGATATGAATACTGGAAATCATTTTATAGTCAAAGGAGATTCTCTTTGAGCACCTTTTGAATCTGGGTAGCACAGCTTTTAGTTCTTGATGGTTTTTTTCCCTGCATCCTCCTTGATGTTGGTGAAATTATGTGTAATTAGCCAGCGTCGACTCAGCACAAGAGAAAAAGGCATCAAACTAACAGATTACAGCAGTCAGCTAAGGTCAGTGCATCTATATTGATCCTCTGATGTTTGCCCTAGATACCTGCTCTTTTGCCAAAGACACAGTCTCAATTAAGGAATAATGGTTTTCTTGGACTGCACAATGATTTCTAGTATTCATAAATTCAACTCTTTCCCACCCCAGCACCTGTCAAAGCACACTTTTATAACACCTCCTTATCAAAAAAAACCTACTTTGAAAATTAAGTTCAAAAAGGAATAATTCAATGTTTTCTAACCAGCTTTACACATACCAGCATGAATAAAACAGGAGTACATGGTAGAGCCAATATTGCTCCCAAATATATAAGGACAACAAATATGTTTAGAAATATCTATTATACAGTCATTCAAATTTAAGTTTATAAATTGAAGCTCTGGGCTGTCCTACCTTCAAAAGAACAAGGGTAGGAAGGTTTCTACCCCGACCTTGACATAGTGCTCTACAAACTCTACTACCACTTCCAGGTAATTGCTCTCCAGTATGGTTCACAAAGCGGTTTATTTTGGGGGATAGAATGACAACCACATAAGTAACCTGAATCACTTTATAAGAACCTGTTTCAGGAGAGATTGTAAGGAATTTAACATAGCAAATCTGAGAAAAAGGCACAATATTGAGCAGTTGAGGACGCGTCTTCTTCATGTAACTGAGTCACAAAGTGACTTTAGTCCTTTAGGCACTAAATTTTCACAAGGAGGTAGAAGTGGACAGTCTGGAAAGATGTATATGTCCAAAGTAACTTCACCTCAACTCTTCAATGATATGTGACAATTGTTTAATAAATTCCTTTTCCTGCTCAGGGATAAAAGGGAATGGTCTTTATTTGAAAAGTTCCTAAAGAAAAAGGACAGAAAAATAATAGACAGATTTTTCTCCCATGAACAATGTAGATGACTCAATTGTTAAAAAATTACAAGGTAATAAACTATCTTCTACTTGAAATGAAGGACATCTGAATTCTTGGAAAGACTGAGTCCCTTAAGCTGAAATAAACTCCTTGTAAGTACAGCCTCATGTATGAACATTAAATAAGTCAGCTACTCCTGTAGATGTAAGTGCAGTTTAAGTTGATACTATGTTTTGCCAAATTTTATGCACTGACAGTAGGTTCATAAAGGTCAATTTCAGCCAGGAGAAATCTAATTCTCCAGGATCCCCTAAGGTTAATTTGGAACATCGAGAGTTGGCCTCCAACTTTGAATTGCTCTCACACTAATGAGCTAGAGAGACAGAGACTGAATGAGTGAGAGGCTTGAAAAATTCATATTGTGTGCAGCAGCAGAATAGTCCACAAAGAGCTGCAGAATACTGACCTAACTTAGGGCAATACTTTGCAAATGGATCTGTTTGCAGCATGTGCAGACATCCAGACTGGATTTCATCTGGGTAACTTGAATGCCATTAACAAACTTGCAGCAACACAGGCTTTAGCACAAAATGACAAGTACAACTGCAAAGCTTAACAACTCATCAAGGAGCCTAATTAGATAAAGTGGTTAATCCCCACATCTGTCTACAGATGACTGACAAGAAAGGCTAAGCTTTGCGAGAACTTGAAGCAAGTTCCTAAGCTAGGGTCTCCGCATTCTTAATAAATCCATAACAGTAGTCCCATAGCCATACACAGATGTAAAACAGCCTCAGAATTGTGTCCTTTGCACAGAAAAATGAAGTTGCAGCAGTCTTCTGCTGTAGGGACACAACAAAATGACTCAGCTGCCTCTCTAAGCCTCAAGAGCTGATTAATTCTCTTAGATAAGCTCTCAAGTCTGTCTAAAGTACTAAATTAGGTTCAATACAAATGATGATGTAGGGGCCTCTAGCCACACTGAAATGATGTGAGGCAGGTCTTTATCCTTACTGAATATGACTTGAAATTTATACATCAGAAATTAGAACTGATATTCCATTTTCTGAAGGATGCAAAGGAGAGAAAAGTAAGAAATTTAAGCTGTAGGAAAGACTTTGATTTCCTACAATGTCCCAAAAAGTCAAAGAGGTATCTTCTGTGTCAGTGTGTGCTCCGTGCACTACACACAGGACTGGAACTTGGCGGATCAGCTCACACAGAGCCAGCTTAGGCTTCTTTGGCTAATGAGGGTGGAAGGGATCATGGCAAAGCAAGAGTGTTAAAGGTATGTTGTCACAGGATTTAGTTTTACACCACTATGATACGCGATCCCTCAGAACACTGGATTGTGGGCTAATGCTTTGCTTCATAAGCCAGGCTGTCAGTATAAATTATCAAACACCAAGTACAGCAAACCCACTGATGATCTTGTCTGGTAACTTTTGGCGGAATCCAGAAACATGGGGACATCTACACCATGGTAAAGTTTTTTCCCATTTGTGAGTGGTGACTTCTCCACCTTAGGAGCCTACATATTCATGCAAATTCTTGGAGAGAGTACATAATTTCTGAAAGCTAGACAAGGCATGGAAGTGATACATAGTGCATATTTTTAATTTCATATTTCATCTTTCTGCACTTTTAACCTAGAGAGTTACGGGATACTGCAAAGGTCTACATTAATACTAAGTTTGCAGGTTATTTTGGTAAGTAGTTCGTGCTTTTATGGTCAAATAAATAACAATAAAGAGAAGCTATTTAATAAAGCATTGTGGTTTACACAACAAATTATGAGTACCTTTTTCTGAGTTCATGCCTATTTAGAATATGAAAAGTAACAAGTGCTTTAGAGCTATCTTTCAGCAGATTTGACAATTTTAGTGTATGATATTTTACAGGCACTAACAGCAAGCAGAAAAAAACCAAATATATTTTAGCACTACCTGAAAATAGAATTCTTCCATTCTATCTTTATGCAAAATTCAACATATTAAACACTAGAACTTTATTTAACAGAAAGGCATTTCACAATCTCAAGTCCAATAATAGCAGTATACTTACTGTGAAAAGCCTTTCTTTTACCTTTTGAGGATCCCTGGAATATAAGGATAGTCTGTCTGCTTGTTAATCTTTGCATGTTTGTACTGAACTGTGAATTGAATTGAAAGAGCATGAATCCCCATAAGCAAATAGTCTGAAAATATAGAACTTTTCTTTTTTCCTAAAACACATAGTGATACAGCATTTTATTTATCGTGGAACTTGTCAAAACATTGGAGTTATGCTAAGAGTAAAGCAAAAGATAAACATTCAAAACAACATTCGATATTACAGACAAACTTTGGCACAATCCCACAGCCCATGGCAGAGCATCCACTCTACCTGCCTTAAGGTCTGCTCAAAGAGGGTCACCCAGTTTCTCTTCCACAGTACAAAAAGCCAAATGGCCATTTCTAAAGACAATGCACTTCACCTACCTTAAAAAGGGATTGATCGCTTCCTCACAGTTTTTTACTGACTTAAAGGAAGCTTAAGCAACTTGCCTGGATTAGACACTGACAGCTACAGTAGATAAATCACACCAGCAGTTTTCTGTACGATGGGGAAAATCATAAATTGCTTGAAAACCCTGGCCTAAAAAATATCTTCCCAAGGACTACACAACTTCACACAGTAGCTCGAACAATTGGCCAATTCAAACCCAACTTCTCACTTGGGTAAACATTCAAAACTGCTCATCATTTAAACATGTTTGCTGTGACTCGTTCTTTGGCCTTAGCCACTGCGGCTGGGTATGTTAATCCTTTGAATGTGAGAAATTCCCTTCATTTCAATTTCCATTCTATATTGTCAAGAGGGGACAATAGCATAGACTCTTCTACATTATCAGGAATTCACAATTCCCCCCCCCCCACACACACACAAAAAATCCCAAAATGAGACAATAATAAAGATTGAGAGAAATCCCAGTCTGGTACTCCATCTAATCTATCAAAGTCTGTATAAATAGCTACAGGTACAAAACTGGTGTTACTTTTTAAGTAGAAGAACATGGGCAGCATAATTTGGTGTGCAAAGGAAAGGGAAACGTCCAGATTTCGCTGGCATTTCCCACATTTTATTGACAAATACACTGGATCATGAAGATATTTTGCCTCACAAAAGAAATAGCACGAGCCAAATGGGATCAAATCCACAGGACTCTGGAATGGTGTTACTGGACTTAAAAACATAAGAAAGTTGCCTAACAAATAAAAAAACCTACAGGCTCAGAAAGAATGCAATACTAAAGCTGAATGAAAGCCAGTACAGCCAAAATATCCCACTGGTGGCTAAAGAACCTTAATCATGGAATTCAGCATTAACAAACACAGAAGCACTCATTGGAGTTCTGCTCAAATACACAGCACTAAAACTGGACAAGTTCCGACCTTCCTCCTGTTAGAATTTGTTCATCCCTAATTGAAACACTTAATTCTTTTTTTTTTTCCTTCCTATTAAAGGGAAACCATTTGTCGAAGATGAATTTTGAGAAATTCAAAGAACCATTTGTCATTGGGATGAAATTCCTTTCCAAAAAAGCCCAAAAGACAACCTTCCTCCCTCCAAAAACACTTTTTTCTGACCTTCACAAAGGTAGCTTGAATGAAGGAGATGAAGTAATTGCAACCCTTACAGAAAGTAATAATATAAACCTTAACAGCAATCCAGTTTATTCATACAAGTCCTTCCTCTAATTGTTCTCCAGCATGGCCTTGGATTATATCCAACTGAAAGCTGAATTAAATACATATATTATTGGCATCACTACATAACAAATAGTGTGGAAAAGATGTGCAGTTTCTGCTTTATATCTGAAACTAATGCAAACCAATTAGAATCTTTTAATTATGGTTGAGCAAACCTGAACACACACAAGTAAGCATTATTATTCAATTTGGTCCCCTTCTCGCCCCGTTGATGCTCATTTAAATTTCAAAAAGATCTATTCTTCCCCAAAGTCTACTTTGCATGCCCAAATAAAGTTTAAAAAAAAAACCAAACCAAGCCAAACAACCTGGAAACCTCCAAAACCCACAGAAGTCCCCAACTATTCACAAGTCAAAGTAATCATTCACACACCCAATGGTCTTTCTGGCCACCTTTTGATGAGCTTTGGGCCCAGGAATAGATTCCATGAGGTAAGTGTCCAAGAGCAAGATCTAAACATGGATCACACTTAGCCCAGTCACTGTACTGGATTTGGTAACAGGTTTGCAGGGAAATTTTTGTGTCCTGTGACAGAACATTATGGTTTTATGCTGGTTCCCAGTTGATGTGCCAATTAGGACCTTAGATCACTGCAAATCAGAACACAAGATCCTCTTCTTTCCATACCCACACACAGTGCTCAGAAGTGCCCATTTGACTTTCCAGTTCCAACCTCCCTGCCATGGACAGGGACATTGTCTACTAGAAGACCTTTAAAGTCCTTTGCAACCCAAACCATTCTATCCCTCTATGATTTATAGTGGTTTACTTCTCTGCAGGGCAATACAGGATCCAGAAGAGAGTTTTTAATGGAGCAGCAGCAGAATAAGATTTTTGCTATGCAGAGCAATATCCTGAAACCTCTGAGAATGCAGCCTTTAGGGATGGACTCTAAAAAAGATAACTTTCCAACCTAGGAAAAATAAAAAAGCACATAACATCATCATCCTTAAATAATATTATGAGGATATGCTCCATAATATCACAAATTGCTATGCATAGTCCCAGATGTCATAGATATTCAAAACATTATTGTATTATGCCTAAATTTCAAAATTAAAAATGTCATGGGGAAAGCTATAACTGCTTCACAATACAGTGAAGTCTGTGATAATATTTTATGATTAACAGAGTAGTACAGTTGTCATCTCTCTAAAATAAGAGATCCAGAAATCCTTAAATTTGCTATGATTTTTGTTAAAAGGTAAATTTAAATATGCATCTGAGTAGTAGTTACATAATGGCAATAAGCAAAATAGTACCAGACTCAATTTTTACCCATTACACAAAAATCAGTGAGTTCACCTAACTGTGCTTCTGCACAAAAATAACTGTGTGGTCAAGGGTATTACGGAAAAAGGATTTAAAAAATTATGTTTTGGCAAAATCACTATACATTCTTGTAAAGTTTTGTTCTATTTTAAATAACTACAGAAATTTATGTAGCCTCTTTAGTTAGTCCAGCTTTCAGGCCACAGAGTGCCTCTTTTAATAACCCAGTGACAGAATAAGATTTATGATCCTACAAATGGATTCAAAGAGATTTGTTTTAACAAGCAGATCCACTGGGAAGTAATCAAAAGTATCTCATCTCTAACATTTAGTGATGTAAGCTTCATGCCTTGTATCCAGAGGCCATAAAACATCCCTAAACCCACTGGGGAACAGTGACAAGAACAGTGTGTCAAGACACCCTCGTACTTCTGTCAGTCATGACTGTCTGCACCACAAAAAAAGCATTTACACCCACGTTTCCTTGCTGAACTGTCAAAGATTGCCCTAAGAATACTTTATTTAAAATATTTTATTAGAAAGTCATCAATTAATGAAGTTAAACTTTATGCTCAGGGACAGGTAGAGAAGTTCTTTTAACATTATCGATGTGGAGACCAACAGTTAATGCTGTAGCAAATAATTCCAACACACATAATCATGTTTTCTTCCTGTTGGAAGGAATTAAAGACCATTGTACTATCGTGAGTCAATCTATCTCCTGGTACTCTGCCTGCATTATTCCAGCTATCAGCTACTGATCTGATGCCTGGCTGAATCCAACACATCCTGCATAACCATCAGCAGAAACGAAGGTTTGATTTTCGAGGGCACTTGAACTTGTAGCTCTGCTGTTGTCAGGGACTAGAAGCACTTCTCTATGTTAGCCAACTGCACAGGAGAGCTGCAGATCACAAATTCCATTGGAAAGAAATATATTAAAAATTATGACCAGCGAGGAAAGTTTTGTAGTCTATGATTGCAGTGTATCACACCTGGTCTCAAAATAAACCTCAGCAGAATGTCAGCTACACTCCATCAGCTAAAATGGAACTGGATTCTTGCAGTGTTCCAGCACACAACCCATTCTTACAAACATGGCTGATGCAAAAGGTAAACTCACATTTGCACTGTTAATTAACTGCTAATTACAGTTCAGATGAGCACTAAATTGTTCAAATATTTTAGCAATTTAAACAGTTGCAGTGGTCAGGGTAGACTGCTCAAATGCAGCAGAAACAAAGGAAAGGATGGTTCTGACTTCTCCAGTGACAAGAACACTCTTAATGACTTCTTGCCTTCTCGTATCTCCCCATCTCATCCTACCATTAAGCAGGGCTTCTCTTTGGAATTGTGCTTCAGTGTTTTGTGCTCAGAAGAGTTTGCATCTTTTTTGCTTGGAGCAATCAAGAACAAATAAGACTCAAGTTACGGAGCTATGTAACATAACTTTATACTCCCTTTATACCTGTTTAGAGATTATCTAACTAAGGCAATAAAATACCACTTAATCCTAAAAAAAAATTTTTTCCTATGTATAGAAACATTTGTTACCTAAATATCTGTTAGTTTAACTGTAAAATGTGATAAAACTGCAATGAAAAAGATTATATAGCTTTATATCCACTCTGAACTTTATAAAGGCAATGTATTTTAATCTGAGTGAAAGGAATTGTTCAGCAGAGCATTACCTGTGTATTTACATCCAATCTGTTTGTAGCTATGGAGTGCATATTTATTAGAGATGTCAAATAGAAAGCAATTAACCTCATCAGTGATGAAAATTACTTATGAACTAGGGAATACCAAAGGAAATGGTAGATTCTACAGGTTATTAGTCAAAAGCAAAATGCAAAGGCATTAACACAAAATTTCTAAAATAATATAGCTCACTCAATACATGTTAAAGGAAATATAAATGCTATATTTTTCATGTCCTGTTTACATAGGTCATACACTCCACTAGATATGCACTTCATATTTCAAAAAGACCAAGGATAACTAGGCTGTCACTGATAGTAATACTCATCAGAAATAATTGAATGTCAGAAAACTAAAAAAGTGTAAGGAAATCACAGTGAAAATGCATTTGACACAGTAAACTATATGCTTATTTTTAACTATGACAATATGGTAATAAAATAGAGTACTTGATCATATGACAGCAGTATCACCTAACTCATGAATAAAACAAGATGCAAGGCTTATATATTCTTTCAAACCTTAAATAAACACCTATATCACAATTTTTTTATTTTTTTTATTTTATAAATAAACAAATACACAAAAACAAGTTGTAGTAAGTAGTTTTATTTACAGAGGAAAAACGCACAATGCAAAGAGCCATATCTGGCTATTTCAGAATAATTTCTATTATTATCTATTATTATTATTAGTTGGCAAATGTGACACCAATCTACAAGAAAGGCCAGCAGGAGAATTTGAGAAACTTCAGGTCTGTCAGCCTGATCTCAGTACTGGGAACAGCGTTTCCCACAGCTTTCTCCTGGAGAAACTGGAAACTGATTGCTCACAGCTGTACTAGGGAAGATTTAGACTGGATATTAGGAAAAATTTCTTCACTGAAAGGGTTATCAAGCATTTAAACAGGCTGCCCAGGGTAGTGGTTGAAGCAGCATCCCTGGATATATTTAAAAGGCATAAATGTGATGCTTAGGGACATGGTTTAGTGGTGGACTTGGCAGGATTTCAGAGGTGCAAAGTCAAAACAAAAGATGAGAACAGACACGAGTTAAACCAGCAATATTCTGATTAGATACTAGGAAAAAACTTTCAGTGCTGGAACATCGAAACGGGGGACATCTCAGAGATGTCATGCAATTTCCATCCCTGGAAATAACAAAAACACATCTCTGCATGACTATAAGCAACCAAATCAAAATTTTAAGTTTGAATTAACTTCGATGTTGGCTCTGCTTTAAGCAAGAGGTGAGACCAACCACATCACAAAGGTCCTTCAGTCCAGTTATTATCTAGCTCTATTCTATCTAAATGACTTGATTTGTTACAAATATTAGTAATTTAGTGGATTTATTTTTTATGCACACGTAGAACTTATTTCTGGAGCTTTAAGTTACACAAAACCACATACATGAGGAAAATAAAAAAATATCAGAGAGGCAATCCCCCAACCCTACCCTTGGCATAGTTTTTTTGGGAGTTTGTTTTTCCTTCTTTCACTTTGGCTTTTAAGTAATATAAAAGCCAAGAAGATCACTGTGACTATTCCATGGTTGAATACTCCACTGAAGTAACAACTGCAAATGTTTTTTTGTATCCTTTTGGTTATTTTTTCTGATATTTCTGACAGAAAGCCCAGTAGTTAACTATTGATCCTTCCAGGACTGTTTCTTGACAGGCTTAAGGAATTTCTCTGCAAACCCCCTCGATACCAGGATTACTGACAGACTTTGAGTTACGTGGTTTACAGTTGTCAGGATTTTATCCCTGCCTCAAAATACTCTTCTCATCAAAAGTTCTATGCTAAAAATTAAAACTCCCTGGTCTCAGACAGATGACATCTCTGACATCTAACAGAAAACACCCTATTTTCTCACCAAGTTCCTGATAAATTCTCCTCCTGATCCCAGAAAAGTAATTTTCAACTAGGTAACAGACACAGCACTTACATCCTAGAGCTCTGCAAACCAAAATTTTCCTCTACTAGCATTCAATGATCTCCTCAGATTCTGAAAATGCAAAAGAGTTCAGAACAAATCTCCTCAGATTCTGAAAATGCAAGAGAGTTCAGAACAAAGTGATTTGTATCTCTCACATACAAGTTTGAGGACTGCCCCACCTTCCAGGCAGAACACAGTTTCTCACTAACATTGCACCATCTATATGAGCTGCAAAAGTTACCTTTCTAGTTAAAGAGAGTAAAAGAAAGAGTAGTAAGGCAGTTAACAGAATTTCCAGAGCTGTCTCCAGCAGCAAACAATACAGTGGCAAGATACAGAGTTTGAAACATGCTCATCATGTATTGCAGAAATAAAATCCCTTGTCTAGGAAAGTCAGAGCCATCAACAGAAGCTATTTAGATCAAAAAGAAAGAAGAAATCATTCTGATTAGGAGCTATATACAAATGAGAATGATGCAAAAGAGGAGGATTCATCAATTCAGGGTGGTTCAATCAAAGACTGAAAATAGATATTTCAGCAAATGAAAGGCAAATCAAGAGATTTTTACACATTACAAAGAAAAAGTACCTAGTCCTGAAAGTTCTGCTCCAGCCCATTTAAAATGGTGGACCAGAATAATCAAATGTACTCCTGCAAATAATTCTGACATTGAAAATGATGGTTTTGCTCCAAAATAAGAACTGATTGATAAAAGAAACTTCAACATTCTCTATTTTTAGTTTCAAATACCTCACCAAATGTATGCTGTATTATTTAAAGTTTAAAAAATAAAATTCAAAAGATACCACAATCCCATTTTGGTGATGTTCAAAAAAACATCTGTAGTTTCATTGACTACAAGGAATCCACATGGGAAGTACAGCTCTGCTCCTGCTCAGGGAATTTCTTGTCCTTTGTGGTTTTGCATCTTAATCACTAAAACAAATAACTACAGATTCCCCCACCTTTAGTACTTAAGCTGAAAATTACAGCCTCTGCTCGTTCGAATGTCTCGTCAAAAGTGAATTACCTTTTGCATAACATGTGCTGCAATCATTTTCCTGCTGCAAAGATCTATGGCTTAAATGAAAGTGTACCCTTTGCATCAAAATTTCCAAGACTTACAAACAATCTGTTTAGGCTACATCACTGCCAGGCAATCTCAGAAAAAAATATATTGGACTTGAAATAGTAAGACTGCAAAAAGCCTTTAAAACATCCTGACATCATGGTAACACATGCCAAGGGTCATTAGCAACTCCACATTACCATCCCAGGAACATCTGAACACTGTTTCTAAAAACAAAATAATAAAAATTTTAAAAGGAATAAGATAGAACAAGATCAGGGAAAATGACGATGTTTTCAAGAAATCATGTTTATTCATGAGGAGCTTCTTGGTTCTTGTATTTGGTTTTATGTCACCCACACAGAAGATCTTCATTTCATCTGCTGACAGAATGATCATGCTGAGAGTGCTACTCTCACTTCCACTATTAATGTTTAATTAATTATTTTTACATTCCTGCATATCTAAAAAAGGACACCCAGATGTAAATGAACAAAAAGTTCCATTCAATCATTAGACACTGGTGAACTATAAATGAAAATTTGTGTAAAAACATAAAGAGAAAAAACAGAGTGAGGGTTAAATGATTTTCAGATTCACTGCTGTCACTCACATGGCTTGTAAAAGGAAGATGTCAACAAGGGTATAGCACCTTGTATGCACTTTTGTTACTCTTAACCCAAAAAGGTAGGTTATAGGCCCAAAGACTCTTTAAATGAGGAAACAAAGATATTTGTCTCTTGCCTTTTTTCTAGCACAAAAACATCTCACAGGGCAATTCTTTGCTAGAGATTTCTACGCTATACTGGAGCAGTGTTATCTATTCACTTTAGGGTTTTCTGTGAGGAGGTGGTTATAAAGCAGTCCATAATCATATGAACACACACATGGAATCCTAAGCACATCACAGAGGTATCAACCCATGAGAAAAATATTTCTCAAAAGTTACCCACAACAATAAAATTTCTTAATATTAAAATTCTCTGTAGAATTCATAATAATAATAATAATTGCATTTCCTGTTCCCAAAATTCTCATGATTATATTCAATTAGTATAGCAAACACAGAAAGTCAATTAACATTGAAGTGTCTTGGACAGAATCCCACAATGCTTTGCAAGCTGGCAATAGATTGTGTGTGATAAAAATTGTCTAGCAAAAATATCTTCATACAAACGAAATCTGGTGACAGCTTTATTTAGTTCACTACTTAACTCATTCCTCCTTTCTACCACACAACATCTACAGTGCAAGTGCAAATTAACTCTTTTGTGCACTCTTCTGGTAGAAATCCTACCCAAGGTCACCTTTCCAGTCCTCCACACCATGCATAAAGTGTTGGGTTGGGGTTTGGGGGCCTTTTTATTTGGTTGGGTTCGAGACTTTTTGTTGGTTTTGTTCTGTTTATTACGTGAAGAGCTTCTCCCATGAGATTGCCAGCTGGCAGAAGAGGTGGCACCATTCAGTCACTGGCTGAGATTGTACAGTTCAAATTCTGAACTGTTGTAATTCATCACATGTTCATTTATGTTACAGATTTTGATCACACACGTCAGATCTTGTATGTGAACCAAAGGAATAGCAAAGGCTTTTATGAAGAGGCAAAAATACATGTGAACAAATGCAAGTAGATTATCTCTGATTACAAGTAAGAATAAAGCATTCATCAAATTATTGGTAAGACTTAAAAAAAAAATTCTCCTGTCATATCTCAGTAAGCTTCATTTATATCCTGTCTAATTAAGAGACAGATCAGCATGAGAGCCAAGGGACTGAGTTCCTTGTTTTTGCAAATTCCCTATCCATCAAGGATTAGGCTGTTTGTTCTTTTCCTTGTTTTGATGGAATGGACACTCAGTTTGTCTTACACCCCCCTAAAATGGAAAGCAAGTAGGAGTAACGTTCAGGTAATTCCCTCTAATTAAATCATGTCATGAGAGTTAAATGGTGTGAATGCCAGGGGAACCAGGAACTCTCATTCTGATACACCAGCTACCAGCAAATTATGAGTTGCCAAACATAATCAAGAGAATGAATTACAAGAGCTATCAGCAGTGTCAAGCTGGATAAGGAAATGTATGATTATTGCTCAGCCACAGCTGAGAGATTCACAGTGAAGTGCAGAAGGCTCTAATTAATAAAACTGTGGAAATAGCAAACAAATTTTTACCCCAACAAGATTATGAGTTTTAAGTAAAAACAAATATTTCAAACATTCATTTTCCCAGTTTTTTAAATCTCATATATTCTTTTCATATACCACTCACTACTCCAGTATCCAGGGTACTGAAGATAAAAATTCAGGTTGCAAAACAGATCTATTATTAATACCTTTCTACTAGAAGAGCAATTCTTCTAGTTTTTGATAGCAAGCACTTTCATCAAACACATTGGAAAATACCTCAAGAAAAGAGATACTTAAGATATCTGGAGCATGTTAAGGCCTTTCACCCTCCAGTCAGATACTACTGAGAGCATTTTCACATCAGCTGTGTCTCATGGAAACAGCATCAGCAGATAGTTAACTACAAGTTTTATCACCTTAAATGTCCAGTGCAGGACAACCAAAAGAGAATTAAATTCAAGCTTAGGGAAGGAATTCTCTTTACTCAGCAAAAAGATTTTAGGCACCCTGCCACAAAATAGCACTAACTTGGGGTGCAAATATTCAATTTGTTTAGATATTGGCATTCATAAAGGTTACCTTATTGATGAAAGAATCATCTCTATCAGCCAGCTGGGAATATTCAGTAGGAATCTGTTGATCTGTCTTCCTGTAAGTGATTCTCAGTGGGACACACACTAGTTATTACACCAGTGAAAATTACTGAATGCCCTGGTGGTTAGAGTCCTTACCTGGAACATCAGTTCCAGGCTCTAGTCACATACTTGTAGAAATGCTTAAATACTTTGAAAGAAACTGAGTTCTTCCCTCTCTCCAGAAGAACCTCTAACCAATCAACTAAAGGCACATTTTCTAACTCAATATCAGCAATTGCTTACTTACCCCAAGGAAGATGAAAGCTTCAAAAAGAAGGATTTAAAGACTCCCACTGAAGAATACTTCCAGCTAAGTGGTTAGGGTACCTTTCTCTACATTCATCTCTACCTTTACCCATGGTTCTATAGCCAGAGTCTTTAATCCAAATAAAATTCAACACTGTTGGATATTGGATGTGGTCAGTGGCTCTGCACCAAGGGGTCTGTGAGTTACCTAATGCACAGACTGCACGTATGCCAACAAAGAGCTGTACTTAGCTAGCAAACCCACCCAGAATTTAGGAGATAAGCTGGGCATTTGGCTGATAAACACCATCAAAAGGCTGGTACTCCTAGGCATACCCAGTACTTGCTTCATGCTGGTTTGGGTTAATAAATGGCTGCTAAGCATAGACTTCTGGAGATTTACATTTTGAATTTAAAATGCTGAAGTATTCACTCCCTCCTCCTGGGCCAGATCCCAAGCCAGAGGAGAACCAAAGGACAGAAGATGTGACAAGATTTGAGGCATAGAACCAGGCAGGTGACAGAAAAACTTGGAGAGAACTGGTTTTACACTGGTGGCAGTGTTCCTAATTCATCATCTTACTAGTCATCATTTCCTGGATATGAGACAAATCTAGAAAGACCAGGAGTAGCCAGGAATGTGACAAGACAAGAGGCATTGCTGACACAGGGCTCAGGCAGGGACTTGCACTGAAACACAATCCCAAATGCATAGGAGGGAGGTTCCAGGCTTCCCCCAGCCCTTTGAAAAGTGGCCAAGATGTGCACACTGTGACACTGTGACAAGGTTCAGATATTTCTATCCCTTTCCAGATACCACTGCATTCCTTTGTCTAATAACTCACCAGACTTGGCAGGCAATAAATCAGAATAACTGCAAAAATGAAATGCAAAAAAAAAAAAAAAAAAAGCTGAAATAATTTACCACACCTCTGATTTTCCAACAGTTCTCATTTTAATTCATAGTTATTTGGTCATTATGGACTGTGAAATACTCCAGTGAGCCAGAAGATTCCTTAATACCAGGTGTGATACCTTTAACACCCACCCATTCACAGGATATACTTGTAGCATTCTGTAATTTATATGTTCCCATGCACCATTTCTTGGTAGTGTTTTAATGCACAGGCTCACTCTCAGCAGAAACAAAATTACTGCCACAGCTCAGTGGCACTGATGTTCTCCTGGCATTGGTTCATCTCCTAAAGAAATCTTGGAAATAAATAACATGAAAAGTGGAAGCACCAGGAAGAAAGATAATTTGTATATATTACCCTGAGTTCCATAAGTACTAGAAGAAAAATTATGATAAATGAAGCATTTTGGAAAAATAGAACAGTATCCAGGGCAGAAGATCTAGGAAAATCTAAAAAAAAAAAAATCTGAGATGTTTTTGGGTTTTTCTGTTAAGTTCCATCCCTCACCAAAAGCTCCAAACAAAAAACTGCAAACCATTTACATTTTACATGTTTGCAAATCTGCTTCTGAGCTACCAGCACAGATAACTTCATAGTTAGTAAAATGACAGAAAATTCTAAGTGTGATTCAAAGTATTATAAAACGCAACAGGCCAAAGGAATTGAAAGTCAAAATGTGCCTTCACTGAAAATAAAGGAAGTTCAGAGAACTATCTGAGATTTATCTGCAATTACAGCTACATTTATCTCAAGTCAGCCATGGTGAATCCCATGAGTGTTGGCCCTGTCATACATTCACCTGGGAGAAAGAATCACAGTTAAACGACAGCTCAAATATATACACTTAATGAAATTTTGATGACTGTTTTCATTCCCCAGTCATTAGTCTACATTTTTAAGTGAGAAAGTTTAGTTACAAAAGTATGATGAATGAAGAAATGGAATAACTATTTCAAAAGCAGCTGAATCTGGATTTAAATCAGATTATGTTAGCATCTTTACAATTCCACAAGAGTAAATAATGCTCATTATTGCAACCACATCCTGCAATTTCATTTCTGTGATGAGTATGAATAATCAGTGGTGGTATTTCACCTCTACAAATTTTGTCATAATAAAAAGTGCCATAAAAGACCAGTGGGTTAATTTACAGGTGAGAAACTAATTCAAATTGTATAATTTGTTTCATCTGAGAAACTCAGCTGCAGATGAACATTCTCTGAAAATTATTAATTCAAAACAGGGTCTTGTTTTTTAAACTGAGCTACTACTTTCCATCTTCAAACCAAAAACCAGAGGCCTGAAACAATTTCCTTATCCCCTCTAATTTTTTATTTATTTTTCTAGTGTAGAGATGAAATCTCTTCTTTAGTAAAGAAGCACAAAACTTGTGAATTTCCTGTGTATAAACTCCATGGTCACAGATTCACTTCACCAGGGATTGCTGATATCCTATTACTGTGGACTTCTGAACAGAGAAAAAGATAATAATTTCAGGAAACCATCTGTTTGCCTATGATAAACCTTGTTTTCTCCATAAAGCTGGAATTGGAAACTTAACGCTGGTAAATTATTTTATAAATACTGCAGTAAAAAGGGATGTGAGGGTTGCAATTCCTTTAGGCTCCATCATGCATCGCTACTGCTTGACATTTTAGCTCTTTTGCAGTTAAGCAAAAGGAAGTGGGAAATTAAGTGTATTTCCTAGTGTGAGTATCACCCAGAACTTCCAGAAGCAGAACTGTTAACACATCTGTGTATCACTGAGCACCAAAACCAGAATACAAACCAGTTATTGTTCTAAAGTTGTGGGTACAGTTTTTCTGCACTTCGAAGGACTGTGGTCTAAAGGAAATTATTCACTCAAAGGAGAAATTTACTCAAAACCTTCATAAACTGTCCCACCTCCACTATAACAGCAATTATTCTAAGCCAAATCGAACAACTTCTGACTTGCTATGGATATACTGTTTCCAAATTGAATGTGCAATTCCATACATTCATCTCTTATTCACAGTTTCTGTAGATAAGCCTGAAGCATTTCGCTTGCTAGGAAAATAAAGCTATTGGAGAAGAGGCAATCACAAAAGAATACCTTGAAATAATAACTGAACACCAAAGGCACCTCAGGTAGAAAAGGCAGAATGGAATTACCTAAATTGAAAAATTAGCGTGGGACTGAGATTTTCTGCTATAGTTGAAGATAAACGTATTGAATTATGTCAGGGTATCTAAGTTATCTCTGGTTTACTGTTCAATCTGAAGTAAAATATTGTTCCTCATAACCATTTTGTTATTTGCCATCCCCAGAGAGATGACAGGAGAAGAAATCTTAGTTTTATTTACATATTTTACAGCTTCTGTCAATGCCATAGTCTCCCTTCTATTTCATTATTATCACCAAGGAATAAATTTTTCCAGTGGAAGCAGAATCAGGGTGAATACAGCAAATAAAAGCATTAATCTGTAGTTGCATGAAGGTATTTGAAAAAAATGCAAGTATTTTAAGTAAAAGGTACAAAACAAGGTCATAAAACTTGGGAAACTGACGATTAAACACTCAGAAAAAAACTTGTTCTGGTTTCTGCCACTTAAACGCATCTGAATGGCAACAGCTGCACTTGTGATTTGTCCATAAAGCTCCACTTTTAGCTTTGTGGGTACTTCTAAAAGAGAAAAACACATTGCCCTAACAGCTCCTTGAACTGGAATGCTGGAACTGCTGAATTTAAATTTACAGGGGTCCAAGCAGCTGTGGTTTGGGGCCCAGTGAGTGCGATGTGTCAAAAGCATTCCCAGCTATGCTGAGGAAATAGAAGTGTTGCACAAACCACTTTGAATCTCTCTGTACATCACCACCTTCCTGGCTGGAATCCTCCAGGCTACAGTTACTGAAAATAATACCAATAATATGCCAGCTAACCGGAGCAGGTTCCCAGCAATGGGTAAGTCAGAGCTCAGAAGGGATCCTGAACATCCTGAAAACATATAAGAGGGGTTCCTGCCACTTACCAGCTTTCCAGCACAGGAGAAGGAAGTCTCACCCAATGAGGGTTGGCAAACCCCCAGAGTTAACACCTGTCAACAAAACACAAAGCTGCAACTCATAATCCCCAACTGCCTGCATCTGTGTCATGGCCAAGAGCATCCTGGAGAAAAATACACTACTGAAAATGTGTGCTTCCATGTCCTTGGTTGAACTTGATGACCTTAGAAGTTCTTTCCAACCTAAACAATTCTATGATACTTGTCTAAAAGTGAAGTGAGAAACTCTTCTGAGTCCTGAGTCTGTGCAGTATGGGCCAAGTGTTCAGGTAAATGACTGCAAATCATAAATATTTCTGAGAGGATTTCGCCAAGAAAAGAAAAACTCTTTTCCCCATATTTTAACTCCTCCGAACTTTAAATCTCTGATCTGAAGCTAGCAGGGTGGGTTTTTTTTTTGTTTTTTTTTTTTTTTTTTTGGTTTGGAGGTTTTTTGTTAGGTTGGTTTGGTTTGTCTTGTTTTTAAAAAGACTTCAAAAACATACAACGGAACTTCCCATTTTCTAAACTCCTCTCTCTGGAAAACCACAAACTTTCGCACACACTCCTGGAGGCAGCGATGCGCTGCTGCTAAAGCAGCAGTTCACCTAATCAGCAAAAGGGCAACACAACTGAAACCAACAGATTGTGCTGGGAAACTTCAGATAATTGTAACAGAAAAGCTGCTGCAAAGTTCAACCTGTAAATTAGCCTGCTCTGAGGCAAGGGGCTGCTCTTTGTTGCTCCTTACTGTGCTGAGTGAGACTCATTCAGTGAGAAGCTGGGATCTGCAGGAAGGAGAAACATTTCAGAGAGATCAGATCAGAACAGCGAACGCTCAAATGCCTTCCCACTCCCCGAGCTTCTGGGAACAAGAAGCTGTACAAGGTAATTGCTGAAGTAGTTTCACTACACTTGGGAAAACAGAAAACTTTACAAAATATATCTTGTCAAAAATCCTGCAATGTGGCCAAGTAAGAAATACCAAAAGAAGAAACCAACATTGCCAGAACACGGACTGATGCCCGTAGGGCTTCACAGCTGCTGTCATGTTTTGGAACCAGCAAGGTTCCACTCCCAACAGCACGATCATGGTGCTTTACACATCTCCTACCTAATTTGATTTCACAGAAGCAGGCAGCATTCCCTGCCTTGAAAAGAGTCATCCCATGAGGACTGAACATTGATACCGAAAGCTTAAATTAATGCACAAACAAAAATATATTGGGAAGAGAACAA
The DNA here is from genome assembly GCF_017639235.1 of Corvus kubaryi. NCBI lineage: Eukaryota > Metazoa > Chordata > Aves > Passeriformes > Corvidae > Corvus > Corvus kubaryi. The sequence goes on along the minus strand of NW_024581134.1, from coordinate 1,590,382 downwards.
AATGGAACTAAGAACTGGGTTTTTCTGACAAGCCCCAAGCACTGCCACTACCTCACCCCACTCCCCAGGCTACACAAGTGCCAATTTCTCAGCTTTTTTCACCAATTTTGGGAAAAATAAGACAGCATCAGGTAAATTTTTCTAAAGGGATCAAACTCTGACCCCCACCAAAGGGACTCATGCAACAGAGTCATCCATGCTATCTTTAGGTTACCCAAGCTCCTTTTACACAGTATAAATATCCAAAAAATCGCACAGTGGTTACCACAGCAACAAAGTGAGCCGTGCTGCATGAACCAGCTCCATGGCTGCCGGCAGGATCTGCACGACAATGAGTCTCATTTTCTCTCTATTTTTCACCTCATTCACCTAATCGAGCTGTACCAGCTCACACAGCTCTGTGTCTTCCAAACTTGTACACGTCCTCCTTCCCAGCCAACCCTCCACACCATCACCCTCAGTTCACATTCAGCTCAGAGCACAGGCTCTGTGTGGGGCTAGAACAGCCACTGCTGTACCCACCTTCTTGCCACAGAGAACTGCTGCTGCATCATTTGGATTAGCTGAAAACCATAGTTCCTTGAGAAGAGGTAGACACATTTAGGGCATGGCAGGATCTTCAGACACATCTTTAATCAGAGCAGCACCTTTAACTGGTCATTGAACACATCAGCAGTACCAATACTAGGCAAATGTCAAAGCAGATGACAGAGGCTCTGAAGCAAGCCCAGTATTCTGCTCAAGAACAAGGCATCTCTTACTCTGGCACCAGGGTTACAACCCCAAATGGATCGGGCAGCAGCAAAAGCAGGAGTTCCTCCACTTATCAGAGGGAAAGAAATGTGAGATGGGACCTCAGGGTGAGCTCCTGGAGCTGCAGGGGGCAGACTGGACATCTTACTGCAAATAAATCAGGGCAAATGGCCCAGCCCCAAAGAACAGAGTGTCGCCAGGTGCCTTTCACATATAGACTTGCTTTGGCAGATTGCCCTTTAAACACCTTCCACCCCAATATATTCCCAAGAGTCACGCTGCTGCTTCACGCAAAGCTGGCTCCCTTCATAAATCAAACCCTCAGATTTCAGCAGATTATTTTGTCTAAACTAGATCTGCACAGCTGAGCTCAATGGCAATTGCAGAGCTTTGGAGCAGGCCAATAGCACATCTTTTATCACATGGCTTTCACTCCTCTATTACAGATCTATTTTTTTGTGGTTAAAGATATTAAGAATAAGAATGATCTCTACAACAAACCTGAAATGCCACTATTAGGGCAGCCTGTTAACAGGTTTCAAGCCTTACTCTGAACAGGTGCTACTTGTTCAGCAGACTCAAAAAAACTTCATTATCTGAATGGATCTAGTTAAGAATGCTGCGTACATTTGCCCAGCTGGGTGAAGTGATTGCAAAGTCAAAGTCCCACCAAGTTCACTTCCAGCATTAGATATACAATTTCATTTTCCTATAAGGACATTTTTCTGTACAGTGGATTTGGGATTGCAAAAACAAGCTTGGCCTCTACTCTGTCCAAGCAATGCACTGGAGACCTGACATTCAGTGTTCACAGTAAGGGACAGTTTGCTGATCTAGCAAAAGAGACATAGGCAAAAGATATTACAAACACCAGAAGAAAATATATGGCCTGGGTGTCATTCAATGAGAAAATGATTTTCAGAATTATCTGGAATATATTAATTAAAAAGTGTTTGACCTAGCTGCATTTCTTCTTTAAGAACACAAATCAAGCTGTGAGCAAGACCAAAACTCTGCACCAGACATTCAGTGAAGAGTTTATGAGGAAGTTCCCTAAATGGTTAAAAGCATATTTTTTCTGTAATTGTGTTCTGAAAAGAGACCAACTTTTGAGTTCCTACCAGAATGCACTTCCTCCCACACACAGGCCCTGTTTCTAAGCAACATGCAGATAAACCATCCATAGGAATAAAAGAATCAACTAAATATTGCCATCAAGACTCACCTGCTGTGCCCTGAGGAGAAGCATCTGTATGTCGAAGAGAAGACAGTGACTTAATCCAGCAGAGCACAGGCTATCAAGGATACTGCAGTTAGGAAGCTGCAGTTCAAGGCTGACTCAAGGAGACCACAAGATTAACAGGCTCTCCACTATAAAAGCACAGTGTCTCCAGAAATAGAGACTCCACTCTATTTCTATTACCAAGACCTCTGGTCCAGAATTTAGGCTCTCATTCTGTCCTCCAGCCTCAACCCAGGAAAGATGTTTTATCCTCTCCCTCAAACCAAAGCAATCAGTTTTCTGTCTTGTCTGCAGGATGTTCTTTCTGTTGGTTTCCCGGTAAAGTGAGATAACACAGCCTGTCTTCTATGACCTAAAGCCACTGTTATTCTGAAATGCCTCATCCTTTTGCTTAATAATTCAGAAACTGCAGTTTGAGATCTCACAAATTAGAAGAGATCTTCTATGGGCAGCCTGTGGTCCACATAGAACTTACAAAGTAGAATCAAGAGCCTCACTAATTGTCTCAATTCCTCCCTCTGTACCTGGCCCAAGCACAATACTTCTCTCATGTCCAGCCCACTAAGCACAGGATAGGGATGCTGCACACGCAGAGGATTTTGTGCTGGCAGACCATGTTATGCCATTGGAATCACAGTGTCCTTGTCAGACTGCATAAGGGTGAAAGCCAGAAGCAGGGCTAACTCTCCTCCTGTTATCACAGAAGGCATAAATGGCAGAAAGGAGCCTCGAGAGACAACCTGCTTTATTCTCATGATTATCTGTCAAACAGAGCCTCGTCCTGGGTCATGGACAGCCAGCACCATCTTCTCTGCTGGGAGGACATGAGAGTTCACAAACAGCAGAACACATGGAGCAACAGTGCTGGCAAGGCCCACCTTGAGGTAATCTGTGTTTTCAGAAGCTTGCTGTTCCATTTGTTTTAAAGGTCTCAAGTTAGAAGCTTATGAAAAACAGACCCAAACAGAGAACTAGCAGGCTGGTTCCCACTGGAAGGGGACAATTCATTTTCTTGAGATCACATGGTCATTTTTGTGACTCATCTGGCAAATATCTCCTTGTTTTCTCTCCTTGTTCTGTATACCTGGACACAGACAAGGAGATATTTATCTTGTACATCTTAAAGCATCAAGGCATTGCTCCTGTTCCTCCCCCCGACAAGCTTTTGTCTATCCTGCTTGCTCAGAAAAGCCACCTGCTTTCAATTAAGGCGCATGGGCCTAAATATACCTCACCTGAAAAGTGCCTATAAAGGTATGTGTATGCATATATATAGCTACAAGAAGGATGCACTCAGAAACTGTTTGCTCTGCACAGTGTGATCAATCTCAGTTGCCTGCTTTACTTCCCATAAGCAAGCAAACAAGGTGCTTGCAGGTGTTTGGCTGCAGAATGGTTTCAAGAAGAACCAGATACAACAAAGGAAATGCAGGCAAACCCCAAAGCTGTTTGCAAGCTGAGCTATGGCACAACGCAGGGCTGCAGAAAAGGGAGACAAATTCAAGAAAAAAGCAACTCCCAGCTTCAAAAGCAGCTGGACAGAACAAGCACAGGAGCTTACTGGCTTGCCTTAGGCCAGAGGTTACAGGTGTGCCATTAGCAGAGGCAACCACTCCACCAAACAGAAGACAGGATGTGAATTCTAGTCTGGTTGATTTTGGCTCTGTGTTATTTTTGGCCTGGGGTTTTTTGGTTTGGTTTTTTTTGTTTGTTTGTTTGTTTGTTTTGTTTGTGGTTTTTTGGTGGCTTTGTGGAGTTTTTTTTCCTAATATAAGGTTATAAATATATTAAAAAATAGAAATAACTGCAATGAACCTAGCCAAATATTGCATAGGCACTTGTAAAACAAGCCTTCTATATATGCATTCTGCAAATGGAACAGTCACGCAGAGAATTTTTTTTACATAACACAGAAGCCTCATATACATAAAATGACATCATGTACTTTTTAAAATTAATATGTACATGAATTTCATACAACTGAAATGAAATATTCTGCACAGCTCTAAACCTGTGTTGTATCAGTGCTGATCTGTCCAGGTTTCTTAAAGACTCTTTGACAAAAACATAAGGTTAAATTACTTTCAAAGGAGCAATCTTGATTGCCACAGTAATTTCATCTACTCTAGCTAGGGAAACTGAAGAGCTTGGAAAAGTCAGACACTTTCCAAGTCATAATTTTCCCCCTACATTTTAGCTCAAGAACATGGCCTTCATTGACTAGTAATTAAGAAAAGAAAAATTAGGCAACCTGAGATCTTAAAGTACTGATATTCACTAGCAGTAAGCTCTGCTAAACTCTAGCAACCTTGCCATATTTATTTTTCAGAGACCTTTAACACCTTTTATTCCATGGAAAACTACAACTTTTCCATTTTTTTTAGAGGGACAGAACAGACACAGTATTTAGGGAGGGGAAACCCCTCCAGTTTAATTTAAAAACCTCCTAGAAACTTCATCCTGAGTACTTTTCAGACACAGTGGTGGCCCTGAAGTCAGTAATGAAACCATTATCATACAACTCAATGAATCCATAATAAGCTCACCACCTAAGAGTGTGGGTGGTTCTATCCCTCTTCCTTCCTGTAGTGAAGGGAAATGTCAGGACAAAAAACAACAGCAACAAAAACCACAAAAAAAAACCCACAAAAAACCACAAAAAAAAACCAACAGCAAAAAAACCCCACAACAAACTAAAGAGAACAGGAAAGAATTATCAAAGTTATGGAACACATCCCTCACAAAAGAAACTAAATAGATCAGACTCAGGTCTGGAGAATGGTACAGCCATGATTATTTAAGTTTCTAGATTATTATGTAATATAATGAAAAAAATATACTGACATATACTAGGCAGTGAGGTGCAGCTACTGACAGAGAAGTCCCCTGAAATTTTCAAAATATACAGAAGTCTAATTATATTTGGTAACAGAAAATTATATAATTAATAAATTATATTGGGTCAAATCTAAATTTGAGACTAGCAGATTTATAAGGATATAATTTCTATAATAATACAAATTTAAGAAGTAAATACCTCTGTGTTGGTAAGAGCTACACAACAACAATAACCTAAATAAAAGGAAGTTGTATTATGCTACATTTAATATATTCTTTAATGAATTGAGATCCTTTTCCTGGCAGAAAAGCAGAGTATCCATCAAAGTACAGTAACACCTGGCAAATGTGTACACCAGTATCGAATTTCTCTAAAGAAAAAAATGTTGCATGTAACAAAAGTCTGTCTTTCTCTGTTTCCTTTCAAACTATTCCAAATTTTTATACAGAATAAATAGGAAGAGTAATGCAAGGAAATAACAGTGATGAACAAAACAGATGTTATGAGTCAGATCCTCAGTTTGAATAAATCAACACATTGGATAAAGCCAAGAAATAATTTGTACCATTCAATAATCACACCTCCATACCAAAGATGGTTCTCCATGAAGCTCCTGAAGGACAAAACTGGTAAACAGAGCTGAGCAAAGGGGCATCCAACAAGTACCAAGCAAGGCAGCTCAGCCTCTGCCTGGGTCCAGCCCAGGAAGCAGCCTGGGCTCATCAGCCCTGCCCTCACCACTGCTGAGCTCCAGCTCTCCCTGGACAGGCTGCACCTCCAGCGCTCCCTGCTCCTGCAGGCACAGCCAGGGCTTCTAACGCACTGCTGGATCTTCATGAAAACACTTGAGTGTCAGGGTGGTTTGACCCTTATGAGACACTTTTCAGGACTTTTCAGTATAAAATTAATTTCTTTTGAAGGTTTGAGTGCTTTCAAGCCTCCTGTGGGCCCCCCTCCCCACCCCTCCGCCTTTGCCAGCAACCAAAGGAACAAAAAAGAAAGGACCAACAAATTTGTTGGAAGATCTTCCCATGGTTCTCTGTGTTTAGTCATTTGTGATAACCTTCATGATTCAGCTGTGAGTAATACTCACATTGGTAAGTTCCCACTGTGCAGTGCTGCAGTATTGTTTCTGGAAATATCCAAAAAAATGCAATGCTGTAATGTGAGATACAATGCCACTGGTTCTCACTCAAAGAGTCCGCAGATGTTCCAGATTACCAATAGCACAAAAGCTTCTGTGTTATTCAAACAGAGAAACTATAGGAAAAGAACCCAGCACATACTTTTCAACAACCATCCCTTTTTTGTTTGACTGTGTATTTATTTTAACTGTCAAATTACGATACTTGTCAAAACATATCGCCTTCTTTCTATCACCATATGCCAAGATAAATCTTCACATTCTCACTTGAATGTCATGGCTGCTTCAGCATTTTGCACTGAATATTTCTCAAGTGTAGAGCAATCTTTGAAGCAATACATTTCTTTACTAATAAAGTAACAAGAAACTAAGTATCTCTCATTATCATTAATTTTCACATCAGCTGTTCTGTGGTATCATGACTATGGCAGGAAATGGTCTCTTTGCCTATAATTAAAGGCCATAAATATATCTGTACCTGTCATAAATGCAAAGGACAAGATTTAAAGAGTGTAAGGGGGCAAAGTGCCACCTAATTAAATGGGCAGTTTAAGTCCTACTTTCAAAATTTAACGGAATGTGGAAGCCTCTGTCTCATTTCTTCTAATGAATATTTAAAAAATGTGATTTAAGTGCGAACTGTTTGTCTTTTTTTCATTGGCTATAAATACAAAGTGGGCGTCCAACCACACTCTTCAACACTAAAAACCAATCTGTCCCTTGTTAGTAGGTTTGCCATAGCTCTTGGAGAAATACAAACAAGAATTTCACAGTGAAAAGAACCCAAATAAATACAGTTTATCACCAAACTAGTTGGTGTGGAAAAATAATCTAAATGCCAAAATATATTTTAAACCCCCCAAACTTCCTCAAGTTGGGAAACAGACAGGAGCTGTGTGAAAAGATACAGCTTGCTGGAAGGTTTGGGGATTTTTAATTAGCCAAACGCAAAGTAATTGGACAAAAATTAAAACTTGGTCAACAGTTTACTGATGCACTGTTAGTTTGGTCTGTGCTCTGGAGTCCACAGCTTTGGTGTCATTTATTCCAGGTTTGGAAACCCCATACACAAATTGCCAAAGGAGCAGGCAGCTGCCCTGCCTGATTTGGAAATGCAGGAGATAAGGAGCACTCAGCCTGGTATCGTGTCTCCATGTGATGGCAATAAACTTGTTCAGGTGTTTAAGAAATGAAAAAAAAAACTTTTTAAGTTTCCATATCTCTTTTGTTTCTGGTGCCTTATTCTTGACCAAAAGAGAAATCACCTATATGCAGCATGGTCTTAAGATTATTTCTATATAATTATATAAATATGATTGTGATAAAATAGTGATTTTTTAAAAATAAATAACATGGTTGCAGCCTTTCAGCTTGACTCTTCATAGTGAAAGTAAACACTACTTTAGAATAAAATGCAGTAACAATGGAATTCCCTGCCTTCAGCTTTTTTGACTCTCAAATGATGCCAAAAGTCTTGGAAGTCACAGGGTTGCATGCAATCCTATATTCCCAACGCTATTCAGAGACCATGCCTGCTGTTTCTCATTCATAACACTTTTATATAGAACGTTTTGCTTTTAAGACAACTCTCAATATTGTAAACCAGGCATAACCACAATCCATAAAAATTCTCAAAGTAAGGAAGTTAATAGATTGAGGTGTCAAAACATAAAATACCTAGTTACTTTAAAAGATAGCTGGAGCAAAGAAAAAGTCAATAGATAAAGTTGGTCTGAGCCAGTAAAAGAGCTCAGCAAAAAGGAGACATGGAATAAACCCACAGAAGCTGAATGATTTTTATATCAAATCCATAGTCACACAGAATGTTTTTAAACAGCAGGACTACAACTTCTTTGTGACAGCTGGAAGCTGAATAATAAGTTCATGCAATTTTTTATCATATCTGCTTTACACTTCTTTCAAGTTTAGTTCCATTCTATATTCACAATATAACCTCCCCTGACAATTCATTACCTGCAGTTTTGAGTAGGTAATACTTCTAAAAGCTAAGATTATGTATTTTATCTACTTCTGGGTTTTGAAGATAGCATAAAATAGGAATTTGGAAGAAAAGAAGTGTAGATTTTAAATTAGGATTTTTTTCACTTTTTTTTCTTAACTTACAATTTTATATGACATATTTTTAATAATAATAATAATAGAGCATCAATTTCCAGCAGCTCATGGGTATATTCACCCAGTAACTCCAGATTTAAAGAATAAGGAACAAAAATTCAGCACAACACCATAACAAGACATAGAAGCTTTTCAAAATGTTCTAATTTGGTCTTAAAATACTATCAAGCTGTTTAAAATTCTAAGAGATTGTCATCTCATGTGTCTGAATCACATGAAAAACTAAACAAGCACAAGACTGATCTTCCCTTTACAGATTGTGGCTACACACCCTCCCACTAGTCACTTTATTATATTATTATAAATACTTTATTTGACATATCCAAGGAATTTAATGCAAAATCACCCACTCCAAGTCTTAAGTGTCACTTTCTGTACATAGAGCAGCAGCTTAAAGAATCTTCAATGTCCCTACACACCAAATCCTTGACCCTGAAAGACAAACTTCAGGTAAAACCTGAAATCATGTCTCATCACAGATAGCTTCTGAATTTTCCACAGCCCTGAGCAGTCCACTCATTCTATAAATGAAGAATAAATGACTCCTTTCACCCAGAAATATAAGATATTTGAAAATGTTCAATCGCAGCTCAGGGTATTTTAGAAAGTTATTCTGGCAATTCTCTCACAGCCTTATTAATAATTAACTGCCATTATAATACAAAGCCTCTCCATCTAAGAGCACAATGACCCAACCACTGAAGGGTAATTTTCAGCCCAATGACCCTGTGATAGGTGAGGTACCACTGATAAGACTTCCTTCACTTTTAAAATCCATTACAAAACAAGACAAAGGACTAGAAAACATGCAGTAATTTGGAGAAATGAGGCTGCAGTGGCAAAAGCCTGGATGAGATGGTTGTTGTTTTTCTCTTCATGAAGCCACTACACTGAAACTCTAAACAGTGCGATGTAATTCCAAAATTGCTTCCTTAAAATCTCCATGAGCTATTACAAGACAAAGAGTTTCTAGCTGGTTTTGCAATCCAGATGTAGGGAATAAGTTAAGGTAATGCAGAAATATAAAGCTTTGGCGAGGAATAAAAGGCAAAAGCCACCAAACCACAATTCAGATCTGCTTTTCAGTACTCTGCCTCCCATAATTAAAAAGAATGAAAGTTGCACTTTATCATGGTCTTTTAAAAGACCTGTTACTAAACTTAATATTACATTAATGCATGGGTGATTTGCTGAATGGACATGGCAGCTCATTTATTTCAACAGGCCATGCACACAGTAAGTTCCCGTTCAGGAATAGTTAAGAACCTTGTCTAGCAGGGAATAACATTCAAAAACAAGAATAAACCCACTGTATTCTTTATTTTCTTCTAGAAATTATTTGAATGGTTCCAAGTGAATTAATTTCTCAATATTTGAAGACTGAAAATCTGGTTTCCAAAGTTATTCAATTATAACACAAAATGGCCAATATCGCTTTTTATATACAACTCTATAAGGGATTACATCAAAGAGAATGCCTTACAATTACTGTGATAGTCAGAAATAAACAAGTATGAAAACAATTATTTCCCTCTAGAGTGGATAACACTTCCAGTTTAACAGTCATGAGCAAAGTAATTTGTGAAGTTTATTAAGATTAGGGTTTTACAGGCTTTAATTTATTGAGACAAAGCTTCATTTATGCAGAAACATTAGGACATACTACTGACTCATTTTATATTGAATATTCTTCCTGGAATAAATTTTTCACATAATTACTTCAAATAAATGAGGTGTTTACAGTCAATGAACTGGTTGCCTTTAATCTTTTTCTGAAATTATACATACTTATGGAAAAATAGCATAAGTTTTTTCAAACTGCGAATTAACTTTATAGTAAAACAGATGAAGTGCCTTCCTAAAGAAATCCTTTTACTTGACTAAATGCATCCCTATGTAATATAAACAATTCCTGTTCTAACTATGCACTGACTAGGTCTCAAATTGCTAACTCATTCCTCAGATTCTTCTACAGAGAACAGGTATTATCAGATCAAATTACCAAACTGTTGAGAAGCTGTTTTTTTAATGCATTTTCAGTGGTTTGGACCAGACCTACCACAAACAACATCAGGGTGTTCAAATCCACATCTAAATGAAAGATACATCACTGAATCCGGTGAATGTTATTGCAAGCTGCAACACCTATGTGTCTGCTTCCCACTGTTTAAATTAGGGCAATCTTGTATAACCCTTGCAGGGTAGATACATGAACCAAGCTCTCTTCACAGTCTACTCATCCCTGCCAAGAGATCGATTTGTCAGTGGCAGACGAAGCTGCAGACCCCCTGTGATTAACTGACTCCATGGCTCCTGAGTCAGGCTGGATAATCTCACCTTGTCTATGCACTTTCCACTTCACAGCATCAGACTAGATATCCCTGAATAATGGGAACACAGGAGTATCCAAAAAGTTGCTAGTGGACCACTTCCTCAATGCTTTAACAATAAGGTGATTTACCCTCAAATAGCGTTTTAAACATATTGCTCAAAGTAGTCTTCAGCATTCAGTCATTTCCAGTTAAAAAATAAATAAATAAAAGGAATTCTTCCTACTCCTGTGTTTAAATTTGTGCCCACTGCCTCTTGTTCTGTCACTAGACACCACTGAAAAGGGTCTGCTCTATTTCCTACACACCCTCCCTTCAGATATTTTCATATATTCAAGAAATGCCCCTGAGCTGTCCCTGCACCAGGAAAAACACTCCCAGCTCGCTCAGCCTTTTTGCTCATGTGAGGTGCTCCCATCCCTTAATCACCATAGCAGCCCTTTGCTAGTATCCTAAAAAATAAAGTCTTCCTCCTAGCTGGGAATAGACTGAGCCCCTGCCTCAGCTGAAATTTGCCAACTGTGACCTCCCTTAACAGGCAGCCCAGTATAGAACAGGCTGGTCTCTCACGGCTCTGAGAAATTCTTATCATCTGAAGATTTCTAAAGGCAAAAGGAATGAAAATGTCCCATTGAGTTCAACTGGAAGGACTCTGCTAAACTTCAGTAACTCCATAAGCCAAACCCCTTCTGTACCTACTGTCTGTCTCTGATGGCAGATGTGCTCATAATACACTTCAGCCTGGAGGACTTTGTGCATTTTTATGTTAATCCAGTAATGGTAACCTGATTTACATAAAGTCTACCACTGCAATTCTAAAGCTCTGCAAAACCATTCCCAAGGGTTTGGTTGTTTTGGGTTCCGGTTGCTGGTCCTTTTTTTTCTTTGAGAAGACTCAAATAAATGCACTTTATTAGGGGTGAGAACATGGGAAAGAAAGAACGGAAACAGAAGTATCTCAAACTCTCTGGGAATACAGTAAATTCAGTTCTTGGAAGATTAATGGAAATAATTCCAATTAAAATACTATCTTGCTTCTGTTCTACTGACTTGCATTTTAACTTTTTAACAAAATATTGACTGACTCTTCTCAAGCTAATACTGTAAATGTATATCTTACTCTCTTTGCAAGTCAATATTCAAGAATTTAACCTAAGCTTTCTTTTCTTCAATAGGACGAATCTCTTCTTGGGGTAAAAACCAGCTGTGCTAGAAGGACAGACCTGGGAGTTCATCACCGTGGAGATAAATCTTCCTTTCCTAATTCACACATGCATGCACACACATGAGCACTGTGGAAGGGGAATTCCTCCAGATATATCACCTCAGGAGCAAAAATGATTGTCAGAGTGCCTCCACTTTCCAGCGGAAGAAAATTTACCAAAAATATTATTTAGAAGAACATTCTGTAAGAGTTGATTAGAGAAACCTTGTAACTTTTCCAAGGATATAAAACTATATTTTTTCCTTAATAAGTGAAATCTTCAGATCATAAGGCTGACTTTGTATTTTATCTCTCACTTCTAACTAGGAAATCCATACAGGTTTCTGCCCACGCCCAGATATTATTGGATACAATAAAGTGAAACAATACAATACTTTATTAAGAAGAAATACAGGTACCAATATGAAAGATACTCAGAATTTGTATGTTCAAACCCAATCTTCAAGCAATCTCAGAACATATGGTAACTTTTAAAATCTGTTTTTAAACCTAGAAAACAATAGCATTTCAAATTTTTATGCAATTTAAGTACAGTACAGGGAAATTTGCAGCACAGGCAGCATATCACATAATTAATTGCAATATTTAAAGAACAGGAATTTGTTTTAATTAAAAATGTAGCCTTGATCTCTTTCTCCTGTGTGAGACTTAATTTTCCTGAATAGCTGATCAGTTATTATTCATATCCTTTCTTATTGAGCCCAAATAATGATCATGTAAAGATAATGAGGGATTGTTAATGCATTTTTGTTGGTATATTGGTTAATTTATAAAAATCTCAGCGAGGGTGAGCAAAGCTGTGCTGGTCCAGCAGGTGGTAAAGATCAAAAATGAAATAAATCAAAGAGGACGTGCAATAGTTGCAGGCGCTATTATAGCAACTCACTTGTGATAGCTGAGGGTTTAACTATCAGTTTCATTAGATGTTACTATTCTTTGGTGTAGGCAGCTTTGAAGTGAAAACTCCCTTGATGTACAGCCTTGGAAATAGGAGCTCTCAGCTAAAAGAAAACACCTCCTCCCCTATGACAATCCTGTGCTTTTGGTTATATTTCTTCCTTTAAAAGATGTAGTTCAAAAAAAAGAAGTTGTCATAGTTTATCATTAGTATGCTTGTTTCGAACAAGTTGGCAAAAAGTCTTCATTTCTTCCCTCTGTTCACCATCATGCACAGAAGGGTCTTCACAGACCACTCTTTTTGGTAGGGGGAGTCCTTTATTGCACACAAAAAGTAGAGTTTTTTCCACCAATCTTGCTGAGCCTTTGTATTCCTCGCATTCCTTTCACAAAAGCTGCACACTTAAAATTCACTACCAATTAAAACACTGCCATGGACATGACAGGACTGTACTTCTTAGAGCAAGCAGTTATATTTGGTGATTCCCACATTCTGTTCTTAGGGAGAAAATATGCAACTATTCATTTTCTACCATGCAAGTTTAAGGAACTGAATCCCGAGGTCCAGTCCCTCCTGCAGGCACCTGGGAGGCAGCACAAATTAAGATTCTGGTCTGACTCATCCCCTAGAGAAGCTCCTCTGTACTCAGCAATGGTAGAGTGCACTTTGATTAAGCAGGTAATACAGTCATTATTTGTTCACAAAGGTATGGAAATGATTTCCAAGGTCTGAAATGTAGATGAGGAGGCATTTACAGCGCTCACCACAGTCCTTGTCTTTGGGCACAAATCCCAAATCCCCCCATGACACATCAGGAACACATCAGGGGCCAGAGGAGAAGACGTCCCAGAGCATGTCAACCTCTCTTCACAGAAATGTTCACCCCTGGGGTGCCATGGCTGCTGCCCTGCCCATTGCTGGAAGGAAAATCAGTCCTACTGCTCCGTACCTTGTCACTAAGAGCAGGCAGGATGGGAGAGAGGCAGCAGAGCTCTTTGCCAGAAGCCAGCTCGAATGCATGCCTGGGATTTGGCTGCTCAAAGACAGGAAACAACTTATTCCTCACTGATATGAAATGTTAAAGCAGAAAAGTACTAGGATGTCTTTGTTGTTCCTGAGATAATAGAATTACCCAGGAAACTCAGAGTAGTTTCTAAAATTACACTTCAGTCCTGTGTAATCTTAAGATTAATTAACTTCTGTGTTCCTTCATTCTTCCTCTGTGTATAATACTGGTTTATTGACATGTAAATTTGGGGGCGTGGGGGGAGAAATCCTCAGAAGTTCAATATCTTTTGCAGCAGAGTAGGAAAAGTAAAGGAGAGGTCATACAGTAATTCAAAGCATGGGAGTCACAAACTAATATATTTTCCATACACGTTCCCAGAACTCTGCTTAAATGACTGCTGCACATATAAGAAAAGCAAACCCAAATGAATGTCAACCAGATATTGCCTTTTCCTTCACCTCATCTTCATAAACACAGGGAGATCATTTCTAATGAAACTTGCCCTTTCTCAACTGAAAAATTAATCTGCAAGCAAAATTAAGACCTCTTTTCCCATATCCCTCCCACCCAGAAAATGTTAATAAATTTGATCCAAATACAAATGGTTTGGTTTAAGCTCAAGGCATTTTTCCTTTCCCAATGTGTACATTTACTGTTCTCCATCAATGCCACTACTTAGATGTTTGATGTGTTACTGTAGTTAATTTCAATGTGTAGAACTTTTCTGAACTGTTCGTTCTTCTATGCTACAGTTTCCATTGCTCAACAGAGATTTATTATTCTTTAAAGTTATCAGAGTATTTCTACCTTATTGTTTTCCACCAGCCAATTTCTATCACCTGTGAGGAAGAAATCAAGAAACAATGAATGTACACTAAAAATACCACCAACACCAGTGGAAACCATAAATTATGTTTTCGTTTGATTTCTCAGGTCACCTTATTTTGTGACTACATTAAATTAAGTGCCATACCAGTATACTGAGGTTTTATATAAGCCCAAAATTCACATGGTTAAGATGGGTAACTACATGTAGTGTTTAAACAACTTCTACCAGATCAAGCTAGTGGCCTTTTTGTCTCCTCTTTCCTATGTTAGTTTTATTATTTACAATATTTCCACCAGCAACCACAGAGGTTTTGCTGATAATATTAAAAAAAAAAAAACACAACCCCATAAGAAAAAGAAGCCATAAAAATACGGTGGAGAATATGCAGAATGGATTTAAATATCTTTAAGCATTTCTGCACTTTTTGAACAGGAATATAAAACAAACATATTCCATCCCAGTCTATATATACACACTAAAGTAATGCAAATCTGCAGCCAGTGAAGTGCTGTGACCTGCACTGGCAAATGTCCAACCCCACTGCCTTTGTAAACTTCATTAGCCACCAGTGTCACACCAGAATTTCACACCAAACAGTGCTCAGACATGCACAAAAATCACGATCCATGTTCCAGTCAGATGCTAAGGTGGCACCACGCCCTGCAAGCCTCATTGAAATGAGGGGCCTGTATGTTCTTGTGGAGTTAAAAATATCAGAGTACACTAGCTAAACACACAAAACCTAGAGGAGAGGAGTTATTTGACTACAAGGGACAAAGTTATAAGGAAATACTTTCTTCTGGGCATACCAAAGCCTTTTATTTAAAAAAAAAAAGTTTAAAAAACCAAAAACATGCTTTTACACAATATTGTATTAGACAATTGTCTGTTGGCAAAGATGCTCACTGACTGCCAATGTATTGGCACCTTTGCCAGCTCTACTCCTTACAGTGTCTTTCAGCCACAACCTCCTTGATTTAAATGCAAGCACTGCTGACCTTCAGGATTATATATAACCATATTATTTATCTTCCCTGCATGCCAGGATATGTCCAGTGTTAGAAGGGTTTTTTTTTTTTTCACTCCTCAATCTTTGAAGTAACTCTTCAAATTGTACAGAGTTCCATTTATTTGGCAATTATGTAGCTGGGGGAAGGGGATGTGGGAAAACATCATTAGAGAGCTACAGAGGGTTAAAAGCAGGGAAATACTGAAGATCAACCATATGTGTCACGGAAAATTAACACCTTCCATTAATCCAAGACTCTAGCTATATCCTAGATGTGCTTCTATCTCATTTCTAGCAGATAATTTCCAACTGATCATACTTGTCATCTTGTACACTTGTATTGGCAGCAATCCCCTTAATGCACAGTTAACCACAGATGGCAGGACTCCAGCTTCAGATGCAAGATTTTGAGCTCTAACATATAAATAAACCTTCAAGTACCCTAAAGCAGAGCTGTGAAAACTTGTTAGTGCTACTTTATGTATTTAGCTTGAAAGGCAGTGCCATTCTAAATAAGGATGCAGGGAAGGACAACATGATCGTACATTGAAGCAACAAGTCTTTCTGCACACGATTTAACTCTGTATTTAATCACAGTGACACCAACCTCAACTTTCTCATCATCCATCAGTAAAACGATTATGATTCATGTACTTAAAAATAAAGTTTTCAGATAAACTATTTCCAGTTTTTCTTTTTAAGAACATTTCTTATCAAAAAGAATCGCTCAGTGACTCCAAAACCTATAGAAAAAACTAAAATAAAAATCAGAGTACACTATCTAAATATAAAAAACTAGATCAGATGAGCCATTTAACAGCAAAGGAAAAAGCAATAATGAAATGTTTTCTTCTGGGAATACCAAACCCTTCCATTTAAATAAAAGAACCAAAACATTGTCCTTTTACACGAAATTCAATTAGGCTCCTATATAGCGCTCCCTTTAGAACTCTGAAGATAAGATTTCCATATGCTCTTATTGTCATGTTACTTAAAAATCTGCATTTCATTTTTCATTAGAAAACAACATCACAAATTAGGACAAAACATACTTATGTTAAGGATTTTGTATTTATGATTCACAGTAAGGGAAAGAGTCAACCAGCTCACTGCTTGTGAAGCACATTAGTTATGAGCAGAGAAAGAGCAGTGGACAATGAATTGAGTTTGCAAACGTTTACAGGAGATATTTGACAGTGATTCAAACTAAAGGGAAAGAAGCAAATGCTCAGGCAGGGAAACAAGGACCAGTCAAGTCATGGCAGGCAAGTCACAAGTGACTGGACAACGGGAAATACTGCATTCATTCTGAAAAGGGGAGAAAGGAGGACTGTGGGAACCACTGACCTGTCGGACTCACCTGTGACGGTGAGGGTGATGCCATGAAGATTTTTTGCCTTTTCTTTCATACCCCTGTTATACCTTTTTACAACTTCTGTATTCCCAGTGCTTTTTGCCTACATTCTTGGACTTGTTTGTCAAGCTGAGAGACGAGACATTTTAGAAGCTTCGTAGCTGGGGATCAGTGTGCCCCAGACCCCAAGGTCCTCTCCAGAACACATTCTCTAAACTAAGATAGAACCATCCAGGGGAAGGTTCCTTGGGGAGGGGGGGGCTCACTTGAGCCTCTCATTGGGGAATCTTTGATAGATCTGCTAATTAGTAAAACCTATAATGTTATACCAGATCTTTGGGGGCAGATACTCGGCGGGGTACATCTCGATGCACATGACCTGGATGTGTACACCTAAGGATCCTTAAAATAAATACCAAGGTAAAATCCCTTTTCCCCTTCTAACCGTGTATGCCTCTTGATTTTAAGACCAGGAAAAGGCATCAAGGGGACCCTGGCACAGGGTGACCAGAGAAGCTGTGGTTGCCCCATCCCTGGAAGTGTCCAAGGCCAGGTTGGAAGAGCAACCTGGGATAGAGGAAGGTGTCCCTGCCCATGGCAGAGGGATGGAACAAGATGATCTTTAAGGTCACTTCCAACTCAAGCCTTTCTATGATTCTATGATTATGTATTACAACCCTTTATCAATTTTTAAAAAATTTATCAGAACAAACAATTTCAAGTGAAACTAGGAACAAAACCAAGTTGTGGGAGATTTCCTTGCAATTAAGAGGGAAGAAATTAAGTTTTGGGTTTTTTTGTTTGTGTTTTTTTTTTAAAGAGAGTTGAGCATTTACATCTAAAAGCTTCTAGAGAGAAATTTATATCCTGGTATAGAGGCTTACTTAAGAATCACCAGGAGCTGTCAAGCACATATCAAGATTGGAAGAATACTACTTCACCTGCAGAAAAATCTGTAAGGTACTCCAAACAATTTTCCAAGTGTGATATACCTGGTCTTGTTCAACAATAAATGGCAACAATGTGTAAAAATGCAGCACAAATGGAGAATTTGGTCAGACGACCTTGCTCTCTGAACTAGAAAACTCAAGGTGTGCACTTAATAGCATGAATAAAATACAGAATTTATAACTTTTTGAAATATTTTCTTAAAATATGAGAGGCAATTAGTTCAGTCTCATTGTCATGGAGCCTTTCCACACGCTTATTCAGTAAAGAGTATCTTAAAAATGGTCTACCCTGCAGGCAGTCATTATCTTCTGACTGTCTCTTTTGCACTTGTGGTTAATTCTGGTGGACTGAGAATGTACCAGTTACACTGATGTTAATTTATTCTTCCTGTTTGGTTGGATCATAGATCAGCATCATTGGTGCCCTGCCAGGCAGCAGAAGAGCAACAATATCTGGCAACTAAAGAGATTTAAAATAATTGGTGGCAATATACCAGCTCCAAAATGACTGAAGGTCTGGCTCCTGTTCAGTTGTCAAATGAAATGTTATCTTAATTATAGGGTCTAGGCTTTTCTCTGAGCATTGTAGGATTTTTTTTTTTCTCCTTTTTCTGTACAGCTATGGAATCCCAACTGTTACAGGATTACCTTTTCATATCTTAATACTCCAGTCAACACAATCATAGAGAAGCTGTCGTTTGAGAAAAAGAAATACAGGAAGGATGAATTCCAGAGGTAAACAACATAATGAGCTCCAACTCCACAAGCAGTACAGATAATGCTGCCATGAACTGAGAATATTGGTGTTCTCTCCTCTCTGTGCATCATTTAAAACAGGATGCTGTACTGATCCAGGTATTTCATTCTGGTTTCCCCATCACCAGTTTTGTGTCACCTTGCTGATGTCTACAGATAAACTCAAGATTCCCACCACGTGCATATCAGAATCAGAGTAGATGGAAGGAAGAAATTTACTAAGTGGTAATACATTCATGGGAGGATTTCAACCACAGACCTGCTGTACTGACTTTCACATATTTTTCTGCAGCTTAAACTGTAAGGATTTCATAAAGGAAATGTGCGCCATTCACTCAGCTTTGTTTCCTCTATGAAAAATCTTGCTTCCCATTACCAGGACTAGAGAGCTGTGGGGTTTGAGACACTTCTAGTGTTTATCTTTTGTCAGTCTGAAGATTTGGCATATCCCTCAAGATGGAATATCTCCTACAGCAGTAACTCAAAACCATTATTAACAGGAGTAACACATTGCTACATGCAAATTATTTCAGTCTAACTTGTGTTAACATCATAAAAACACTTATATAATTAAGCCCTTCTGTATTTCAGAATGCAATTTTATTTGGGATAGAATGAGAGAATGTGGGCAAGATGGACTGAAATTAGCAAATCAGACTTCTCAATACAGAAGGGTTAAAGGGAGTTCCAGTCACGACAGGTAGTCAAAATCATTAAAGTAGTAATAAAAAATACATTCTGTTATTTTGTTCCATAAATCATGGATACCACCAGAACTAAAAATCCCAAAGTATTGCCAAACCAGCTTTGTGTAGATTGAGACCCAAACAACTTTAGTTTCTGCTTACAAATGGAAAAAGTACAAGAAAAAAAAGATTCTCTGAGAACAAATAGGATCTCTATAATTGTATTGTTGGATAAACAGCATAACACAAACAAAAGAGATTTATAGATCAACTGTAAAGTCTGCTTTAGAAATGTTACCTTGATGTAAAGATTTCAGGTGATACAGAACTTTGGTAAATTGTTCATACAGTTGCTGTTAAAATTTGGTCCCTATTTCCTACTTGAATTTGTCCAGACATTGAATCTTCTATTGCCTTTATCTGCTAGATTAAAGAATCCCAAAAAAACCTTTCTTGATTTGAGAAAATTAGGAATAGCTGGAAGATGATAATCAGAATTCCTCAACTCAGCTTTCTTTTGGAGCAGAACACATAGTGTGGAACTTCAAAAAATATGTACCCTTCCTTTGGAATGACAATTTGTTTGATCAGCAGAAGAGACAAATTGTCAGTGATTTCCTATATGCTGTAGAGCAGCACTAATTGTTTAAGTGATAATGAATCACCTATTCAGCCTAAACCCCTGTGCCACAGAAAATCTCAGTAATAACTTCTCCCCTAATTCCCACATTGCACCCTTTGGGCAATCCACATCTTCTCTTCATGATTCACTTCTTTCTAGGAGACTTTGTGAAATGATTATTTCTTGGCTCTGTACCCATGAAAGGCATAATACACATGCTATTCAGGGTTACAGCAAATACATCTGTGATGAACATCAAATTCAGTCTGAGACAGGTCACAAAAACTGGAGCAAAAACAACAGAAAAGGAAAATTAACAGTGAGAAAAAGAAGAATTAGTAATAAAATTAGTTCCTTGTACACTGATGGTCTTCCCATGTACTTCATCTAAATGACATTTCTCTTGGCCTTTCCACATCTCAGAAAAGCACACCTAAGTCTTGAATTTTATAAAAATCATAGTGTTTTGATTAAAATAGCTACAATTTCAATAGAGGATGACTCCTCCCTTATCTTAAAGCCTCTGACATCCTGTTATGTATCTATATGTATAAAGCTGATACTCCACTGAGCTCTGTGAAGTCATTTCATATAACACAAAATGATTTCTATGGAATTTTCTATCACAAAATGATCATCTATTATGTGTTGCACTGCCTTCTTGCAAAATGCTACATTTTTAGTATGTCCATAGGCAAAAAGAAAGCAAACTACATTACCTGAGGGACAGTAGGCTCTGTGTGCCACTGCCAAAATTGTAAGCAGTCATGCACACTTATGAAATACATTTTTCCTGTTTCTCCCTTCTTGGGGGTAAAAAAATAAATTAACAAAACATGCCAGCTTCTAGAGCCTGCAAAAATTGCTT
Organism: Corvus kubaryi; assembly: GCF_017639235.1. Lineage (NCBI taxonomy): Eukaryota > Metazoa > Chordata > Aves > Passeriformes > Corvidae > Corvus > Corvus kubaryi. Next base: position 1,569,731 of record NW_024581134.1, on the reverse strand, counting down.
TTTCAAACTTCAGTTCATGTTATCTTTTCAGTTTTTGTAATAAGGATCCCCTCTCACGCAGGGTAAGTACTGTCCAAGTACATCACATTGCACAGTAGCATGTAACCCCAAGAAATGAGAAGTAAATGTCATGTCACACCCCTACAAAAGATGTAGATTTTTTTTTCTGGTGGTAAATCCAAATTAAGAATTTAACAGCCTTATTCATAAAAAGAGAGGAATATTTAATACCTTTAGCACCTGAAAATACCGTAAGAATACAATCCCTCCAGGAAAATGGTCTTCACTATAATACAAAACAAACCCTACACAGTGACATTTATTTGCAGGCCTCCTTCTGTCTCCACACGTGTGCCACAGCTCTTGTGAAAGCATCAGACCTGGTAAATAGGTCATGCCATGCCTTAGACCCTAAGGGACATAGAGCATCCTCGGGGACCAGCCTGCAGGCTCTGCACAGGTGCAGCAGCAGCCTGATGTGTGGAGCTCACCTCGGGGAATCCACCCTCACCCACAAGCATTCCTTGTTTCAAGGCAGAACACAGCAGCTACCCCCACAGAGCAGGTTAGTATCCAACCCTTTAATGTTTATTTGTACAAATCTTACATTGGACACATAGAAATGGAAGGAAAAAACACACACAGATGCTAGCAGTCTGATGTTTTATGAACCTTCTGCAAGACTCCCTCCTCAGCAGCACCCACTGTACTGTGGTTCCCTCCTCTTCTTGTTATGCAACATTTTCCATTATCTAATACATGAGAAAAGAACACTAAATTTCAAAAGGTGAACTGTTTCAATCTGTATCTTAAAGTCTTACTCTCACAGCTTATTAGTCATTAAAAACAAAATACTAGATTGTCTTCACCAGAGTGCAGAATTTTACCACGTAGAAAGAACTCTGCTGGGTCCTGCACTCTATTTAGACTGAAACCTGAAATAAATTTGAGACAAGTACATTACAGCCCACTCAGTTCACCTTTTGCCAAAGAATTAGGCTTCATTCCTAGACTAAAGACTCAAATTAGAATTTGCGTTTTCTTTGCTTAATGCTAAAGTCAATAAAATAATCTGTCTCTAGAATGAGATTAAAATGGAAAATAAGAAGCTTTCTACAGAAAATCTTTTACATGTTAACTCTAATAAAACTAAACAGATATCCAATCTAAATTACACCAGTAGGACTTCAGCAAAATACAGTGAAACTACAGCAAAAATGAATCTAGAAACCTGAAAATTAAAGGACTGAGGAAATATTGTTAAATACTTGTCTGCAGTAAAATGTGGTCAGAATTCATTCATAGGTTATGTACCTATTCTGAACTCCACAGAGGAAAATCTGGTACAATGAGGTCAAAAAAGGACTTCACTCAAGTAAAACTTAATTTTGCAGATCAGAAATGGCAAGGGGAAACAGTGGCTTGCTGGAGAAAAAATTATACATTCTTTTAGTTGAAAAAGAAATTAATTGTTTGGAACATCTTGTTCCAAAAAAAAATTGTACTTTTTATCCTTCAGTTGAAATGCATTGTGTGTCCTCCCTTCATACTTGGAAAGAACCCCAATTGCTTTGAAGTTCATCAGCCTAATGAGGAAGTCCATATAGCTCAGGCAACTGCTGCATACTTAGCAGCTCTTAAAAGGGAGAACCATTTATAAACCTAAAGGGATGGTTATTCAGATACAAATAGAAATTCACTTTAGCTCTGCTGCTGACATGACTCATTGGACTCTGAGTGCTAGATTTTGATAAAACATGGAAAGATATCACTGAAGTTATTTGTTTTGATTCACTGCAGAAATGAATATGATCTATCTACAGCAAAAAGAAAGGTACAGCTTTCATCAAAGTTTTGCAGTCTTGGCATCAGATGTGTGCAATTACTGCACCATCTGAATTCTTTAAGGACTTCAGCACAACTCAAGCAGCCTGAATAAAGGACTGCACTTTTTAAATGATCTACCAATGTTTTAATAACAAATAAGGCATGTTTATTGTATTCTATTTCTAACCTTATACAGGATTTAATCTTCTGTTGAATTTCATATGCTTGAACAAGGTCCCATGACTAAAAAATTAGTAAAAAGTGACATTTTCTATTGGTACTGAAGGACACTATATTTAATATCCACATCAGGGAAGCTTTACACGTGACCTGTAAACCAGTTACTCCCTTACACTCTAAATTTCATTTTCTAATCACAAATTACAAGAAACACTTATTTACACCACTAATAAAGTCATGAATTTGGATCACACGAGGGGAAGGAGAAATAAAATGTCTGCATGCTGTACATTTCATGACACATTTTTTGCTGCCTGCATATTCACATATTTTCATTGCTTGGTTTTTCTGTGTTCCTAATTACACTGTAGATAAATTTCTTAAGAGAAAGAGTATTTAGAAGGAACAGACCTCTCAGAGACAAGGGCAACAATTAAGCTGGAAATGCCTGCTTTTTCTTCAGCATAAACTGAAGCATAATTATGCAAGTGATGTTGCTGCCATACCATTTCATTATCCATGTGCCAACACAGAGGGTTTCTATTCCTATTGGATGGAGGTACCCAACTCAATCTAGGCTGTGCCAGCGTGGAAAAATCTGAAGTTGCCCAGTAATTGTGAATGCAAACATAAATAACAGAAAATCTGGAATGGAGTATTTAGAGATGTGCATGCTTCCTGAATACCCATGATTAGCTGGAGATAAAGACTAGCAGAACTACCCCAAAATGCATTTACAGGGTGCAATTTCTTTCTGATAACTTCAGAGGCTGTCGTTTTTCTGCTTCCTACAGTGCACATAAAACTGAACTCTGAAGTTTGCAGACCATGAAAAAGGAATGCTAAAATAAGATACTGAAATCCAGAGTATTAAAGGGAAAAGAGGGGCATGTGAGAAAAAGTCACCCCCATTCCAAAACAAGATTTTCACTAAAAGTTAAAAATAAGTATTGAATATTTTCAAAATAACTTCAGCTTTGCCCCTTTGATCTGGAATGACTACTCGTAATACTAAAATATAAAACTTCTAAAATAGAATTACGTACTTCATAAATGAATGAGGGAATTCACAAATGAATATTAACTGCCTCGTATTTTTCTCTGTATTCAAACTGTTTTCTTATTTTTATGTGTAAGCATAGGTGCTTGCAATGATGCAAAAAACATTAATGGATGCTGTCAAGCTGCAAGGTAAACTGTAGGAATTTTTAACAAATCTGTAGAACTTTTAAGTTTTCCTCGTCCTCAGTTTGCATGTTAAACATGCCATTAAAGTTACAGCATTCCACAGATGCCACCATGTAAAACAACTAGAGGAAATAAAAGGGGAGGAGAAAACAAGGAAATTTAATTTTACATACACGGATAAATAGATGGCAAACATGGCCATGAAAGCACATTAGCAGAGAGCAAAAGCACAGGGAATTAAAAGTAAAGAACACCATCTGGGTAGCCTGGATGGTGTGATGGTTCTGTCCCCTTTGTCCAGCTGGCAAGGGGCTGGGACATGCTACAGCTAACACTGCTAATGTATCTGAGAAGCTCAGCCAGCTCTGGGCTGCCCAGAAATCTTCGTGTCTGGCTGCAGCAGGAATGAGGGCACTGGCACTTTATGTGGCAAAAATGCAGTTTCTGTGATTCAGGATCACTTTCCTATCACTCCAATCAGCATTAGATCAAGCCCTGAAGTTAACTGGCTCAACAACATCCATCATTTTGAATTAACTTCTCTTTGGATTGGTCACTTCTTGTATGGACTAAATTCATAAAGGAGTCGATTGAAGGAAACCAAGAATGATTTTTCATATTTTCTACTGCAGAGAAAATATCTCTAAGCTGTTCTCTGTGTTCATTAAGTTCAGAGTTGCCACAAGGAAATTAAATTACAGCAAGGAGAATTTCTATTGGATTTTGCTACGTTTTCTAACATTTTCTAATTAGGGCAGTGAACACTGATACAGGTCACTAGGGACACTGTGATACTCATCATTGTATGTTTCCAATAACACATTGGAGAACTTAGAGAGAAAGCTTTAGATACAGTCCATTCTGATACAGGAAAAGATGATGAAATGGTTGGAATAGCACAAGCTCTCAGAACAACTCCTGATCCCAAATTCTCATGACTGTGACCTCCTGGGGTAAAAAAAAAAAAAAAAAAAAAAAAAAGGGGTATTTGGTGAGATGACTACATTTTCTACAGCATAACACACAAAAATACCACCCCTTTATGGGTGTTTCAGCAATTTTGTTTTCAGTTAAAATGCAGCTGCCTTCATCCTTCAGTAGTATTTTTCCATTCTGCTTCTTAATTATCTCTTAGAATAATTACCATGTCATGGCTTGCAGTCTTTCCTCAGTTGTAACCACTGTTAATTTGTCTGAGAAAAAGACAGCAAATTCAAATTTTGCAAGAATCTGAGGGCTACGATGACCCGTCCATAGAAAACAGCAGCATAGGAGATAGAGGTCATTAATCTGAAGGGATTCTTAAACTTTAAAATTGGCCACATTTAAACTGCTAGCATTCCAAACATGATAATAGACTCCCAGAGAGCCCATGGCTCTGCCTGAGTGTTTTGCCAAGCCAGGATGGTGCTGTTGCCAACAGCTGCAAGGGCTGAAGTAGGTGATACTGTGTTCATAGAAAACTACCTTTTGTATTTATTTTTCTGTACTGTCCTTGCACCCAGGAAGTAGGACACGATGACATCCCTGGGAATAAATAGGTGGAGCAATGGGCCTCTGTACTCGACCTGTGCTGACCAAGATCAAACCAGCTCATAAACAGGAGGAAATATTTCTTTCCTGTGTAGTACATGACAGCTCACAGCAGACAGGTGTTAGCTGAGAGTCCTTTCTCATACTGAAATATATACTGTAGAAATTGTACCATTCTTCCATCACACTTCATGGTGTTCAGCCCAATGAAAATGTATATGCAACCTGAATATGCCAAAAAAACTCCTCCTGAAAAATAAGTAATTTCATTAAATATTCCTAAAATAGAATGTGCAGGTATAATTGAACTAGCAGCTTTTTCCAGACAGAAATCAAGAACCATTGCCAAATGATGTGTCAATTGATATGATCAGGAACTATATCTCCAATGATAGTAGCATCCAATTGTCACCATTTAAAAGTTATCTGGTGCCAAATGCTATTAAAATTCTTCTTAAAACCTCAATTTCATATTGATGTTAATATGCAAGAAAGGTTGGCACCCTTTAATAAACTTCCAGTTTGAGGTTGTCAAGAGTGTGATAGATCAAACAGAGGTTAGTGCAAATTCCAGGCTGTCAAGAAATACCTGACAGAGAATAAAGAGCAAAATTCTGCAAACCATTTCAATTTGACATTGATGGTTTTTACCTTGGAAAGGACCAACATATGCAAGATTTGCTCTGGGAGGTGCAACAGTAAGGTATTTAAGGGTAGATATAGAAAATATATAGTCAGGTATTGTGCTACCAATTGGTATTTACAGACCCTTATAAATGCACAAACCATGAGCAAAATAAAAATAAGTGGACTGGGGGAAAAAATAGCAAATGGAAAGCTTCTAAACTAGACAAAAGCATGGTCTGAGATGAGGGGAAGTATTTAAGGTTTCAAGGGAAGGTACTGCTGCTTTTTGAGGCTGAGAATGCACGATTCCAATGCACAAGTTTCATAATGCCAGTGAATTTGCTTTAAAGAAAAATCTAGCAATGATAAATCTACAGAAAGACATGGAGAACCCTTGCCATCATAAGAGTAACCTTACTTTGGCATTACAGGGAATAAACAAATAGGCTTTTTTTTTATTAGACTAAAACAGCCAATACCCCTTCACTTTCCTCAGTTTATTTGTTTTGATTTTTTTCATGTGATCTCATATCAAAAATCTGACAGTGTAGGGCCAGAAGTAGCTTTATTTTCATATTTGATGGTCATTTCTTTCCTCAAAGTCATGATGTTGCTTCCATTATTTTACTATCTACAGGTTGTACAAGGAGCCAATGTCATTCTAAGCACTGAATAAATAATACTTTGAGAACTATTTAACACATTTCTTTTTCATCTATTTTTCATGTAAATCTCCCTTGTTAATAATACTACAGAATACAATCCCTTTGTTTCAGTACTCCACTGAAGCCACTGAAAGAAAATTGAAGTTTGCAGTTCTCCAAGAACAAAGTCATAGTCTTAGTCCCATTTTATGACTCCTGTGGGCCTGAGTGGGTGTTAAATCAAGTCTTGTAATATTAAAATGTCCACATGCTTATGACAATTTAGTTGTCTGTGTCACACTAGAATTTCTCTTAGTTGTCTGCTGTTAACTGACCATGCTACTTTACCATAAGGAGTTTAACTATTACCTTTGCATTTGGAGATTCTGGTAGCTAGAATGAAGTTATGTCCTTTGGTTTGAAGCTTTCATTAAGAAAAGAATTCCCATCCATACACTTAGAGTACAGAGAAAAGCTTGAAAAAGACCAATCATCCAGCACCCGAAATCAAGGATAAATTCCTACCAATGAAATGTTTTAAATTTCATTAGTTTGGGGTTTTTTTTAAACCTGATGCCTTCTGAATGCCTCAATTTGACATTGCCAAAATAAAAGTGTGCTTTGCATTTACCATGAGCAGCACTGTCCTTCATAGAGACTGTGCTCTTTATCTTGTAGTGCCTCAACAGGGCAGCTTGGTTTTAGCATGTGCATATTTTTCTTTAGATAAATCACTGAGCTCCCTAATGAGGGCTTTTCTCTCTGTGAAATGCAATAAGAGGCCAATATATGTTCCTGGACAGGTGCCCATCGCAGAGACCTTCGAGGTGGCTGTTAAGAGCTGCATCCATCTGCCAGAAGTAGCTTTATCTGGGATCAATAGCAATGCCAGTGTCCAGGTAATTAGTACCTAATCTGTATCTGTCACATCCTTTACCTCTGTCATTGACTGGAGACCCGCCCTGCATTCAGGATGACATTTGCTTGAGGATAAGTCTGAGAAAATGCAAATGAAGCACATGTAACTCCAGGCTTTAAAAGCAAAGTTAAGCTGTACCTGCCTCTTTCAGATGGTTCCACAGCTTTATAGTAAAAACAAAAAAAACCCTAGAAATACCCAAGATATGGATTGAATTTGTAAGAAAAAAATGCCTTGGAAAATCTTCTTTGATTTTTGCATCACCACTGGTTGACAACTGAAGAGAGGTCAGTAGAGCTCAAAGCCTTATGTATTTTCCACATAAATTATTTAGAAAGTTTGGTGCTGTCCATAACTTTCCACTTGAAGTATAAATGCTTCTAGTTTTAAAACTCTCTCTTCCTTTGCTTGGAAATGTTTATCCTGCACTTACAACTTTCACTATTTACTCATTACCAGTGCCACTGGGCCTAATTGATACCTTGTGAACGAACACTGGCTGCAAAATAACACAGTTACAACAGTACTGACTTTACTTTCAGTAAATAAATTATCTTTATAACTCTCACCTACATAATACCCCACAACCAACAGTCCCCATGTGCCTTCCCTACTGGGCAAGGCTGTTAATCCTATTTCAAAACAAAGTTACCCAAGGAAGATGGAACTAGCCCCAGAGAAGACATGTTTTAAGTGTATGCAATTGGATCTTTATCAAACCATTTCATCCTTTCACTGTGTTAGCTCAGAAAAGTTAAGCAGGCAATCTCATCATCTCATACTTATCAGGCCACTGAACTCAAACATCTTCCCTTTATTCTGCTTATAAATAGCAAGAGCTTTATACAGCAGAGATTTTAATTTTTTAAGCTTAAAACTGATTCTAGATTGTTACTTTAAGACAGCACAGTCAGCTCAAGATGTCATTGGCACCAAGCCACTCAGAGATATTCAAACCTCCCATGGACTGCTTTGGCACATGTACAGTACGCAGTGTTTTTGTCCAATAAGTTCTTAGTACAAAAATGTAAAAATGAGGTGCTTCAGAGTATTATAATTTACAGAAAAGGTTCTAAGCAGCTAATTCAAATAACTTCAGGATTAGAAAATTTATCTCTCCCAATGCTGAAGTGGTGAAATGAGCAATAGCTCATAAAGTAATAGTAGTGTTGGAATCCATTCATTCCCTGATGACCTTGTATTGGCATTGAACTTCAGCTGGCACTGAGATGCAGAAGAGAACCAACAGTGCTCACTGATGAAACACATAATGAATGCAACCTGCTTTCTGGAATATTTGGTACCTTGTGCAACTGTTCTGATTTTCTGATATCTCATTAATTCTGTTGCTCTTCTGCTACTGGAAAAAGACTAATTTTTAACGATTTGAGCAGCTTTTTATATTGCCTTTACAGCATACTTAAAGTTTAAAAAATTATCATGATCCTGATATAAATTCTACAGCCATTAAGCTGTTAATATCCAAAAAACTAATTTAAAACTACAGAACTCACTTTGACCTGCAACACAGGGAAAACCTATTACAATAGATAAAAAATTATGCCTTGAAAACTTCATCTGTTTTGTGGCTGAAATAGACTTATATTAAGAAAATTTTAGTTTGAATGCATTAATTTAAGTGTCCCATTCTCATTTATTGCCTGGGGTAATTAGATTTTTTTTTTTTTTAGAGTTCAATTACATTTTAAAAATACTGTTTGTTTTCTTTCACTGATATAATGAAATGGGGATAAAGATCACGTAACTTTCCAGCCAGAGGGCTCTTTTAATGCTTGAAAGATGAAGAGCACACAGATGACAGAAAGAAAGAAAAGATGGCTTTTTGTACTGCCATGAAATATGCTGAATATATGACTAAGAAGTTGTTAAAAGGCAAAGAAAAATTGTTGAAACAAATTGGGTTTGAGGCTATGTGAGTATGTTTCACTAGGAACATCCTTATTATTTTCAGAAATAGGAAAAATATCCTGAGCTTTGAAAACTAAGATAACAAATGCTATTGAACAGGAAGATATTCTTAATCTCTAAAGACTTTAATGGGTGTCCATTAATTCAACAGGGTCTATCAGGCTCTGTTTCCACATACTCAGCCAAATATGGTTCACAATACAGTTCATTGTATCCAAGAGAATAACAGAAGGGACAAATTTTACTGGTTTTACCAAATTTGGGTTACCATGCTTGTATTGAATCAATTTACTGATTTGAAATGCTATATCACTAAGATTTTACATAACCACACAGAACCCTTTGATTTATGCAAAGGTAAGAAATATATCAAACTGGTTATTGGTTACTTAAGCAGTTCATGGACAGCAAAAAGACAGTAGTCCTGCTCACAGTGTTTCTTGTCACCTATTTTCTATTTTTATTTGAATAGAGCACAGCTTTGTGAGCTGGACATAGATATAAACACTTTAAGCTTTCAGTATTGTGTTAATTTTGTCTTAATGTCTGTTTAAAATTTAGTTACTGGTTATGGTCTGTCATACAATCAGCTAAGGAAACTAAGATTTAAAGCTAGCTGCTGGTTTTTAGCACGGAGCAGAGCTATCAATTCTAATAGAGTCAAATGAAAATTTCCAGAATGAGAGAGGCAAAATGTCTTTAAAAAGGCACTAATGTAACTCCCACAATCTGAATAATTATCTGTAAAGTTAAATACATTTGCATAAAATATTTGTCTTTTAATGATACCACTGAGAAATTAATAGTTTTATAACTTTGGTAATGTTCAGAGACAGCTGTGCCTGTGATCTTGCCCCTTTATGAACACTATTAATCAGCATAATTTCTGACACACAAAAAAAAAAAATTCCAGGAGACAAATGTTTCGGGCCTTTCTAAAACACATTTACAGAAAAGTTCACTCCACAAACCCACATGTATCTAAGAAAATCAGTGAGCATTGTATGAAGTGAACACTACTCTAGAAGAGTCTAATCTCTTCTTGTCTGCTCTTGGTCGTCAAGAAACACCTATTGGTATAATTGATGCCTTTTCCCAGTCTTAAACACGGTTAGAAGGGAAAAAGGGATTTTACCTTGGTATTTTAAGGATCTTTAGGTGCACACATCCAGGTCGAATGCACTGAAATGCACACCGCAGTGCACACCCACAAAAGATCTGGTATCACATTAGAGGTCTTACTAATTAGCAGATCTATCAAAAACTCCCCAATGAGAGGCTCAAATCAGCCCCCCTCCCCAAGAAGCCTTCCCCTGGATGGTTCTATCTTAGTTTACAGAATGTGTTCTGGAGAGGACCTTGGGGTCCAGGGCACACTTATCTCTAACTATGAAGCCTCCAAAATGTTTTGTCTCCTAGCCCAACAAACAAGCCTAAGAATGTAGGCAAAAAGCATCAAGAACACAGAAGTTTTAAAAAGGTATAAAAGGGATTTAAAAGAAAAGGCAAAAAATCATCATGGCATCATAATAACTCATATTATTACAGTAATTAATTAGTAATTAATTAGGGCTGGCAAGACCTTTCAAGTAACAACAGTTGGCTTAACTGCATTTATTGCTTCTCCTCTTCTATATCACTTTGTTGGCCTACTTCAGAAGTGTTTTAAATAGAAAATAGAAAGACAACAAAATGCCTTTTTGGATACTTTGGAGATGTTCTGAATATGTAATTAGGGTCCTGAGTTATAATTTTTCGGGTTGTGCAGGAAACTGGATCCCAGGGAGTTTTTTATAGGCTTACTCACTCAAAAACACGCTGCCATCGTCACATCTGATCACCTCACCTCTTTTGCTGAAAATCTAGAAAAATTTAAAACGTGAACCATTTCTCCAATTAAAAACTCAAGGGTTAAAAAGAAATTAAGACAATCATAATCATATCTCAGAGACAATTTTTTTCCTCTAGAAATCTGCTTCAAAAACTAGATAAAAACCCTTCACTGTTCCTAGATTTTAATTTGCTTTGTCTGTGCTTGGGTTTTCTGCGTATCTCTCTGTGGCCAAGGGTTCAGCTTTTGAAAACTGTCCATCTGTTCCCATGTTAATTCTGCTATGTTTATGCTAACTCCTAATGGTTAGGTTTCCTTATGTGCACTTTTTCCCACAGAAACTTTTCAGCAGAGCTGACTTAAGACAGCCCAGTGATTGCAGGGTATTAGACAAGGAGGTGGGTGCAGAAGCCCATTGTAAGCCAGCAGTCCATACAATGAACATGGCTTACAGTATGGAATCCACACCACATCTTCAGAGCCTTGTAAGGATTTGTAAAACTAAGCCTATGCATTTACTAATATCCAAAATTCAGGAGATACAAGCAAGGTGAAGTAAATCACTTGCAATAAAAAAGCAAAGTCATCCTCATATACAGCAGGCGAATATCCAAATGAAAAAGTTCTTTTTCTTCCAGGTGACAGTATTCCTGTAATCTAACAGAGTCCTCTCTAAAACAGAGGGATTTGCCTATTTTATTCAATTATATTTAGTGGTTACAACAATGTAGCTCCAACTTCTGAAAAACGCAGCGAGTTTTGCAGATCTGTTGAGGATGAACAAGTTGTCAAGCCTTTGTGTCTGATTTTGTACCTGTAGTTAATCTGACATAGCTGCAAGATTAAAAGACAAACTGACAAACTGCTGCCTACTGAAATTACTCATTGTTGGTTAAGGTCTGACATACCTGGCCAAAACATCCCCAGAACCCTGCATTTCAAAGTTGTTATAAAATAACAGAAGATATAAGCAGCTATGGAAGTTAAGCCAATCTGTGTTGGTGTTCCTCCCCCTTGCCTGGAGTAGAGGCACAGCCTATGGGGTTTCCCTACTCCCTGGTCAGTCTTGTTCCCCACTGGTTGTTTTGTGTTCCCCTGCCTGGAGAGGACCTTGCTGGTCCCATAATCGCCTCAGTTCTTCAGCAGTCCCCCAGCCATGTGGCTGGAGAATAAAGATCTCTGAAACTTCTATCAAGAATTGCTCCCTATTTCCTTCCCACGGGCCTCACTGCCTAACGCGTGTTGCAGGAGACCCCACTGCAACAGATCTGATGACTGAACAAGGTCAAGACTCTACTGCTATCAAGGAACTATCTCTGCTGCAGGGAACAGATTTCCTTTCTAATGGACAATCCTGTTAATTTAGTTGTAGAAAGAAAAGACTCCAGTAACTTGAGACAAGAGACACACTGTTTAGATCAAGTAAGGGGGAAAAAAGCTGTATAACAACCTCTAAATTCATTTCCATTGTCAAAAAGAAAAGTAGAAAAGACACTAAAAACAGACTGAGATGTTCTCTGGAAGAGGAGAAACATTAGAAGCAGTATCACTCCCAAAAACCTAGGTCTCTCTCATTCATAAGGCAAGTGTTATTTCCTACACAAAACTGAAGACCAGGGTCTATTCTGAATTGCAAACTCTCCCCTCTTCATAATCCTTCAAAGTACAAGTCAGAAAAAAGATTATATTAATTTCCTGCTTGATTGTCAGCTTTCCCACTGGTATTCCACATCTGGTCTATTTTATTATTCAGTTGTATCCACATCTACCCCAATAAGGTATAAAAAGATATTCAGAATTTCCTTGACTTCTTGTTAGGTGTAAGAATACAGGCAGCTGTTTTTAAAATGCAAGCCACTGATCAGAGCTTGTAGCATCATCTGGCCTGGAACATCATGTCATGGAAATATTTAAATTCCTCATTGTCCTTTAGGAACCTGTATCTATTAAAGTCACTTCTCCATTGACTATATTCATGAAATCTAAAAAAATGTGGGCAGTACTTCTCTGCCACATTGTTTTCTTCACACTCTGTATCAAAAAAATAGGTGCAAATGATTTTTTTTTTTGCACAACCTGAAAATCCATTTATATTATTAATAAATTTGGTCTGTGCGATTTTAATGTCAGAATCCCTTTTCTGTATGCACAACACAGCAAAGATAGATTGTTTATTCCAATTTCTAATCTTAGTCAATATTTTCCAACTTAATGTAATTTCATGTGAACTAGAATGGAACTCAGATCCTTTTCTTATTATTTTCACAAAAAAATTCAAGATGCACACTGATTTCCGTCCCTCTCCCAACAGGACCAAAGTTATCAATTCATTTATACAAGATGCTTTAGTTTTCAAGTCATGTTGGCCAAGTCAAAATTTTTCACTTGCCCTTTAAATTCTTAGTTTAACACAAAAACTTTTGATGAACACTGGGGCATTTCACTTTTCAGTGGTTGAACATAGCAAAATACACAAAGTCTAATCGTGGGATAATATTAGTGAAAGAACACAATAAAACTTCCAATTTACTTGTAAGAGTTGATGTTTCATTTAAATACTTAGTCCATTTGAAGATGTAGCAAGAGCATGATGTTAAAATCTTTATGTTAATGTATTTTGCCTGATAACCCTGTTTATATTGGTTTACAGTTCAGCAGCACATTAGCAGCAAAGTAGAATAAACATCAAAAAGTGATGGAAGACTTGAGTGCCTTAGCACAAATAAGGAAAAGGTTTCACACCACACTGAATTTATATTAAAATCTCTCAGTGATTTTGAGAAGAGCTTACCCCCACACACAATTAGAAAAGGCAGAATAGGTCCTGAGTGAGCTCTGTGAATTCTATATGCCTTACTCTTCCTAATGCAGTGCACCAAGAAACTGTTAGAATAATCATGCTGGTGCCAAGGCTCCCATTGTCTTTAATAAGCTTTTCCATTTACAAAGCAAGTGCAGTCTCATGCAGGCAGGTAGAGGGTAAAAGCAGAATACTTAATGGAAAGTGTCAGTCCTGATGCAAGAGAGCTATTTCTGAGGGTCCATCAGGAAAACCAGTCCTGTAATAGCCAAAACATGGTAATTAATATCATCATCCAAAAGCCAACTGGCAGGAGAAGTTCAATAAGCTTCACCTCTTAATAAAAACCTCATTAGCTTGACTTGGCTTCTATTATGTTATTTTCACAATTCCTGTCTTAAGTCTTTGTTCTTCCCCTGTCTTCTCTGGGTTACTCACAATTACAGTTCTGCTGTGAGTCCTCAACAGAAATGAGGAAACTCTTGCATTTCAGGGACAATACATAGGTTTTTCTACTTATTCAGTCTTTGACTGAGAAAATTACTGTATCATTTGTATGCAACATTGTGAATATCTCCAAAGAACCACAGTATTACTTGGTTCACAAGTAGTTAGCATTCACAAACTAGACTGATTGATCATTAGGGAATGTCAAAATGATTTTGGGGTACTTACACTGCTGCATCAAAAACCTGGTACCAAAATTTATAATAAAGTCTGGTTCAGTCTTGCAAGGAAAAGTCACAATAAGGTCACTGTCACACCAGATCCAGCCTCAGCTCCCTGCCACAGTTTTGGTACCATTATACAACTTTGTTGTGCAAAATAGAACTACACTCATAATTGTTTCCTGAAAAGGAGCTTAATTCTTTCTAAAGCTAAAAACTAATTAGCTAACACCTACCACAGAGATGATTTTGGAGAAAAATCAATCAACACATTCAAATACAAAACAAAATTTGGGAACTTGATGATCAGGAATACACCATCAATCAGAAAGAAAATTGTCAGTGACAAAATAAAAAGATAATTTTACTACACACTGTCATGTAATTTAGTTGGTCCTTTTTTCCCCTCATTTCTTAGATTCTTTCTGTGCTTCTGATTTAGAAAGAAATGTTACAGCTACAAATACACACCAAAAATCCATCTACAGACTGCTTTAAGCATTTGCTATGATTCAAAGGGAATTAAGAATCCTTAAAAAGTCTATTTTGATTTCTTTATGTCTCTAATGCTGTGCCAAGTCTTCACAGGTGATGATTCCATTGGAATAATTAATCCTGTATAATAGTGAGTTAAGTGACATAAAATTTGTATTAGGGAAAGAATGCTGATATTAGCCAATATTTACTATAGGAAAATCACTTAACACCAATTGTGACAAATTAGGTATAGCTAATTCTGTGTTCTCCCCTGATTTTAGATATAATGAGACACAGCTGAATTCTGCCCAAAGCGATGTCAGTTGCCTTCCTAACAGCCTGTGAGGTAACATGGTCTTCCCCAAAGTTACCCAACGTTCACATTACCCTTACATCCTCCCATGTCATGGAAAACCTGATGGATAACCTGGAAGAGAGACTTTTGCCTTGGTGTGGATTTTGTTTTCCATTTAGCAAATTTAATTCTAGGTTTCTGCTTTTTGGGTACTTTTCCTTTGATCTTCAAAACATTGCAAAAGAATTTAAGAACGTGTAAGCTCAATTGCAAACATTATGGAATTTTACCAACACCTTGTTTTCCCCCCTCATGAAAGACAGAAGATACACAGAAATACAGATAATAAATTACAGTTACAATGGAAGTTCATTTTTTTTCCCATCACTTTCATAAGTGACTCAGAGTGATACTCCCTTCTTTCTGGGTATTTGAAAGCTTATGATTTAAAAGGGGATTTAATGTTAAACATGGCAGTTCTGCAACTAAAATCAGAACAGGTCTAAGTTGTGAGTGGTAGCACTCTCAGGAGTTATTTGACTACAATTAAGGAAAAGACACTGAGAAAATCTAGTTGATAATACTAGCAATTACATGTAATTATAACACTGACTTTTTAGAAATAATCTTGCAGCTACAGACCTCTAATCCTTACAAACATAATTCATCAATGAACTAAACTGCACAGAAGTCCAAGAAGCAATTTCAGAAAGGACAAAATAAAAGGAAAAATAAGAAAATCTGTCTAATCCACATGATTTTAATGTTACCTGGAAGTTCAACATCCCCCAAACCACACCTTTCAATAAAAACATATTGTGGCCTTAGGGACACTGAGTCATTTCTATCACTGAGGGCCAATTAGCAATTTGTTCTCCCCTTAATGCAGTCAATAAGAATTTGAACAAAGAAAAGGTGTCATACACCAAACTGCTCAGAAAGTACACTGTTATTGACCTTAAATCACTCAAACCTAGCAGTCAAATCAGATCTAAAAATTGATAAAAATAGTAAATAATTCTTATTTTATAAAAAGCTCCATCAGAAAAGTCATTCTGACTTCAGCCAGCTGATAGAAGCAGGTGTTGACATATGTGGTCAATGACTGCACTGAAAGGATTATGCTCAATATTCTCTGCTGATGCAGTGATTGCAGGATTTGAGAGTGAAGAAGGCAGAGCCAAAATTATTTAATTATTGATTTTCCACACATGGGTTAAATTTTCCTTATTATCAGCTAATATGGGGGAGGTAGAAGTTCACACAATTGGCATGAGAGCATGAAATTACATAATAGTAAAGTAAAAAGTTTCAGGATCAGATGTTTGAAAAGCAACTTGCTGCATAACAGCTTATTCTAGAATTTCAGTCATGATTTCAGGCTCAAGAAATGCTAAGGCTCTCTGAAAAAAGGGAGAAGCTTAGAAACATGCTATGAGAAGTACACAAAGCTCAAAAAATGAGGGTCACAAAGACAATAAGAATAGTCTGTAGTATCAAAAGCTTTGTAAAACACTAATTCAAGAATACAAATAACTCTGAATACCTAAGGGACCACCTGCTTCCAAAATGAAGCCTGTTTCATTATGACAGAAAAATACTGAAAAAAATTCAAAGAATAAAAATTTCATGATCAACAGTATTTTTTTCAGAGCTCTGAGGGATAACTTGTGGAATCTAGCAGCTTTTATTTTTAATTCAGTGCACTTCAGATCAGATCTTGGGCCCTCAAGCAACAAAGAGAGACCGGAAAAAAATAAAACAGTAAAAAAATTTGCACATAGCCACCTCAATAATTCAACCATCAGAAAATGCCACTTGCTGTCTCTTCCATCTCAGATGGGACACAAACTCAGGCCTGCAGTTCAGCTTGGCAGGAATTTCCTGCATCTGTGTTTAGTTCTACATTAAGATGATTAACACTGTGATACTCCTTATAATCCATATGCCATTTTCAACACATCACATTCATGCTTGGTGCTTGTTGTTTCATTTCTTTGCATTTAATTGGTGGCCTTTGTCCATATGAGCTGTCTACAGAAATGCAAAGACCTAAGGAGAGGTGAGAAATGCAGCCCGGGTGCAATCCAGACTCCAACGAGCAATCACCAGGGCAACAGCATCTGCTTACATCCTTCAGTGTAGCAGTTTCCCTGGAATGAAGGGATACAGCATAATTTATCTGACTCACAGGTATTTATATCTCCTCATTACCCACCAGAGTCTACATCCTGTTTTTACTGTTTAAAATAATGGAGGGTAAAACACAGTCACTGCTTAAAAAAAAAAAAAATTGCAAATTTTGGATTTGAGGTATTAAAATATCAAATGAAGTGGGATACAGGAAAAAAACTACTTTCAAGTCCTTAGAAACAATATTTCATATTGTACATGGTGACTTCTACCCTGAGTGATTTAATGTGCTTTGATCTATAACTATGAACTCCTAAGATGAACAAAAACACTGACTTGCAAATCACCTGTAGGCATAGTTAATGATTTCCAAAACTTCATGTCACTGAATTCAGCAACTTTCAGACTGTTAAGTACACATTCAAGTAAATTTTTTCTGTTAACTACAGTCTGTGAGCTAATGTTTGTCTCTACGTCATCATTTTGGACAGTTCTAAACACAGCTCAGACACTAACCCATCCTTCATATCCTTTAAACAATTAGTTGCCCACCCTCTGCTGTCACTTTTTTTACTGTATGAAAGCATCTTGTTTGACAATTATTTTTATGATGATAATTTTTTTATTGGTAATGTCATTTTTTTTTTCACAGTCTCCGAATTTCTTTTGCAAAAGTCTCTCAAAAAAAGAATTGCACAAGTATCAAACCAATAATTGGGGTTTATTGGAAGCATTTAACTTGTTAGTTTCAGTATTCCTTAATATTATTCCTTCTGATTCAGGTCATCACACTGCTGCTCTCTGCTGTCTGTAAGAAGAATCCACATGAAATTATTACAGATATGACATTCATTTTCAGCTCTATAAAACACGTATATACACCACAAATTTTTCATTTCTAATTTTGCTTTCTTACTAAAATCAAATCTAATTTTAACTGGCAAGAAAATCCACGTAATTGCAAATAGCATGAGTTAAACGTGAGAAGAATCAGAAGGTTTTGCAATGCAGTTGCACTCACACTTGAATTTTGTACAAACCATGAAATATACGTCCTTGTTTGGTTCCACCTTTAGTCCCTAATTCTTTATCTCTGTTTTACCATGATCTGATAAAAAAATTCATTCAACAAATACTTTTCAGTATGTAATGAACGGGTAATTAGGTCCAAATTTTCACACTGCAAGTGATCTCTGCAGAGGCTAACTTCAAAATTGTACAGAGAATACAGCTGTCACTTAACAGTAGTTTGCATATTTTCCATCATGACAAGGCAGAAAATGAAACTTTTAAGAACAGGAAATCCCTAAACAGCTCGAAGATTTAACAATAGAAGATGAAAAACACCACCATTCTTGTATGATTTTTAAAATGGATGATTTGAAGTCATTAGAATGAATATACATCTAGGGCAGGAATTCTCCTAAAGTCAAAAATCTTTCACAGTAAGACTTTATATTGAGCTGGGTGCTCCTACCTATAGTTTAAGAAGAAATGCTGTATAAGAAAGAGAAAACAATTCTTGTCAACTGATGGCACAATCCCTGATCGATGTAATTGTGTGAATATATTATCAGGTACAGGTCCAAAACCCTTGCAAGTACAGCAATATTTGTGAGAACATAGTAATAGTTACATAGCCTATAGTAAGAAAAATTATGTAAGTGAAAACTTGACATTTTACAGAAAGTGGGCTTAGGTGTTCCCTAGTCCTATGGCTTTGTTCTCCTGAGATTCAGTTTATGCTGCCCCTTTTCCTCTGCCCATCATTTATCATTTCATTTCTATTGTACCACCCATGGCCTCCTGAATAAAACCCTTCAGAATCCTGAAAATCTGAAGTTTTGCCTAATTATATGTGCAACACCAAACAGAAGCACAGCTACAACAGAAGTTGTGAATCTATTTTTGCACGGGTGTATCAGAGATATTCTGATTTAAAGTTTGGCTGGAAACACAGTGAGCCTATTTAGATTTTGGCCTCTTGCTCCAAAATCCCTTCATCCATTTTATTTAGGATGCTGCTTCTGTTCCAGTTCCTGATACGATGGGGAAAAGGGCCTCTATAAATGCCTGAAAAAACACCAACAAAAACAACTCACAAATACAAAATTTTCTGCATTCTGAGTTAACAATAGCAGCTGGATTGTCCCCAACACATGGATGGGATTAGTCAGTCT
Source organism: Corvus kubaryi (assembly GCF_017639235.1). Lineage (NCBI taxonomy): Eukaryota > Metazoa > Chordata > Aves > Passeriformes > Corvidae > Corvus > Corvus kubaryi. The sequence continues at coordinate 1,550,500 of NW_024581134.1, read as the reverse complement.
TCCAGGTGCTCATGGCTACAAGCAATAAACAAAACTGTCTTAATTACGATTTAACATAAATTAGGATTAGCATACCCAGGAAGGCTTAGTGGGTTATCAGCAGCATGCATTTTACCTAAGCTAGCATTTTGTGTGCTCTCAGTTATACCATCTGTTTATCTCCTCGTGTAGGTTGACTCTGACAAAAGGATTTCATGACAGGTAAGGCGGGATTTCTCAAACTCTCTATGGAGTCTAAATCTAACAGTGTTATCACCCAAGCAGCCAGGTATTTCATCCAGCACGTGGGATTTATTTTTAATTAAACTGTTTATTTTCAATTTAAATGCCTAAAAAAAGCCCTAACATACTTTGAAGAAAATGTTCCCCAAGTAGTGGTCAATACCTGTGACTATTTCACAGAAACAGTCTGTTCTCATTTTGTTTTTATGCAACATTCTTATGAAACCTGGACTATTTTCACCCAAGATAGTTACAGCACGTACTTATTCAAAGTACTGTATACATAAGCAAAACATTAAGGAAATTAAAAAAGGACTTTTCTAGTGTTCTTAAACTCATAAGTGACTAACCTAAAACACAAGTATGTTTCTGTAAAAATTGCTTGAAATTTTTCTTTTCTTTTTTCTTTTTGCTTGTTTTTGAGTCTTAATTCACTGAAATTTAATTGTGGAAAACTATTTTGATAGGTCCTAGAATATGAAGTCTTGTCAGTCCAGAGAAAAGACATGCACAACATCCAAGTCCCCAGTGGAAAAGGACATGAAATCCAAGAATTTCAACTCATCCCTAATTCCCAAAGACTCAACTTTGGGTAACCAAAAAAAAGCATTCCCCTCACTAAGATTAGCAATTTGCTTTTCAGTTTAGCCATTCTTGCCAGATTCAGCCAAAATATGATGAATGGCTTCGGCAGAGTTGTCATCACCAGGATGTCAACATTTTCACATGAGTATCAGCAACTCCAGCTCTCCTACAACCCAGAACTACAGAGGAGAACAGAAAGCCATGGAGAAGCCAGACCACACATTGCAACTCTACATCAGGACTTGCACATAAGATGTTGTACTTTAGGAACACAAAAATCCACATAAGCAAGGTTGGAATTAAAAGTCAAGACAAAGTTTTTATCTCCAGAGATGTTTTACACAAATAAATCACATTTTAGAGTTCCTGCAGACATTGATAAATATTCCAGGAAGTTGCCAAGAAAAAATTTGATGCCTGCAGAGTACTTCCCATGACAATACTCTAAAAAATCCATTAAATTTATTGCATGATAATTCTTCCATATTAGAAAACCAGGACAAATGTGTTGTGAAATCTCTGTGAAAAGAAATCATAAATACTAAAAATCAATACCTAATTCTGGTAAGGCTGGAAAATGCTTTCAACACTCTCATGGTTAAACCCAAGATGGCAACTGAGGCCACACAGCCTCTCACTCACTTTACCCTGGTAGGCTGGGGAGTGAATAAAAAAAACCACATGGATTGAGATAAAGGCAGTTTAACAGGTGAAGCAAACGCCATGTGCACAAGCAAGGTGAACCAAGGGATTCATTCCCCACTTCCCAGGGCAGGCAGGTGTTCAGCATCCCCAGGACAGCAGGGCTCCATCACCTGTAATGGTGACTTGGGAAGACAAACACCATCACTCCAAATGTCCCCCCTTGCTCCTCCTCCCCAGCTTTATGTGCTGAGCGTGGTGCCATATGGTCTGGGATATCCCCTGGGTCAGTTGGGGTCGGCTGTCCTGGCTGTGTCCCCTCCCAGCTCCTTGTGCCCCCCAGCCTCTCTCTGGTGGGGTGGGTGTGGAGCAGGAAAGGTCTTGGCTCTGGGTAAATGCTGCTCAGTGATAACAAAAACAGCCCTGAATTAGCAACAGAATCCAAAACATAGGCCAATACCAGCTACTGTGAAGAAAATTTACTCTACCCCAGCCAAAACCAGCACAAATATTATTTTAAAAATGTATTATCAGCATAATCACTAAACTTCAAAGGTAGATATCTGATGCAAAAAAAGAGAAAAAAATAGAAGTGTTTTTTAAAAAAGGAACTTAAGGTGGTGTGGGGGTGAGGTCCTGGCAGCTTTGGACCCTTGTCTTCCATAATGAATTCTATTCAAGAAAAAAGTGTGCTCCAGGTACCCAGCTTTTATAAAATGGTGCTGTACAACTATAAAAAATATCTCTAGGCAGAAGATTTAGCATGCAAGGAATACTCATCCAGGGCTTAAAATGTGTCTGCCTTCTAGCTATTCTCCCCACTGTCAGTGTGCCATACGGTTCCTATTGTACCAATCCCTGATCCAGTGTTAAGCATCTGATTTTTGAGATGCTGCTGGTACACTTGGGCCACACTGATGCAGTGGGGATTTCAGTGCTCTCTCTCTCCATCACCCGACCTAAGAGGTTTATGAAAGAGGATGACAGCAGAGCAGGAAGAATAAAGAAAGCAACAGACTACCAGGCCTGTCTGAGGGATGAAGATTCCAACACCTCCATGTGCACAACATGTACAGGAAGGGTTGGTTTCCTTTGTTATTTAAGACCAAATATAACTTAAGTAACTAAAGAGGAAACTACTGAATTGCTTCTGCCAGATGTAATGAACTAATAGTTTGCTCTTTCCCCTTTGGATTCAGAATGAATTCTTGGCCTATATTGGCATTTCTCTCACTGGAAAATTTAATTTGCATTATTAAAGCCCTGAGTCTATTACATTTACAACTGACACAGAAGGGCACCAGAAAAAAACTCTGTATAATTTTGGTAAATTTGTTAATATTGATGATTCTAAGTACTACTCAAAATTCTAATTAAACACCAATAAGCTGCTTTAGCTAAAGAGAACCTTAAACTAACACCAACAGAGACAAAAAATGTATTTCACTGATAATAGATCTGACTTCTCACTTAGATTTTGATTAAGTTTAAGCACATTTAACATCGGAGGAATTAACTGCTTTGCTGAATATAGATCCTCTCTCTTAATCCATTGGTTCCATGGTGACATTATGACTGATCGTACAGAGCAGGGAACAAATACCTACCACTCTCCAGACCCACTGCCTGTGACAACACCAGCAGTCAATTACTCAAAAAAATTATGTGTAAGTTGATGCACTTGGATTTGACACTCAATTTTGTCTTAATTTATACTAATAGTAAAAATGTGAGCATTCCCATAAAAACATGATCATACCCTTAAATTACTGTAAGAAAAAAACTGTAGTAGTACTGTTAATACTATCACACAGGTCTGGTGGAAATCACTGCTTAACAATTTCAGTAAAATTACTGTTTTTCTGCATCCCTTTGTATACATTTCAAAAGAATGTCTATAAGAAGATACACAAACATCAGGTAGAGCACACATGATACATTTTGGGTACCTTGCACCAAATATAAAAATGTCTAGATGCAAGACAGATTTCCTAAAGAATTAACAGGCAGACATGAAGATAAGCCATCTACACTAAAAGTTGGAGTGGTTTTAAGCATGAGTAGCTGATATGAGGCTATCCAACATTTAATACAAGGCCACATTTTTATTTACACTTGAAAAGAACCAATTAAATTAATGTCCTGGAAACAACTACATGTAATAGCCCACTGTAAATCTTTATGCATTCTTGCGTGTATTTTAAAGACTTTTCTTCTTCTTTGTTCTTTCCAATGTCATCACAATAATATATGCCTTCCCTCTCACAGTTCAGATATTGGCTGCACCCTCAGGACAGACAGAGGCATGATACTGAATAGTTAAACCTGTTATTTGAAATTATCGTAACTTCCATGCCCTTAAGAAAATTTGCTCTGGAATAACATCAGGGAGTTGCTCTTTTCCCCTTCTCCAAAAATTTTCCCTTCATTTGTGGCTGTTGAAAGACTGAAACAAAAACATGCAGAGCAGCATGTGCTAAGTATCTACTACAAATCCTCCTTAAAACAAAAGACTTGATGCAATAAGAACATACACCACTTAACATGGAAAAAAAAAAAAGGTTTAATCCCTTGAGAACTACTATCATTCCAAACTTACAGTTTAACTTTCTGGTTTGTTCACATTTGTAGTAACTTTAGTCACTCAAGAATAAAATCCTCAGTTTAAAGGAATGCCATCAATTTGAAAGCAACTCAGGGTATTTTACCTATAATCAAAGAACAGAACTACAAAATTATTATTACTGAAAGTGATTGCAGTTTTCTGTGATTTTCATTTCTTTAATCTGCTTCTGTGGCTGTACTCTGCAATGGTATTGTGGCTGATAAAAATTAACTTTTCTCTACAATTTCTTGGGAAGTTTACTAGCACTAAGTGCTAAAAGCAAGGAAAGAAAGCTGCATGTACAGGGAGATTATCTGCAGTGACTATTCTGAATTTCCATAGAATTATTGTCTTCTGAAATAAGGAAAAGACTTCCAGAATGCTCATAACAATACTGACATAAAACAATACTGAACTGGTGGGACTCCCTGGTACTCCCTGGAAGACTCAGGTCAGTCACCCGTTATTGCAATCAAACTCAACAAACAGTACTTATTAAGAAATCAGGATCTATCATACCACAAAAAAAAAAAAAAAAAACAAAAACGAAAAGGGTTTTTGAATGCACTGCTCCACAAAGTCTCAGCTCTCACATGGTTTTTGTTATTCTCCTGAGATCCGCCAAAAATCCACAGTATATTGTAGTAATGATGTACAGTAACAGCACAACTGAAAAACAGCATTACAAAACTAAGATATAGAAACTGTCTTCCTACTCTGAAAGTCTTAAAAAGAGAAATATATGTTTGAGAAATGATCTCCATTTTCTGATTGCAATGTGCAGGGTCGACCACCAGTGACAGCACAGAGCAGCCAGTGACTCCGTGCTAAGTTTTGGCCTCCATGATGTCACAGAGTAGTTCCATGAAATCACAGAAAGATCCTTCCAGGGCAACTGTTCATGAGATCACACAGTAACCACCCACACACCCAGCCCAGCAGTGCCCCTGGCAGCCACCATCGGGCGTGGAGCACAGCCTACCAGCACAGGATGCACAGCAGCTCCCGCTGGGGCAGATCCCTGCAGCTCTCCCAGGATGGATGCCGTGGTGCTTAAAAAGAAGGGCTACAGCCTTGGTGACACCCTTGGAGAAGGCTCCTACGGCAAAGTGAAAGCTGCCTACAGCCACCGCCTGAAACGCAAAGTGGCCATCAAGATCATTGACAAGAAGAAAATTTCTCAGAATGTCCTGAAAAAATTTCTCCCCAGGGAAATGGAGGCTTTGATGAACCTGCAGCACCCCTCAATCATCGAAACCTATGAAATTTTTGAGACATCAGCTGGGAAAGTGTACATCGTGATGGAGCTGGGGGAAAAGGGAAGCCTCCTGAACTACCTCACTAGCCAGGGTCCGCTGGACGAGAGCATCGCTCGCACCAAGTTCCAGCAGCTGGCCTCTGCCATCAAGCATTGCCATGACTTGGACTTTGCCCACAGGGACCTGAAATGTGACAATATCCTTCTCGACAACGATCTTAACTTCAAGCTGTCAGACTTTGGCTTTTCAAAACCCTTGACTCGGGATGGAAATGGGAAAACCATTCTCAGCAGCACCTTCTGTGGGTCTCTTGCCTACTCAGCCCCTGAACTACTCGAGCACGTTCCTTGTGACCCCAGGATTTCTGACATGTGGAGCCTGGGCATTATCCTGTATGCAATGCTCTATGCTTCACAGCCATTTGATAGCTCCAATGTCAAGGAAATGCTCCAGGTTCAGAAACAACAGAAGATTCCCTTCATCAAGTCAAAAAATATCTCTGCAGAGTGCAAGAACCTCATTGTCCACTTGCTCCACCCTGATGTGTCTCAGAGGCTGTGCATAGACAAAGTTTTGAGACATCCCTGGTTGCAGACTCCAAAACCCATGCACTGTTCCAGTCCGCGAGCTGCAGGAGGGGATGATCCCAAAGTCTGTGAGAAGAAAAGCCTGAGCAAAACCAAACAGCAAAAAAATGGGATGGCAAATCCCATTGTGTGCAAGTGTAAGGAGTGGAGGAGGAAATCAAATCCTCTTAAGGATAGTTGCCTTTAACAAGGCCACAGAGCTGGCCTAACCTGTGAACTGCATTAGTTTAAACTCACATTAAAGAGAACCTAAGATTCTGTGTCACTGCTGTGTCCCCGCTTCTGCACAGTGCACGTGAATGAAGAGTTGTAACACTGCCAAAGTCAGGACTGTGAAAGACGGGGGAACAATGAGGGAGGGAAGTTTTAGAACATATAAACAAACTGCAGAGGAGCACTTTGTTCGTAATACTTGAAGGAGGAATGTATTTCAAACATGACAAGGCAATTTTTTTTGTATCTGAATATCAGACCTGGTGCACTTTATAACAATTTATAACTATTTCAGTACTCAGACTCTTGGATTTGCCTAGATGTACATGCTTAGGAATCAAAATTTAGCTGATTTTCTCTTTTGAGTCTTTTAACAAAAAAATGTGCAATGTAAACCATTTCCTTATACTTAAAAATTAACTGGGTTACAGGTTCCTTGTACCATAACTCAGGTTTTAAGTCAAAATGAATGGGGAAAGAGTTTTCATTAATTAGCAAGGGAAGTTTTAAAAAACACAGGTCCAAACATCAGCTGCCTTTAACTGAAACTTATTGGCTGAGGAAAAGACACACATGAATAACAGATTTATTTTTTCTGTAAGAAGAAATATTACATTAGACATTAGAAACAAAACATCTACCTTCAATGCTACAGTTGTTTAGCCTAAAACTTAAAAAATAATGTTGATTATTTTATTTGCATTACAGTCCTGCAAGGTAGTCCTAATCAAGGATCATTTTAAAAGCCTGCAAAATAAGAAGTCTCCTGTCATAATGATCTAATGCATTTATCTCTAGGTCCCATAGGATTGACTCAACTGGATAAGCTATGCTAGCACACATTTACAGTCCAGCCACTTCCTTCAGAAAAACATCAAAAAATGTCATGTGGGTAAAATCTGATCCCAGTGGAGACTTTGGGAGCTTTATTACCCAATTCTTTGGTACTCAAATAATTGCCTGTCTCTAAAAGTAAAGGAAAACACATGTAATTTCATGGGTCTTCTTGACCAGAGACATCTGACCAATTATCCATCTACGAGGGTATCTATCCAGCACGTGAGAATGCCAGGCACACAAATGATGACCTATTCATAATTTGGTATTGCTTAGAAAGGGTCAGGCTACTATGTTTAACTCTTTATAAAGCAGAGACAAAGCAAAGATGAAGTGCTACTGAAAAGTAGCAAAGTGTCAAAAAGGACTCTATCATACAATTTGACAAGATAAAAATTATATTTACCCATTATTTCACCCATTACTCTTTACAGAAAATATGCTGTTTCCATCAAAATATTATGCTAAAATATCAAACATAAAATACTGCTATCGACAAAGCCATCAAATAAAAAAACACTGACCATAATTACAAGCTATTATTTCCTTTTAGTAAGTGTGGGCAATAAATCTATTCTGGGGAAGAAAACTTTTTGCTTAATAAAATGAGAGATTATTGTTGATGCTATCAAATGCACTCTGGAACAATTACAAACCTTACTCTGAATAGTCTTCTACCTCAGAGAGTGAATTAAAAGATGGATTGTACAAACATCCATTCAGCAGAGCTCTTACTATCCTAAATAATCCAGGGAGAGACTAAGCCAGATCCAGCTCTAATTAACACTCATTGCTAGTGGCAGGAGAACATTAATAAGATGCATTTCCACTGCCACACGTTTAGAAGCCACAGCCATTGAAAAGGACACTTGGACAAACAAAATGGAGCTTATGAATTCTTTCAGATAGCAATTCAATTGGAAACTTAAAGATATAGCTTATTATTGTATTGTTTTCATTGATTTAACCTGGGACCAAAACACAGTAGTAAAAAGAAGCTGAAGCCATGGAAGATATTTTCCTATTCTATCTTTGCCATTTATGTGAAGTTTGAGTTACCAGACACCTGATACAAGAGGACACAAGGTGATCGGAAATGCTCACACGGAATGTACCACAAAGAGCATGTGGCTCCTCATCCCAGTGTACTGGCAGCTCCTTGGACAGGATCATGAGCCTCCACACTGTGATGCATATTCATATCCAGACTACTGCTACATCTCAGGCAGTTCAGCCACATTCTTATTTCCAGTTGTGTGTCTGTGGCCAAAATATGTCTAAGTACACAGTCAAAATCAAAAGGCAGGACAGCTCCCTTACCCAGAGGCCATCCCAGCTGAATTTATTACAGATGTGAGCCACTCTCTTGTGTAGATTGTATAGAAGAAATACCTGCGATGTGTCTAAGGAGGATGTATTTTGCAGTTCTGGTTTACTTGGGAATTCAGTTTTATTCCAATCCTTTCAGTAAGACAGGGCTTGTCATTGAAAACAAACATAAATGAGTCGTAAAAATCTTCAAGAGAAAGAGGACCTATGAACTGTATTGGTGAATATCACAACAAAAACCAGGCACACTAAAAACACAATTTCTATTGAATGCAGTAAATGGGGTAAAATGTGTCCTGCTATAACTGTCAAAATGACAGTGGGTTTACTTTAATTAAAGATAAGAGAATCATATATTTACTATGGCTGGAAAAGACCTCTAAGATCTCTGAGCCCAACCATTAAATCAACACTGCCAGGTCCACCACTAACCATGTCCCCAAGCACCTCATCCATACACTTTTTGAAAACTTCCAGGGGTAGTGATTCCACCATTTCCTTGGGCAGCCCATTCCAATGCTTGAGCACCCTTTCAGTGAAGAAATTTTTGCTGATATCCAGTCTAAGCCTTCACTGGCACATCCTTCCTCTTGTCCTATTGCCCACTACCTAAGGGAAGACCGATCCTCCCCTGACTACAGGCATTTGTAGAGTTTTGAGGTCCCCACAAGCCTCCTTTCCTCCAGTCTAAATAACCCCAGTTAACTCAGTTGCTTCTCAGTTCCCTCAGCCTCTATTTCCTCCAATTTAAAGAGGAATCAATACCACGTACCTAGTATTGGTGAATGAAAATGGAGATTGTTGCAATCACTAATGTTTCAGATAAAAATTTAATTTGCACTTTCCTCTACACATTACAAGTGATTGAGTTTTAGAATCATCTTTTCCTTAGCCAGAAGTGTCCACACTTTCCTATCTTATATTGTTGGCACTTAAAATTAATGGTTTTTATCTAAAAGATACAGCAGTCATAATAAATGTTTAAGGTAACTATTTAAATTTTGGCTGTATTAACATTACAATGTAAAGAATCCTAATTTTGCCTCAATAAATCAAAGATTAAACTCACTCAGACATTTTATCTTGCTTGCCCTTAGAATAGTTAAAGAATTTCACTTTAAATATGAGTAATATGTCGTCATTTTATGAGCTTTGTTCATTTCCACAGATTTAGTTTGAAAATAAAATTATTTCTAGTACTTACTGGAATGCTGCTAATGAAACTATTGAATTAAAATTTTTTGTCTATATCTAAAAATCACTTGAACTCATTTGGAGGGGTTGAATTCTTAAATGAGGACCTGCCTCAATTTATGCTCCTTGCTATGGCACTCAGAGCCATATGAACCATCATGGACATTCCATTAAAAGATAAGGTTCAGAAAGTTACAATTTGTCAAAAAATTCTCAGTACTATCCCTTAAAATACCATGCATAATACTGACTGAAGTATATTTTAAGACTCAACTTCACAATGAAATTTTGTAAGATTTTTTTCCGATTCCTGCAAGAGTTTTTAGTTCAATGAGAATTAATTGTTTTGCTTGCACAGATACTGTTTCCAAAATAAACCCTCTAAACAGGATCACAATGATCTCTGTAGAGCCTTTGGAAGTGCTTCAAACCAAAAGATTCCAGTGGATAACTTTGCTGGTAGTACAAAATGGTTTGATTTGGTGGCATTGCAGGCAGACACCCACACCAATTTGACCAAGAACACAGTGTCCAGGACACCACATCCCTATCCCGGGATATCATTGCATTTTCCCTACACAGGCTGTATGTTTAATTTGCTGGTTGTGTGACGTGTGCTGTCCCCCTCCCTGCCCTAACAACCAGTGGGGCTCTGGCGCCTGCATCCTGGGGACTCTGGGGACAGATGGCTTCAGGGCAGCCAAGGGCTGTCTGGAACGGTGACCCAGACGTCTTGCCACTATGCAAATATCACCATCAGTCAACCATTTTATTATAAATAGTGGACAGCCCAGGGCCCACTGAGCTCTCCCGCATGGCAGTGGCTGCACTCCAGGAGCTCCCCTTGAGTAGGGACACCTCTCAAGGTTACCCCTCAAGGCTGAAAAATTCCTTGCCACAACAGATCCTCAGTAAGTGATCAATAGCTTAGTAATGTTTGAAATCTTAGCTAAGTGATACAAAGGATTGACTGTGCACATAAACTCCTCTGAACAGAAACCATTGATCAAGTCTGAGCCTAGGACTGGATCCAGCTGCAGTCTGAGAAGGAGTTTAGAAAGCAAGGTGGTCCTTCCTGAACCTCATGACTCAATGGGAGGGTCTCCCTGACAGCTTCTTCTGACCTTGTCCTTTAGGCAGCAAATAGTCAAGTGTACCTTGTTAAAGCACTCTCACATTTACCATCTAATTTTGTTACCTCGCTGTTTTACATCAAGGTTTACTGCTGCTTCTGTCTCAAGTGGAGTGCTTCACTCCATTCATGACAATATGCAATGGGTAGAGAGAGCAGGTGAAAGGGGTTAACAGAGCAGCACTGGGGGGAGCAAACATTGGAGGGAATAAACATTTGCTGATTCTCCTAACACAGGAAGGGTAATAGCAAGTTATCTGTTGTACCACTTGACAGCTTGTAAATGGATGAATGACTGCCTTTAATAGTGGTGATATTTACTGCCTCAGAAACCTAATTCCTTTGACCTGAACAGAAATGGTCACGGTCATTAGAGCTATATAAATATAAAACTCAAATCTTCCCAGGCACATAACAGTCCTACCAAAAAAAACCAAGATTATTCATAACACAAGACACAACCAGAACAAAAATTAATTTTTCAGAACCCGAGTGTTGAAAATTGCTCATGACAAATTTTAATGGACCTGAATCAAAGTTCATTCAAGTCATTTGGAGTCCATGGTATTGTTATTTGTATCAGCACCTAAACCTTCATCTTATTTACAAAGATAATTCATATTATGCTAAGTTTTACCCAAGCAATTTCTGCAAGATGAGAACATCTAGACATATCAGGTACTTAGTTTACTAGACTGTATTAGACACCTAAGGTTAGCATTAGTCCCAAGCACATTGCAGCATTTAATGCATTTATCTCCCAGTATCCTTGTAAAGAAGAGGGATAACATTATCTCAGCTTTACAAAGTGAAACTGAAACACAGAGTGAATGCGGTACTTTTAAAACATATTAAGTACTCAGATCCTATAAGCACTGAGTGCCTGATTACTGTTAAAAATCTGAACATATTGTTATACAGACTAAGCCACTGAAAAACACAATCTGTGACAAAAGTGGTCTCAGTCAGAAGCATTAAAATCATGAAATATAGCGAACTACTACTGCTGCCTGTCTGTTTTTTCTGTCTCTGATGAGGTCTAAGTAAAAAAAAAAAGGAAACAAAAGACCACAAAAAAAAAGCCCCAAACCAAAGAAACCTCACCAATTTTAAACCTCCCATTCCATGTCTAGTTGAAATATGACTATGGTATCTCTGTTACACACATGAAGCTATTCAAAGTTTGCCAAAGCTATACTTCAAGTCACTTCTGCCTAGCATTACATAAAATTCTAAATATTCCAACATACACAAACCTAAAAAAAATGAGCTGAATTTTCTTCATGCTTTAATCATTAACTTTCACTGTACAATCCCATCATGTAGAAGTAAATAAAATGGAACAGGTTTGCTTGCTCTGCAGCATCAACTTGTTCTAACAGTTTATCCCTACCAGTCCTGCTCAACATCAGCAATCAGCTGTGAGATGTCTTTTCCTTTAAAATACAGTTTAACACAGAATCATCCATCCAGCGAAGTATCTGTCAGGGTATATTCACCTGCAGTTTAAGAAAATTGTGGGGGTTAATCAGAGAGAAATCTCTGCTTTTCTGATGCAAAGCTGTGAGCTTTAGATTATCTTAAAGCACGGACAATCCACCAAGGAACTACATATTCAGAGAGTTTTTAATGAATATGTATACATTAGTCTTTTTATGATTTTCCTTAAAGGAAAATATTACATCAAAGCAAAGCTAGTTTGGCCTATTACAGAAATTATTTCTTCTGTATGCTTCAATGCACTTCAGAAACCCGTTTTCTTAGTAAAAAATATTTCCTACAAGGAGGAAGAAATGTTTCATTCATTATTTTCCAAATAAGTTAAAGAAAAAAAGGCCAAAATCTTATCTTGATTTTGTTAGACTACTGTATTTTTAAGCCGTGATATTTAAAAAAAAAATAAATAAAACCACTTAGAGCAAAATAATGCTTTCTAGGACTAGTTTCTTTCATATCTAGCCAAAGGACCATAGGTACAAAAGAATTAGGAGTGTCTGAATCTTGTGCTAACTTCACATTACTGCTGGTTCTGACACAGTCCACAACTCCAAGACTGTTCCCACAGTACTGTCTCCTTTGTCTTCTTACTCCTTTACATCCTTCCAAAGCATACTTTGCATTTCTGGGAAATATTACAGAATTCCTGAATAGTTGTTCAATAGCAGGTTGAATACACCATATTGCTCACTGTTAAAAGAAAGATTTTAGAATGGTTCACAGTATGTTCTAGTCTTGTGTCTAGCCTTCTTTCCTTTTTGTGTCCATATGCAACTCCCATTATCCTCCTTTCTCAGTTGTATGATTCACCACCAAAGACTTCCCTCATGCTTTTATCATAGCAGGTGTTCTATCTCTTAAATGTATTCGTATGGAAACCTAGGAGGAAAAATAGTGAACTAAAAAACTAAATAGAATGGAATGTAAATGAAAACATTTTAAGTCTATGTTTTAGTGTATTGACAACAGATATTATTACACTGAACAGTAGCAGAGGTCTCAGAACCTGGTATTGTTGAACAATAGCATAAATTTATTGTATTCATGAGTGAAGATGCCTCACACAACCTGTAAAAAATAAAATCCAAGCTAAATAAAGTTTGGTTGTAGTGGTTTCTTGTCTTGAGGAGAAGGTCCACTCTAATTAGGCTGCCTTCTGTAAGACCACTGTTTTATCTCCCTACGTGCTGTAAACTTCACATCCTGTCATTACTGCCAGTAATTTCTGTAGAAACCACCACTAATGAACGTGAAAAACAGAGCAACGTAATCCGGAAAACTGAAGTAGGAATCAGGAGGAATATAGTAGAAAAATTCTCGGTATTCCTGTAGAAATTCAAAACTACTTTTTCCCCATTCATTTGTTTCTACAGTTCTTAGGGTTTTGGTTTATTTTCCAGTCAAGACATAAATCTCCCATAAGAAAAGAAAGCAAAATACAACAGAACAAAAACACACTGTGGTTTCTAATGCAACAGTTAATTTGGCTCGTTAATTTGGATTTATCCTAATTTCATAAGTAATAGCTGTCTGCTTTTCTTCTGCCTTATTTCAGCTAAAGGACGGCAAAGCACATTATCTACATAAGCAACAGCAGTTTTGGCCTCTGATTAGGTGTTCTGTTGAAGCAGTAGCCCCAAAAGGGCATTGTGTATACTGCTTATCATCTCATAATTCAAAATATTGAAAAGTGAGAATTTTTTAAGTAAGGCAAAGCAACTTTTTGTTTGCCAAAAATTAACACCTTGCATAGCCACACTTTTCAGGTTAGCTTTTGAAAGGGAAACAGACACACAAAGAGAGCCTGATCTCAGTCTTTGCTAAAATCACCACAGTCAAGGCTAGTGAGCCTCTGACCACAGAGACTTCCTCAGAAATTATAGCCAATTATATTCTTTCTAGAAGTTCATGAAGTATGACGGTATAGAACTTCATTAAGAGGGTCTAGACTGGCCACACCTACTCTAAAATAAACCCTTCCTCTCCTGCCAATCCCAGTTGAAACAGATGGGGAAAAAGTGCTTTGGGGCTAACATTTCCCTTGAGTATGTTTCAGTGATGCAATAGAAAGTTGGAGCCACATTCCCCTGCTGGACTACCAGCTCTGGTATTTCACAGGCTACTGCTTTGGATGCACCTCCCTCTCCTTCTAGCCCACACCACATCCACATCTGAGGCACAGCTAAGATCTGGATACATGAAGGTGCACAGCCTTATGTTGTGCTCAACTACAAACACATTCTGATCTTCTGTAGAATCTCTCAACATTTATTTGCAACGTAAAAAATTGAATTGTTCTGGCTTTTAACCTGGGGGCTTTGCTCAAAATTGATGCTAAGCTTGAGAGTAATTAAATATGACACAAGGTGGTGTCAGGTTGGATTAGTTTTAACAAACTACTGTATCAACAAAGAAGAAAGTAAGGAAAAGATCGGATTTTCTAGCCACAAATATTCCTTCTCCTCTTTAGTGAAATTTCTAGAGACAAGGAATTGTGTCACAGCAACTGCAAATGCCAAAATACACTTTCAGATAATCCTGCAAAATCTGCTCATAAAGCTGTCCCTCAGTGTTTGGGAACACTATGAACCCCATGTTCTCTTAGGTAAATAGTCCAAGTGAAGTCACCTCTATTTTCAGACCAAGGGCTGGATATTCGTGTAACTTTTTCTGTTTTGCTTTGAATGCAGAAATTGGCACTTCAGATGAAGTCATGAAAACACAAATTAAAGTTTACACTACAACAGCCAGCAACTGGCATTTACATTGAACTCCAAGAGTGTAACATTTTGCTTGCAGCACTGGGCAGAATTTCCAATAATTTTAGTAAAATCATACATGCATTAATTAAACAGAAGCAATCTATATAACATTACCACTTGCAGGTGAACTTGTATTTGGGGTTCACATTAAAAAAAGAAGAATATAGAATCAGCTCAGCTTCATGGATTAAAAAAAAAAGAATAAACATATTATGGTTTTTTGCACCACAAATCTGTCTGGCCTGGAAGCCAAAACAAGTGCTGGATGTATAAAAGCTATGTAAGAAATATAAGGCTTTTCATATAAAATCATATCACTAAGACAGTAAATACTAAGTAGTGCGAGTTTCAACAGTAAGAAACTATATGGCTCATGACAGTTACCTCTGGTTTGCTATCCTCTAGTTATGTTCTACATTTGAGAGGAATCACAAAATACCTTGGAAAGAGTAGAGCTCCACACACTGACCCAAGCTCCAACCCAGTTTTCATGAGGCCACTTCTAGTCTAATGCGTGCAACAAGAAAAACACAAGAAAAAAGACCAAACCCATAATGAAGTGCAACATGCATAAACATGCTGAAGTAAACTAGCATACTGCAAAATAATCACTAATAAAATTACATTTAAGTTTTATTTACAAAGTGATTGCCGTAGAAACAGAGTGCCTAAGCAATGCTGGGAGTGCTGTACTGCAGCAAGAATTGGTACAGCAGGAGTTATATCCCAAAGGCGATGGTTTTGTTCCTCCTGTTTAAGTCCTTATTTTTGGTCTGTTCTGCAAAGTTTCACTAGATGGATGGTGTCACTGTTTACCTTCCCACACTTCAGAAAAGGTACTCACTGTCTGAAAGGGAAGCTTTTCCTCAAACCCGAAATAAACTCATGGAATAAAACACTATCATGAAAGCTTTAACCTATCATAAATATGTATGCAGTACACAAATAATGTTTTAAATACAATGGCAAGAAAATCTCCTTTAGTAAGCCGAAGACTTCCGAACTCACAAAAAAAATTATTCCTAAGTATTAAAGGCTGCCAAAGGGTACCTGTTGAACATTTTCCAGTGTGGGAGTGTGTCTTGTTTGGTTCAGTCCGGGTCTCCCCTTTGGGTTTCGTGTTACTGTACCATCCCAGTTTATACCCTCCTGGTTTCCCGTTCATAACCCTGCTTTCTCTATTTGTCTCCTCCCAGACCCCTGCCAATCGCCCCGGCACCCCTCCCAAGCTTCCAGAAAGTTCTGGCAGGGGTGTCGAGTGATTGGTCTTGGGGGGAGGATCCCTCCCTTCCTTTCCCAGGATAGGTTCCCTTGTGTGTCCCTCATCCCGCAGACCCGTCCTTCTCCTTCCCTGATTCGATGCCGTTGTCATCCCTCCCGTGTCGCCACCCCCCCATAAAACCCCTGGCAGGCGCGCTCAGGGTTGCTCATTGCTGGACACACCCGGGGGGTGAGGTTTCCTGTTCGGAGACACAATAAACCTTCCGGATTTCATCCACAATGGAGCCTGCCTCCTTCTTCCACCACCTGCCTCTATTGCTGCGGTCCTGTGGAAGGACCCACGAGCCAGACCTCTGGTCTCCCGGATTCCGGAGGCTGGCCCCGCAGCCTGCTGCGTCCAGAGCTGACCGGGCAAAGTGGGAACTGCTCCGAAAAGGACGCAGAGGCATTCCAGGAAACAAAACTTTCCGTTCAGTTATAAGCAACTACAGATCTAGAAATACTCAGAGACATGTTCCTTGAAAGCAGAAATGCCCAGCAAGTCAGTCACAGGCAGTACTGAGTTTCCCATTATTTTCTCATGGAAGGTACAATTTTTCTCAGTTAAGTCAATGTTCCAGTTCGCAGCTAAGGCAAAAGAAAACTGCTGGTAAACATTACATTCAAATATAGTGAGATACTATTTCTACCAAGAACAAGTACTCCTCACAAAGCATATTAATATCCTTTTGTATGGTTTAAAATCCAGAGAGAATGTCGGTTATCTGAACAACTCATGTGCTGTCTAGCGTAAAAGAAGGTATTTTCTTTTTCAGTCTTTAAACCCTCATAACTGTACATGAGGCATTAAAAATCCAAACAAGATCATTTGAAAAGTCCAAAAACAATTCAAAATACCACTGTTCTTCAGCAATTACTTTTGAGAGCTGAAGCAGGAAGAAGCAGGTAATTATCTTCATCACTTTCACAGCTCTGAGTTTTCCTGGTGTCAGGAGGGGCAGAATCACCTCCTTGGACCAGCTGCAAATGTTGCTTTTATTGCAGGTCAGGGCACTTTTGGCTTTCTGGGCTGCAAGGGCACATTGCAAGGTCAAGATGAGCTTTTCGTCCCTCAACACCCCCCAAGTCCTTCTCCTCAGGGCTGCTCTCAATCCATTCTCTGCCCAGCCTGTGTTTGTGATTGGGCTTGCCCTGATCTGGGTGCAGGACCTTGCACTTGGCCTTGTTGAACTTTATGAGGCTCGCATGAGCCCACATCTCCAGCCCATCAAGGTCCCTCTGGAATGGAATCCCTTCCGTCCAGCGTGTCAGTCACCCCACACACCTCAGTGTTGTCAGACTTGGTGGGGGTGCCCTCAATCCCACTGTCCACATCACTGTTAAACGGTGTCACTCCCAAAACTGACTGCTGAGGACACCTCCCATCACTGTTCCCCACTTAGACATCGAGCCACTGACTGCAAGACTGAGTGGGACCAGCCAGCAAGACAAGTTTAATTTTAAAGATCTATTACACTTACAAAATTGGGACTTACCAATGCAGAGTAAACCCAAAGCAATTTGGCAACATTGCAGTTTGCTATAAAGAGGCCATTCAGTGAATAAGCAACTATTTCAAGGGTAACACTGGAAAATGTGCCAGAGCAACAGATTTATTGATTTAAAACGATAAAAAGGCCATATTTAGATAAAGGATAGATCCAAAGCACTCTAAAATCATAAAAAGTGTTCTGCTTGGCTTCAGTAGGCTCTGCTTAAGGACATAGTTAAAAATAATACAAGGTTATTCATTGCAGGACCACGTAAGACCAAGTAGTTAAACACCACCACTGCCTTTTAAAAGGACAGATGTGGTATGACTAATATTGACTTTTCTAGTCTGCATGTTTAGTGAAAGATTAGTATAATCTGCCATTGATTTTGATAATGAAATTAGAAAGATTATATGAGATCATTTTGTTCTGAAGTCACATAAGGTAGATACAGGAGAGAAATCTCTTCAAAGATGCCCTGGCTTTTCACCCATTCTTAACCTCTAAAAAGAGGCACCTTTTCTATGGAGTGAGAAAGGAAGCAGATTCTACTTGACCGGAAAATAACAAGGATTATTGAAGAACTTGCGTTAGTCTTTCTCAGGATTTTTATCAGAAGATATTACTAATATTGATTTTCTAGAGCCCCACCACCTGAAGACTTGCAATCACACAAAAATCTGATTCACAGAAAACGGTGCCGCTCACAGTCTGCATGCACGCTCCCTTGGGGTGACTTTATGGCATGTATCCCCTATCACTGCTCTATGCCCAGAAATTAATTTTGTGCCTTTCTGTGCCTTTAAACTGAGCCTGAGAGGGGGGAGAGGAAAAAACTGAGCAAACGTTTCAAAGCAGTTGTTCAAGGACACAGATGCACGCTCCTCTCTGCTCTGCTGCTGCGGGGAGAAGAGCAGAGGAAGTGCCCTCTTTGCTTTCCAGCTGTCATAGGTTAGCAAGCACAGTCCCGGAAGGGACGTCCTTGCTAAGGGGTGCTTACAGTTTCCTCTGGGAACTGACAGAACCTATCAGCTGGCCAGTTTGAATATGGACAATTCTCTTAGCCACTTAAAGTTGTGATCACCTCTGTGATCCACATTTAAGAATAGGCAAACTCCCCTTCCAAGCTCTCTCTCGTTTCCGGCGCTGGCACAGGTGGCTGCAGGCCCCGTGTGGGGGCCAGCGGGCCCAGCCCAGGCCCTGCTTGGGCCAGGCCGGGCCGGGCCACGGCCATCCTGGAGCCATGGACCTGTTCCAGCCGTGGAACCCCCCCCACTGCCTTGCCGTGGGCAGCCGGAGCAGCTCGGCTCTCCCCCCTCTCCACTGCGATAAGAAAAATTCAACATTCCAGCTGCAAAGCTGCAAGGCCGAGGTGAGATTAACCCTTTTATTGCTGTGAAGAGCTGAAAACCTGAGGGAAGAGAGAGAGGAGATGCTTAAAGCTGAAATTCTGTTGTGAAGCTATGATATATCAGAGTATCCTGTTGTAATTCCATGAAGATACGGGGGGTGGAGTGTTCAACTCGTGAGCAAAAGCACCTGCGCTGAGATAGGCAGATGCTGACGCAGCTGTAATTTCATGAGAAGTTTGGACAGGGAGAGATGGACCAGATGAGGACTTTTGCTCCAAATGGGAAAGGAGAAAACCTCAGTCCGTAGAGATGCTCCCAGAGATAGTCCTAACGATGAAGATGATGAAGACCCTTTGCTCCCAGGGAAGGAGAAGGGCCTCTGTTTTTGTTTCTGAACGGCTCAACCTTAAAATTGTACCCCAAAAACCTTCAAGAGTGGACCCTCAAAAGCAGTTGCGGGAAAAACTGCAAGTCAGGGCAAGACTCACATGCAGGCAGAGAGACTCCTCTTCCTAAATGGACTGAACAATATTTGGAAGTGGGCAGCTGTCTCGTTGTGATAATGTTTTCATAGCACAAGCAAGAAGAGACTTCTCTTTCTAAATGGACTGAACAAGGTTATTATGGAAGTGGTAAACAGACTGAACATCTTAAGGGTTGTCTTTTTACATTGTCAGTGGGAGAAGGGAGGAAGGTGGGGGGAGGAGGAGAGTTCTGAAGGTGGTATAATTTTTTTTTCCTCTTTTAGGTCTGTTAATAAACTTCTTTATATTCTTTCAAGTTTGGTGCCTGCTTTGCATTTCTCCTAATTCTTATCTCACAGCAGATAAACAGTAATGAGTATTTTGGACCAAACCACTACACCAGCCAGCTTTTGGCTCCTTTTCTCTGGAGGGAGACAGAGAGTTGAGCTCTGTTTTCCTGGGACTTCGGGGCTTTTTTCCCTTCTTCTCTTCTGGACTGTTTCAACATCAGAACACATCGGGAGGATTTTCTACCGAGGTGGAGGCCCTGGAGGTGAGCCCACACTGACCCAGCTCTGAGGAGGAGGAGAGAGACCACACCTACGGAAGGACTCTGAAATTTCCCCAGTTTCTCTCCAAAGTGAGAGGTTTTATTATTCAGCATTATTATCCTTTTCCTGTGTGTTTGTTAAATAAATAGTTTTTATCTCTTTCACTTTCCTCTGAGGAAAATTTCTCTTTTTTTCCCCGAACCTGGTGGGGGAGGGCTGGTTGCAACCTGCCCTCTATCAGAGGTTATTTTTCCTCCAAATTTGTCCAAACCAGCACACACATACACAAGAGTATATAACATTAAGTTCTTTACAAGACAAGAAAAAAATCTTAAGTTTCAGTTTTCTTAAGTTTATTATCCAAGTACTAATTGTACTTTTTCTGAAATAAAACTGAGTCAATGGGGATCATTAGCTTTGTTATCCCTTTAATGAAGGGCTTCACAATATAATTTGACATTCTAGTTCAGACCAATAAAAATTTTTGTGCGGTGACAACTACTGAAGACATTTAATAATAGTCACAATAGCCAGATTTACTGACAGCACCTTAAGGAAAAGTCACACAAATTAGATCTGTTTTTATTTATGCCTTGCAGTCAAAAAAGCCTGAGCATCAAAATGAAAGAAACTAAAATTAAATATTACTCATTTTGATAAAATCATTTCAAAGATTAAAAATTAGACGTCACCTTGGACTTTTACAGTAATTCATATTTTTCTCCATTTTCTCTTTAAAAGCTACATGTTATTCTATTAGATTTTTATTGATATTCAATCAATCTTGAAATAATTTGAGTGCATCTGGTTTTACTGTTTTGCTTCTACCCTAGAGCTTGAGTCAGAGAATTTCTCAGAAATCATAAATATGCATTTTCAAGTTAGTACAGGGCTCAGATCTCAAGGATATAAAAAAGATGGTTTGTTTTGCAAGTTTCTTTCCACTCTGTCACTGGAAGTAAAAGCAGTATTACTTTGCTTTTTGAGGTAAATAAGGTCTTTCTGCTGACACAAAACCCTGATAGAATGGAGCCAGGATAGAAATGTAGATCTGCAGGGAGAGAAACCAAGTACAGCAGTATGAAAGGACACTTGAGTTATCTGTCAGATGGGGTTCTAAAAATCTTCTATAGTACAGTTTGCTTTCTTAGGTGTCTCTAAGTGGCATCCATTACTTAGCCAGATTATCCCAGTGTTCATTGTCAGACAAGAACAGAACCAAGCTGCATAACAGATGTGAGAAAAAGGGTTTACAGATAATTGTTCCAAAATTAAAACTATGTTAATAAGAGGGATTATGGTAGCATTTTCCTGCTGTGGTTACTTTTTCTCTTATTACCTAGAAAATTGTGATCACAAGGCCAAAGCAGGAAGGTTATTAATTACTTTTACCTTCCCATCTGTGTTCTTTGAAAATTACACCAATTTGGTAGAGTTTCAACATTCTAATACTCAATCCAAGATCTGGAGACTTGACAAAACTGCTGGCCAAAGTGGGAAAGATAATCATTACTGTTATCAGCGAGTTCTTAAGATTTCAAAGCAAAGCCTAAAGCACAGCATATGCTGCCTTAGTGACAAACACAGTGGTCCTAACACACTCTGAGTGTGTGAATGTAGTGTCACTTTTGTAGCAGTCTAACCCCCTGAATGCTGAATTCTTTCCTTTTTCAGGGGAACAGAGCTGTTTTCTGTATGCTTTTGGCTGATCTCAACTATTTTCACTACTGAAAATAGTCATATTTCCTAATCAATAAAACTCAGAGCAAGATCTCAGGGCTAATTCTATTGTCACATGGTGTTACAAAAGACTTTAATCAGAGATGCTTTGCCCACGGATGATAAGACTCAGAATTACATAAAGATAAAGCAGCTAAATCACTCTGCTTTGTAAATTACAGCTGATGGTTTATTACTCTCAATGAAGCAGGAATCCTTATAAGTGAAATAGCCCAAATTAATGTATTGCTACACTTCGTAGATGATTGCAAGCCCTCTATCCTCTATCCTGAAGAATAGCTAATTTAAATATGTTAGAATCTCAAACTCTGAGCCTCCTCCCACTCTCAGTAATTTTGCTGTGGTGTAGCCAATGGATTTCCAAGAGGTCACCACCAATTTACAGCAGCATCAGGATTTTCTGATCACTTTAGAGTGAATTGATAGTGTGGGGAAAGAAAGCCAACAAGTCAGAAAGTCAGTGAATGGGTATTTAAAAACAGGATACTGTAAAATGAAAAAGTATGTGCTAAAGAATGGGATTCTAAAGTGCATCTATGAAAACAAAAGCAACATGAAATTGGAAATATATATCAAAGCATGGTGGACAATTCAAAGCAGTCATAATGAAGGTAGCATAGCTGTGATGGGTAAATAGTTTATCCAAACCTAGGAAACCTTTAACATGCCTTTGCAGGGTCAGTACTTTGCACAGAGTTACCTGAATCCATTCAGAACTGACAAAGGATGTCAAAGCAATGCACTTTTACATTGCTGGTAATAAAAAGTCTGAATGAAAAGACTCTTTAAAAACCCATTTTTCATTAAGCTATAACTAAAAAAAACCCCAGTATTAAAAGGTTATGTGATCCTTTAAGAGGTTTAGAAATTACCTTGCTCTCCAAAAGTACAAATAGAGTCTTTGAGGCCAGCTATCATGTGTTTCCATGAAAGGTTCTACATTAACCTTCTATTCATAGATAAAAATTGATTAACAAATCAGAAAGCTAAACCACCTGAACAATAAATAAAACAAAATGTCAAGCACTTGCTTTTGACTTTATTTTATAATTACTTTTGCACATTAGGAACATTGCCTGTGACATGGGATGCAAGCCAGATGAGGCAGACAGAAAAATAGCAGAGCAAGAACAAGGCTTAAATACACAACATGCCCTTCTTCAGTGTCTTACCAACAGAAGTGTTCTGCACTGAGGAACCTCTCTCGTACTGGAACCTCTGGTGTTATGTTCCTGCATTCATCTTTTTTCTCTGAAGTTCAGAATAAATCACTTTGTTAAAACGATATTTAGGCGCAGTTGAGCAGTTCAAGGTACATTTCCCAGGTCAGGTTCTTCATTATTTTTTCTTTATTAATTCCTTTCATAATCTGCCATTCTCACTGGTTCCTAAAGAATTAGTAATGCAGCATTTAAAGATTCAAATGAAATTAACTTTTCTCTCCAATCTCTGACTGCCTCATTATTATTCTGCAATCAAGAACCTCATGTTCTTTGTCCATTTCAGAGACAACCATTCATCTCTCCCATTTCCTATCACTGTCAGAGGCTATTCCAACTCTATTTCTGTCTTTGATTATATTTCCTGACGTCCAGCTCATAGTACATAAGGTGTGACATGAAGTTTTATATTTTTACTACTTACACTGCATTGAGTACAACACAATTTTGCTTTTAAAATTTGTAAACTGCTTTTGAACCACTGAGTAATAAAGTGTGCTCAGTTACCTAGAGGTTATTAATTTCACTTCTGCATAAGTCTTCTCAGCTTTTGCTCATACAGTATTCAACTACTCCAACCCAAGATTATGTGAATATATACAAAGAAAAGTTTTTAACTGGTATTGAAAAAGGATGCCAGTTTTGTAGGATTGTACAAAAGGCTGCATAGACACTTCAACATATTCACTGCACAACAGAAACAACTTCCAAGTGATTTAATTCCCCTACGTAAAATGTACTGAAATTTATTTCTTGATAAATATGTTACTTTAGAATAATAATGTTGGGGGTAAAACTTGACAACTGTTATAAATCAGAGGTTGCATATTATAGCAATTATTTTTCAGATTAAAGATTCTCCATTTTATGTTCAATGTTACGAAAGTCATTATTAGAAATGCACGTACACTCAAATACCTCTGAAAAAGGCCTCCAGTTTCCCATGGCTGCTTTACTTTTTCAGGTTTAAAAGAAGTGTTAAAGACTGTATCAAGTATTATGGCAATCCAGTGTTGCAGAGGAACCACTGTCCATTAAAAATTCAAAATTTCAAAATCAACCTGGTAAACAAAAATAAAAGAAGAAAATTTTCTAAAAGTGCATTGACTCAGTCCTTCCTGTCTTCTCTCATTCAATACCAACACTGCTTCTGGACTAATGATCTTGTACTGCTGTAAGATGTGAGGAATGGAAAATTGGTTTAAATGTTCAATAGGGAGGCAGAGAAAAATTTGACATTTTTGGGTGTGAGGATAGCACTACATGTTTAAGAATATTGTATAAGATTACATGAAATACTAGAAGATTAAGGATGCCACGTTTAAAATCCAGCATTATACTTTTAAATATTTACTGTCTTTTAATTACATATTTTAAAAACTGAAAAGTATGATCAAATATAATTCCATACAGAATTTTACACGTGTATAATTAACATATATATTAAGAGTTTCTTTTTAGAATACAAAAATTGAAGGCGTAATCAGTAACCAGCAAGTGCTAATTACACACTGAATTTATGTTTGACAGATAACATTTTGAAAAGCACCTGATTTTCAAAGCACTATAAATTGAAAGCACAGACAAATTTTCAAGTAATACATCCAGTATCAGTTGCATTTTAGTGAGTGGTAATTATTTTGAATACACTTCCTCATGGGTGTACTTGTGCGTGTGCATGTGATACTGAATGAACACAAGTGAAATTAAAATTTCTCTGGACTATACTTCTTTTGCCTTAGAAGAAGCAAATATTTTTTTGTAGGAGCTTGGGTGGGTCGGACGGTCGGGACGGACGGAGATGAGAGATCTCTGAAGTCAGATCTTGGAACATGCAGTTTATTGCAAAGGGCGTGGGTACAGGGGCACTGCTCAGAGCTGCCAGCTGCAGCTCGAAGCGGGCCCAAGAGAGCAAGGGTGTAAAAGTAAGAGCAAGTAGGTAAGAGTGGAGTAAGAGTGAGTGAAGAGGAGGTAAGTAAGAGAGTAAGCGGGTAAGGGAGTAAGTAGAGTGGTTTGTGAAGTCCTGGTTACAATACAATAAATCATCTTCCTTACTGAATATTCTAATTGTCACTAACCAATCTAATACAAGATACAAATCCTATAGCATTTACATACAGCCTGTAAGAGTTCTTATATTACCATAGAGTGTTACATCTTAACTCCTAAAAACTACTCTTTGGACCCCTTCTGCTGAGCTAGTAGGGTCTGCTCTGACCCTTGGACCTGCCTGCAAGCAGAGGGTATTGTTCCATCAAGAGGGGATTACCTTCAGTTGGCCATACCATTGTTTTCCAGTTGTTCAGTAACTAAGACTTGGTATCTCAAAGGTGGCTTTCATTTCGATGTCGCTTATAGTTTTCATATTCCCAAAATCTTTTGTCAGGCAATCATATTTATAAGGCTTTCCTGTTTCATCTTCCCCAACATTTTTTAAGTTCAAAATTGTCACAGTAGGTCTGAACAAAAATGTGCAATCCTGGTAAAAGTTTAGACTGTGTTAGAATTCTCAGATTTGATACATACAGGGGACTGTGACATCATGATTTTGCCACATATGAAACAATTTCCACCACTGCAGAGCACCTCAATATTTCTGCCCATTTATAAGAGCAAACAGTTCCACTTCAGTAAAGACTCAATATGGACAAAAGACTCAAAGCTCTCTCTTTCTCACACTTTGCTCTGCTCTAGCTTGTGCTCCTCTCCCCCTGGGGTCACCGGTCCTGACAGAAAACCTGCTTCAACACGGGTTTCCCATGGGGTCCCAGCCTCCTTCGGGCATCCCCCTGCTCTGGCCTGGGCTCCTCTCTGGGCTGCAGCTGCATCTCTGCTCCCCACGGAGCCCCTGGGCTGCAGGGGCACAGCTGCCTCTCCATGGGCAGCACCAGGGGCTGGCTCTCTGCTCGGGCACCTGGAGCACCTCCTGCCCCTCCTGCACCGACCTGGGTGTCTGCAGGGCTGTTCCTCTCACGTATTCTCTCTCCTCTCTTCCAGCTGCTGTTGCACAGCAGTTTTTTTCCCTTTTTAAAATCTGTTATGCCAGAGGCACTGCCACTGTCACTGCTGGGCTCAGCCTTGGCCAGTGGCAGTCCATCCTGGAGCTGGCTGGTGCTGGCTCTGCCAGACATGGGGGAAGCTTCTGGCAGCTTCTCACAGAAGCCAACCATGCAGCACCACTCACTGCCAAAAACTTCCCACACAAACTCAATACACCCTCTTTTTCCCCCATGGATAATAAATTGCCTGCTTATACTGTGGTAGTACTGGAACATTTTAATGCAGTCTCAGAGACTGATTATAGACATTGGAAATATCTTGACTTGTAAATCAGCACAATTGTAGTGCTGTCAACCCTTTCACTACCTGGTGAACCCTATCAAAATTAGCCTGTAGTCCATCATAATACAATTTATTATCCAGGCTGGTAACACCTGCTGAGAAGAGGACATGCCTCTACTACACTATTTTAGGTGACATTACTCCACTAGAGACAAATTGTTCTCCATTGTTCCTTAGTGAAAAATGCTCTAGTTCAGTAAGCACCAGGGGTCTGTTTTACCCACCCCAAAACACAAGTTCTTGTTATTACCACAGATAACTTTCAGCAAGAAAACCTTCCTGGGAACTGAAGCTCTACAACAAGTGAGTACTGATAAATCTTATCTTATATATTAAATATGCAGAATGCAACTCATGCTTTCAATATAATCCTAGACGAAGTATTACCAGTAAAAATAATGTGCTTACTCTTTTGATCCACTTCAATGACTTTGTTACAGAGGTAAATGGCATCTCATAGGAAATTCTAAGCAGTGTTTTGTGAGATTTCTACATCCAGCCCTTTTAATACTCCTTTCCCAGTTTTTCCAGCAGGTAGGCAGTCTCCTGCCTTTTGTACAATTTAAAGTAGGCCAGAAAAACGAGTCACTTTCAACTAGCCAATACTCATATAGGCCTGTGCACAACATTTTGTGTAGCCTGGAACCAGTACAAATGGCATGAGAAAAATGAGAATAAGGAAGGTATAAAATGCAGCCATTTGTGTCTCGCTGCAGAAGTTACAGATATTTTGTACTCCAGCCTCTTTGGAATAAATTCAGTTTGAGCATATTGAAAGGGCCCTGGGTATAATTGTCATGTATATGATGGCCTCTGCCTTACAAACATTGACTGGGGACTTAGCAGGACTAAGTATGCAAACTGAACCAATTCATATGTGTTTAATAGCACTGGGATATCCATGGCTGGGAGTAGAATCAAACAGAATAGCATCACAAAATAGGGAAATGGGGGTGGTGCGCTAAATTTACCTTTTTGTAAGTGTTGAACGCCAGCATTTGCAAACAAGTGAAATGATGCACAAGTTTCCTAGGCATTGTAGCCTTTTTGATATGACTCTAGTGAGAAAGCTACACAAGAAGTTTTGGTGGCTTTCTTAAAGCCTCTAAGTAACAACACAACGAATAGGAACATTCAGACTTTTCCCAAATAGTCTTCAGCCTTGCTTTCTCTGAATTTGCAACATATGAATCAGCTCTCATTAGCCAAAGCTTGAAACCAGTATTCATGTGCACCTATTTTGAGGTAGGTCACCTGTATCCAGCATTGCAATTAATAATTAGTAATTCATGACTGACTCTAGACATTATAATGGTACAAAAAGAAAAAAGTTTCACAGCACCCTTAAGGTTCTACTCCTGATTAAGTGATTATTCTCTGGTAAGATATTGGCAAATTCAGTAACTGATTTGAAGTTCACATCATGCAGTTTTTCAATACTGTATTTTGCACCAACTTTGGTAACATTGCTGCAGGCTGACAAATTCTGCAATTCAAGTCCTAAACCTTTTGAAGTTTTACTCTTAAATTTTCTTGGTATCTTCTGATTTTGAGATGAAAGTGCCAACATTTAAAGTTGCAAGCTTTCCATTTTGTCACTGCCCATCTGGGGATAGACAAGAGCAGAGTAATGCCACACCAAGAGAAATTTCCAAATACTTCAAATCAGAAACCCTCCTGGAAGTGACATTGCCTGTGTGTTTCCTTCTACAGCTATAAAACAACCACGCTGTCTATATCAAGCCTTTAGAAAAACTGCTTATCAGTGTGAGAGTCCTCTCATCTGCTGATACAAGCACAGTTCTTTACTACAGGGTAGATTAAAAAAAGAAAAAATTGTGATTTACACCCATTAATCTGCAAGTGCAACAAAAATTGTTCACCTTTTCCAAGATTAAATTCAGTATCTTCTGTAGTTCCCTAGGTTTGTAAAAGTAGTCTGAAAGTATTGGCATGCTACTGCACTTGCACTGTATTAATTATAAATCAAAGCACTTCCACAGTATCTTCCACTTTAGAAGCTCATGTTCCACTAGCAGTGGTTTCCCTGTATGCAAGATATTCTGGAAATAAGAACTATCAAATTTCAGAAACCTCAGCTGCTGGTATAATGGTTATTTTTACCTACTTCTTTCATTGCTTTTCTGTAATCACTTTCTAATGATTTAAAAATCTTCTGGCTTTGTTTGACAGAAAGGTAAATCTGCTGCTGTATTTGATCACCAGCCTGCCTCTGGCAGGCAGCCAATAAAAGGTTTCTTTACCAGTACTGGTAAAATTTTGTTTCCTTTTATGACTAACAAAACTATGAAACAACTTTCTTAACTAGGCAAACTTAGTGCTAATTTGTTTAAAGCTTTTTCTTTGATTCCTTGCAACCCTTAAACCAGTGATGCAGAATGATGAGCATTAACCTCACACTAGGCTCATTTCAGAGACTGAAATGGCCATAAATGCATTTTCTATTTGATTCATCACTGGCCTGCACATTACACACTCTGTTCCATGGAGGCACAATGGTCGTTGAACTCTACATTTATGTGTGTTTGGGGCAATGAAGATCCTTAATTTCATATTTGTGACAAACTAAGGTTGGGGCTCTTTAATATCCTCAGTGGTGTGTGGATCTTCAACACATTAAGAACTTTAATTGCAATTATCCCAATGCCTTCTCTGGTTAAAATTCTATCATTAACACAGAATTATACTGAATATTTCTAATATAATGAGGCTATAAAAATCACCAGGATTCTATAACATGGGAAAAATTTCTCTGGATCTCATCTGGCTTGTAGACTATAAAATGAAGCATAATACTCAATACTGCACTGAATTCTAGACACATGAGTATAAATGCCAACATTTTTCGTTATATATATAATATTAAAGACTTTTTAATGCTAACAATACAGGGTGTCAATAAATTGTGAAACTTAGTTTTGTACTAAAATTTTGAATGCATGCTTCATTTAATTCTGGGTTGCTGGTGAAGTGGTCCAGGTGGTGGGTTTTAATTTCAGATGCTTTTCTCTGCATATTGAGCTCTGTCCATTCATCAGTTTTTAACTCTTGGTCATAATGACTTTTTTTAAGGCAATGAATTCCCACTTCAAATTTAAATTCCAGATGTGGAGTCTCCTTCTGCCTGCATGTAATCCTGTGCAACCTGCTCTGGGTGACCCTGCTTTA
This sequence comes from Corvus kubaryi, assembly GCF_017639235.1. NCBI lineage: Eukaryota > Metazoa > Chordata > Aves > Passeriformes > Corvidae > Corvus > Corvus kubaryi. Next base: position 1,521,025 of record NW_024581134.1, on the reverse strand, counting down.
GCAGGAGGACTGAATCATATTATCCCCAGAGGCCCAAAGTAGATACATTTGAATAGCTATCCCTGGAAGCCAAATAGTCACAATCAGATTTTAGAACTCATATTCCACTGATAGACCAGAACAAATCCTAAACTTGCTTTCTGCCTGCATATTGAAAGTAAGAATACAATATAAAATATTTTTCAGATAATTCTGACTGAAAATTTTTGAGAAAAAATTCTCTCCAAATGGATATTGGTCACACTGCATCATTTTTATGGTGTTTGTGTATGAGAATTAATGTACAGAAAATTATCACATTTGGCCAAACAAAACCATTTTCAGAAAATGAAACCACATATTAATTTAAATGAAAGCAAATACAGCAAGTAGTTACAGTTACTATGGTAAAGTGTCAGTGTGTAGAATTTGCTGCAGCATCTGTTATTAACATTGCAAATACCTAAGTATTTAAAAGTAAAACTTCTAAATGTCTTACTAGCTAGACTGCATAATGAGATCCCAGAAAGGACATAAGGAATTTTCTGTTCTTTTAGCTTTCCTGGCATGTCAAAACCAAGTGTACCATGCCTTCCCTTGCTTTCAATAGAATACAATTATTTTAGATAAAGAGATACCATTTAGCCCAGAGCCCACAGTAAGGATAGCACAAGGGTGAGGTCCTCCTTCCAGCTAAATAAACCAACATGCCCCATGTGTCTCTGAAAGCCCCTATGAGTTCATGTCTCAGATATCAGTTATTTTAGTTGTTAGAAGGATTTCCACTATGGAGATTTAGACCAGAAATAGGAACCTCCTTAGAACAGAGAACAGAACACATCTCGTCTGTGGAAATAATATTTTAACATCATAACCCCTGTGTGTGAAGCGTGGATTGACCCACCCAGGCAGCAGCTCTCCTGCTCTGAGGTTCTGGGCAGCCTTGCTCAGAGCCAGTCCCGTGTCTGCAACCTGCTAAACACACAAAACTACAAAAGTGTTTTAATCCTGCACCTCAAAGTGACAGTATCGTGGGTTCGTCATCAAATCACTTTGATTTCCTTACACTACATCTGATTTAAGCCTTCATTAATTCTAAGAAAATCAGTAGGTGATTAAAGCAATTAGCACATTTTGATTTTTCACAACTCTGTAGCTACTGTTAAGCTGCACGTGATCTTTCTATCATTAACTTGGCATTTTGTTGCAACTAAAATATAACCTAAGACTCAATAATCACAGCCACATGATTGCAAGCAATCAGAAATCAGGTGAGTTACAACAAAAAATTATGATTCACAAAAGATTCACCCATTGTATTACCATGCTCTTTACTAGGAATGGGCATTGATATCCAAACAGTGGAATACAGGGGTTTACATTGTAAAGTTACTTATTCTTAAGGCACCTATCTAATCTGATTATTTATAACACTGCTGCTAGGTAAGTTCATTTTACTTGTGTAGTTAAGCCTTGTATTTTGGAGTAGAAGGTTACAAGCTAGAAAAACCTGGCTGAAGACAGTAAATTTTGCCCTAAAACAAAACTACCCTTCCTATTCTATCCATTAATTGTCATTAGATATGCTTCCCTAATGATTCACTAAAACAAATTCTATGGATTTTTTTCTCCTCACTGCAGATGGAGAGAGAAGATCTCTGCCACTATTCTCTGCAGCAATACATTTACATATGTAGCAACTCTCATTAATTTTCATTTTCATGATTCAAGACAATCTGACATTTTTCTCTTCACTAGTTAAGTAAATTCTTTTCACAGTATTTCAAAGGCTGTTTTTAGCCCAAGTTTTTGTCAGCACATTAACAGTTTTCTAGCGGTTGAGGCTGACAAGCATTAGTATCCAGACATTTACATTGCAATCAAGCTATTCATAATAAAAAGTTTCAAATTAAACCTCAGAAGCTGTGACAGTGTATTTTTTAATAGCTAAACCAGACTTACACAATCAGACCTAAAAAGATAGGGAGAAAAAAAATCAGAGCAGTTATGATTTGAACTTAGACTGAAAAATAATGCAAATAGAGACCAGGCTTAGTACACCCAGCATCTGACAGGAGACCCAAATTCATCTCCCGAAGTGGAGTCTTTTAATATATTAATTGCCTTGGGTAGAAGTCATACATCTGTTAAAAGACCTGAGAGAACCAATATGTCTTTTATTGTTCCAAGAGCTTCTCTGTACTCTCTTCGCTTCTGTGCTCAGGAATTTTTCAGAGACCTCAGCCTTCTCCAATAAATTTAGAAGTACTGCTGGTCACAATTTGACTGTGATAGTTTTTCTAAACCAAAAGGCCATGCTTTGAGTGAAATATGAATACAGAATTCCTGCCACTCCTTCCCCAAATAAAAACTGAATCTCCAAGCTTTTCTCATCAACCAAAAGAGGTTTTAATTTAAAACCTTGGAGACAGTAAGGAATACTTAAATCCAGCCTCTTTTCCTGATTTCCTCTGGGATTTAAGGCAGGCTGTGTAATCCAGCAGCTCTAATTAGCACAGCAAACTGCAGTTTTGCTTATAAGAAGAAACAAATTAAAACTTTATTCTTCTGTTTCTCAGTAAACTGTATTCCCCAAATAAAATAAATTCTCAGAAGAGTTGTAAGAGTTATTGCACATAACTTTAGTTTGACAAAGACAGGAAAAATATTTCCATCTTTTCATAATTTACCAGCTCGATTTTTCATTGATATTAATTTTCTGTTAATTTCCATCAAACACTCAGGCAAACACATGAAAAATTGTACTAGTAATGGAAAGATCTAAAAGAAATAGGTCACACACATGAAAATATTTCCATTTAGAAAAATAAGGGTAACCATATAATACGTACTTCTCAAGCCCATTCAGCTCATAGCACACTGCTGGTGTTTTCTTTGAGATTCTTGACATACAGCAAAGCTTTTAATGAATCTAAATTTGGAAGTACACCTCACAACTCTAGAGGTTGGAATGGTTTTAAAAATTACATTATAACTTACTGTGTACACAATAGCTTCTATTCAACTAATTCAAAGTCTAACCATATTAATTCTGAAATGCAAAATAAATGTATTACTATTCATACAGCTTTTGACACTGTGGTGTGTTGACCCTGACTGGACAACATATGCCCACCCAAAGCTGCTCTATCATTCCCCCCCTCAGCTGCACAGGGAAGACAAATAAAGAAAGGCTTGTGGATCAAAAAATGGTCATGGAGATCATCACCAATTACCATCACAGGTAAAATGGACTCAGCTAGGGGAAATTAGTTTAATTTCTTAACAGTCAAATCTTAAAAAGACCTTCCCTCCCTTCTTGCTGGACTCAACTTCACTCCTGATTTCTCCACCTCCTCCCCTCCAGTGGCAGAGCAGGACAGGGAATGGGGGTTGTGGTCAGTTCCTCACACATTGTTGCTGACACTCCTTTCTCCAAAGGGAGAGGACTCCTCACACGCTTCCCCCTGCTCCAGTGTGGGTCCCCTTCCACAGGAGACAGTCCTTCAGGAGCAGACTGCTCCAGTGTGGGCTTGCAGGTGGATATCTGTTCCACTGTGGATACCCATGGGCTGCAGAGATGGTTCCCCCTCCAGGGGAATCTCTGCTCCAGCACGTGGAACACCTCCTTCCTCTTCTGCACGGGCCAGTGGTTGCCCAGCTGCTCCTCTCACTTAGTCTCAGTCCTCTCTCTGGCTCCAGGTGTTTCTGCACAGTAAATTTGCCCCTTCCTAAACACAGTATCCCATTACCTGCTGAGCTCAGCCTTGGCCAGTGGCAGGTCTGTGGGAACAGGTGCCATTGGCTCTGTCACACATGGGGGAAGCTTCTGGAAGCCACCCCTGCATCCCCCCTGCTACCAAAATCTTGCCACACAAATCCAGTACAAACTCTTGCTATAGTCACATGCCCATGCACATTTCTGAAGATAAAAGAAAATGTTATCTTCAGAGGAGATGCAGAGACTTCAGCCTCAAAGATACATTCACCTGGTGGTGCTGGATAACAAACACCATGAAAAGAGTTTTAAAAGACACTTTTCTACAGTACAGAAGAGTAGGGGCTCACAATACCTCTCTCTCACATTCTTCGTGTGTGCACCCACACAAAAATACACACATTTATATCCACAATGCAGTAGGGTGGGAGAATCATTTCCCATTCTCTTCTGACCAAGGAGAATGAAAGTATTCTGACAATATAATTTGAAAATAAGTATCATCATTTTCAAATCAAATGCAAGTAAAAGACTTTTTCATCAGTCATCTAGAAATAGCTGTTAAATAAACCCTACAAGTGAAAGACACATTAAACATTCAGCTGAATGGCAAGTTATGCCCTGACAAAACCAAGAGTCACAGTGAATTTATAGATCCAGTTTTCCTCTACATTCTTTCTTCAAATAAAATGTCAAGTTTTGATTATATATCAAAATATAAAATTTAGAAAAAAGACTCTATCAATACAAGATAAAGAAATCCTGACTATGCCAGACTGAAGCAAGATACCTCACAGGCTTCTTGACAGTGCCTAATGGGTAGGAACATCCAGCTGCAGCTTGTCACCTGCACCAACACCTTTCCTCCTTTCTCCACTGTACCTGTTATTCTTTACCTTCTTCTGTTGAAAGTAAAAGCTAGATCAAATAAAGGATTTAGGATCTTAGAAGACAAACTCTCTAATACTTACAATTTCAGTCCCATGGCACCCAAAAGGGGTGGCAGAGCCCCGGGCCAGGTCCTTGCATGCAGTCCTGGAAAGCATCTGTGGTACCTGAATTCAGCCCAGTCAGGGAGATGGACACGAAGGTGCCTAGATCCATGTGACCAGGTCCTGCACATCAAAAAGTGAGCTGTGTTTAAGAACTGCATGTTCTCACACCTCACTCAGAACTGGAGTCTTTCTGATAGGCATACCTGAACTCTCTGGGTGCATTTCCAGGAGGCCCAGCTCGACCCATGGGCTGCCTCTGTCCCTGCACCCCCTCTAACACCAATGTGCTCACACACGCTCTCGTTTTGTGGCTGGCATCAGCCAGCTGGCCCCAGCAGGCAGGACATCTCTGAAGCACAGAGGACTGGCTCAGTTAGGGATAGAGTGGTCCACAGGGCTGCAGAAAAACTCATGCTTAGCACCATCACCAAAGGGAATGAAGGCTTAGCTACCCTGTGCTTAGAAGTGGGTTGGGAAAGAACCTACCAAGCACAACAAAAAAAGAGAGATCTGCCTGCAGGATCTCCCTCTACCCAACACTTTTCCAAACTTTCATCACTACCACTGGGTGCAGTGCCAGCCATTTATCACCCAGAAACTTGGAAGAAACATTCCCCATGTTGCCCACTGGAGCCAAGAGCAGGCCCTGTAAGCCTGAATGCTGGATATAAGAAGTTGGGAGGAGCAAGTCTTAAGTTGGCAGTTCTACTCTCAGGGCCATTTCCCAGCTCAAATTTTATTAAGATTTCACACTAAATCTAAAGCCTGAGACTGCCATGTCCCAGAAAACATAAGTTTGAATGATATTCTGACTGATCTAGAATACTTTTATTCCAACAGTGACTGAAATTTATTATCAGAATGGATATTTTATTCGATTTTTAGGTGCTGCCACATTAATGCATGCCAGGAGGGAAGCCCATATAATTAAAATTCTATGAATATAAAATTAGTGGAAACTTAATTATGAAGAACTTCATAAACAGAAGAAAACAAATAACACAGAAAAACAGTGTGAACATCCTGACAGCAAACCAGTACTTGATTTAACATCCATTATTTTATTAATGATGTAACATGGCAAATGTCAGTCTTCCAAGTAGTTTGATTTTGACTGACCTAATAAATTATGTCAGTGAAGGAAGAAGATTGTTTCTTAATTCATAAGCAATTCCACAGGTATTTGTAGAATAACCCCAGTGCGATCAGTGGAAGCAAGAGTAAACTTAGCTGACTACATCACCTTTATTGCAAGAAATACACATCCTGTGTTACAAAGGCAGGATGAAGATGGGAGTAACCTTACATCACTTACGAAGATTTCCAAACAGGTATTTAAAAAAAATCTCAACCAAAAACATAAGGATTCTTCTGTGCCACTAGGAAAGAATAAAAAAAGATAAAAATGACAATCTGGGAAAAATTAACAACATTTGACCATCATTTAACCACCATTTAATCACCAGTTACAGCTGACCAGTAAAAAAGTGTCTGTGTAAGGAAAAGGAGTTGAGGTGGTAACCATCTCCTAAACTCCACTCCTACAATAAAGTTAAACACTATGAAATTAATATCAAATATATAGATTTGTGATTCTCCTCAAATACTTCGATGATGCTTTCACTACATATTCTTCTAATAAACATGGATGTTATTAATGAGTGAAATAAATCAATCCTTCTGTTTATCCTAAACTAATACAAAATATCACCCTCATTTGGACATCACATCAAATTAAAGCAGCATACCAGAAATTCCAAGCCGCACTGCATCCTTTTTTAATCTTTACTCTCTGTTCTCTCTCCCTCTATTCAGTAGGAAAATGAATGAGAAAATATGGCCTACATCATCATTCATTTTCAGCTGACCAATTCTGATCTTTTTGGCTACTAAAGTCTGACCCAAACCCCACCAAAATCAATAGTAATCTGTCCAGCCACATGCACTGGCGCTTTACATATTGACAGTTTCATTCAGCAGTGGTTAAACTGTTTATACATGAGACGCAGGAAAACCACAGTATTAACTCTCATCATTTGTGAAATTTTCTGCTCTTAAATGCACTTCTTCTGCTGATAAGATTATTTGATGAGATCCTATTACACAGCAGATAATGGAGTACTAGAAATGGCAACTTTCTCATTTCCTTATTGATTTTCCCTCTTTCAGCTCTCAAGCAAGTGCTTCTCAGCATGCTGAATTTCCCTATTTGGAAAGTCAATTACCATCTACTTATCCTGATGTTAAAGCACTAACAGTGTAGAAGGGGGTGGGGGAAAGAACAACAGTTTTGTGTTTTCCTTTGTTATAAAACATCTTGATAAAAAATATTGTAGGCAAAGATATAATCAAAATCTGAACTGAGTTTCTAGTCTATATAAGCAGGATTTATTGTATGTGCTTCATTTACTTCAAACACATCAGATTCATTAGTCACAACACTGGTATCTAACTGTGCTACTCTAGTGCTATGTGTGTATGCTTTGCCACTGCAGACAGTTAAAATGAGCACTAGCAGAAATCATTCTAGAACATCTGGTTTTCCCTTTCAATTCCTGACCCTACATAGCCACATAATTTCTCTTGAAAACCTGCATTTGCTATGTAATTTTGAAAAAAAGAATTCCAAGACAAATGTAACTCAAGGTACTTTTAATCTAAATGCCAGCACTAAGTGTTTTATCAATTGTTATAAATAACTTTCAAGAGCAGGAATAGAATTTTAAATTTTAAAGAGTACTGAAAATTAGACAAAACGATGTATTTTATGTATAGGCTTAAAGTAAGTTTAATGTCTATGGAAAAATTTGAGATACAAGTAACACATTTTTGTGTGTCAGAAACAAGATAGGAAACTATTTCTTGTTCCATGGGAAAAGAAAAATTATGCTAATGGAAAGAGAGAAAGGTTTATCTTAGAAAGGGTCTATATTTTTTGCCTACATAATTAAACTGTTGCATTAATTATTAGAAATGCTCAGGTCTCAAACTAAGCGTATTTCATAACAAATTTAATTACGTATGTCATGGAGATTGCTGGTTACCCATATATGCAAACCCTCTGTGTTCTCCTGTTTTATTACTGTTTTATTTATTTAGAGAAGTGGAGAAAAGATTCAGGATAGCACAAATGCATTATTTTTCCCTGCCTCCCCAGGTTTTCACTTATCTGCAAAATGATTAAACATAACAGTCACACAAGTCTAACTGACCATGCTCTAATCTTGCAATTGTCAGCCTGAACAAAACCTTTCAAACTTTCTTCTGCTCCAAGAAAAGGTGGAAGAGTACGTGGTTTTGAGCAAACTAATGTATAAATTTGGAGATCTCTTACACACACAGGTGCCAAATGATAGGTTTGGGAGCCAGCTACTGCAGGCTCCCCGTTTTGAAGCTTTGGCTGGCAGAGACCAAACTGTGCTCGTGTGGTATGAAAAATGCATCATCTATTACAATATTTACAAAGGATTTCCTGACGCAGGGCTCTATTTTCCCTTCCATAAAGCAGATGCTGCTGCCTGAAAGCTGAGGCAAGTAATAGAAAACACCACCACCAAAACCAACCCAACACCTGAGCAAACTGGCAAACAGACTGCAAAGATCTGACAGTCTTCATTGAAAATTTGCTGTCGCTTGAATGCTAAAGATTATTTCTAACCTTTGATAAATAGCTTTTTTGAGGCAGCATGATCACACTGTTGCTTCTTATGGGCAGCTGATACAAATTATCATCAAGAAACTATTTAAGAGGCATTGCAGCACTTTCTCTATCGAAAAACACGACCTCTGATGACAAGTAACTGTAATTACATATTTTAGCCTGATTTCAGGGCTGAACAAAAGAGAAACTTATGATAAACTCCCACACTGCCAAACAGGCTATACAATATATCATTAGTGAAAGTAAAACTGGTACAGTTCAAACAGGGCAAAGTCTTTGGAAAGAGTGCTGAGCTTTCCAAACAGTGGCAGCTTGTGTTCTTTGTGCCTTGTGCCTAATCAGTAATTTGTGGGCTTGGTGTTTTCCTGACAGCTGGTATGTGGACACAAGATCAAAAACTGTAGGTGTAAACAACATAAGATTTGTTAGAAATGAGATTCCAGCAAAACTACCTCTGCAAAAGGAAAACTAAAAGCTTATATTGCAGTTTCTGTTTGGAAGGCAAATCCTGCTGAATCTGCATGAACTCACTAAAATCCATACTACAGAGTATAGATCTATCCCTCATCGGGCACTCTTTACATATTTCCAAATTAAACACCCGCTTCCAAGTGTACAAAGAATCCCTGTCATCAAACAAATTTCCTTTTATGCTGCTCAGAAATTAGCTTGAGACATTTCTGTAGTTCCACACTTGGCCTTATGCTTTCCAGTTAGACAGCTCTGCTGTTTCTTGTTGAAGTTTTGGTCAGTCTTTACATTACAAAATAAACTCAGAGAACAAGAGTAGAGAGGCAGATACAGAAAAAAAACCTGAAAAACCAAAACCAGAGGAACGTAGCAGACCATACCCAACGTCTGAATGTGGTTACAAGCATGGAACACAACACAACAGCAAAAGAAAGCAATAATTATGTCCAGTCCACAGGATCTCCAGGAAAGGTCTTGAAAAGAAGTTACATATATTCTGCTGAATAAACACAGTAGTTAGGTGGCAGCTGCAAACTGTAGAAGTGGGGAAAAGGAGCCAGTTTAGGTTGCTTTGATGATTCTCTTCATTGCAAAATATCAGCAGAGCTGCTCTTAACCAAATATCTGGCAATGTACTCCCACCTGAGCTCATGGATTGCAATATAATAAGTGCAGTTAATCCACCCAGTATTATTCCTGTAACAGCATTTTGTTTCAGTATTTTAGAAAGAAAGTTCAGATGTTGCCACACTTCCCCCACCAACCCCTCTGCAACTTCCTGAACCAATATCAGTAACAGTTCTTCATCTCAATGTTTTCCTTAATTCTAGCAGTTCTACAAACACTGCAAACACTCAAAAACTTGTAAGACTTTCTGTCTCTCTTGGTAACTCTTCAGAATCTCAGTCTCACTGTTCTGTATTTTCCTGTAGTATTGGGCTGTGTGTTTTCATGTAGAAGTAGTTGCAATCATTAACCTCATCAGGAGAAAAATAATTATTTAAACCAGAAACACCAGAAGAGCATTTCTGCTTGTCACACACCACTCAGATTCTCATCCTCTGTGAGCACAAGAGGACAGCTGATAGCAGCCAGAAAGTCAGACAGGCAGACAGCTCATGCAGTGCTGAACACAGCAGTCATATATAATGCTCAGTTAATCTCAAGCCTTGCCCAACAATGAATTTTTCCTAAGTTTTTCATACAATATAAGTGTACAAGTTGTTTATACTTTTGTTTCTTAAGGTTTGGATTTTAAGAATGTGAGCAATCCTACATCTGCAGGAGGCACATATGGACTGCAGACAGATGAACTACATGTACATAGTGTATATACACATATACTTGCAATAAGAGAGTGTAAAAGAAATATTATTCCTCAAATCTATAAATAACCATAACCTGGTCCTACGCTGAATCTGAGTAATACAGGTTTGCTCATAATTGTTCAGGAACATTAATTTTAGAGATACATCATTGCCAATGTAACTGAATTTTCAATCTTTCAATATGCATTACCATAAATATTATCAGCAATAAATTTAGTATTATAACAAAGGTTTTCATGTCTACAATATCTAATTAAATTTTGGCTTATAACCAAAAACATGTGCTGTTTTAATATCCTGTCCCTATGTTTTATGGAACAAGATGATTTTAAGAGTTTGGTGCTAAATACTATAAACCTCACGTAGAAGACATTTGTTTTACAAATAATACCAGCAAATAAATTTTTTTTTTTTTTTTAGTTTTCAATTACAACAATGAAAATGAATGATTGCAACACTAATATGGATTTTTCTCTTCCCTGTTAGATATTGGTACAATGACTCCTTGAAGAATCAATGCTTAATAATATTGATATCAAATTATAATAAAGTTTCCCAAGTACTAAGCAGATACATGGAATGAGTAGAACAGAGCACCCCTGACTGTGGCATTCATCATTTTAATCAGCCTTTTACTGCTGTATTTTATAAATCTCTTATTTCCCCGTTTATTTCTTCTTCATTTAGAATTGTTAGTCTCCATAAACATTTCTCAATAGGCTGAAGAGAAACCTAATTCATTTGCTTGTTTAAGGACCTTCCCATTCACTTGCACCTGAAATCCAGAATCTCGTTTGCTCTTGTAACATTTAAATCACATTTCTTCCATACCGCACAATCTGACAGATATCAGTCTTGGCTCAAGATGAAAGCAGAGATGTGTAAAGCACAGATGAAATATTTTGACAGGTTTGTTCCTAAAAGACTACATGGTATCTTATTTCACTGGAGCCAGCACTGTTAGGGTACCAAATACTAAGCTGCACCCATGCTTTCCATAAATGTTTTTTGAAGCTAGCACTGAGTCTGGTGGATTTAAAAAACAAACACTTATCAGATTCTGCCTGGCACCTGCATATTCCCCCACTGAGAATTCAGCCCAGCTCTGGATTGGAAGGACACAGTTTTAAAAGTTAGAAGTCAGTTCTTCCAGCACTGATAGGGAAACGTGTTCATTACACCACCTGCCAATTTTCTCTATCCTCCTTTGCCACTGAAGCTGCTGTTGCCCCTAAAGCCAGATTGTCAGTCACAAATAAGAAATACAGATTCTATGCCTAATATCTGTATTCAGGCTTATCACATCCACATGCCCTATAACCAAACACTGCAAAATGGCCATGAAAAGGTTACCAGAAATCAGAGATGTGCACAGAGCTCTGCACCTTCACTTGGCACCAATCCTTCTTAAATGATGCTCTTTTGCTTCTTTTCTAAAGCTGTTTTGGGTATTTTGGGCTGCAAATGCCTAAACAAAGGTTTTGGGTTTAATGCTATCCAATACCTATTGAGACAGTACCTGTGATTTACTGGAGAATATTTATGTGAATTCTAAACTGGTAATTACTAAAAGGAGAAGAAGAAAAGAATACATTAGACAAATGTGTCAGAAATTACTAAGCAAGACATTAATAAGGCAATTTATTCTGCCTTATGGTGGAAGAATAGAACAGCAGACCTCAAAATCTGTTCTCGGCCACCCTGTAACATTTTCCATGTCAAAAAAAAAAAAAAAAAGAAAAGAGTTCTTTTGTAGAATTTATTCTGTGCAATGGGTATTCCATACATGGGACCTATTACTCTGAGTCCCCAAATCAAAAGATTATTCTTAAAGATGTCAGCCCAATGGTGCTACTTGCAATGAAACAAAACTCCAATTAATGCCTAATATCCAAGTTTAAGTCCACTCCTAAGCATTATAAGAACTAACCATTCTTTTTAGTGCATCCCTAGATGAATGAAGATTATTTTAAACACTTACTGCACACGGCTATGCATCTTCTAGCTGAATTCATGATTGTGAGTAATTGGTAAAATAATATAACACTGGAGCTGAAAGTAATTCAGGGCACCTCATCAGTCCAACCCAAACCTTTTTATGACTATAAACAGGTAATTAGAAAATTTTTCTGTAACATCTTAATTAATAATTAGGATATTACTTGACCACAAGTATTCCTTATGAGTTTTTCTTTGCAACTTAAAAGTATCCGTAACTCTTACTGAGAAACAAATCACAATTTGATTTAGAGCTTGATAAGCATTTAACTACTGAGCTGCAAAACAGAAAAAAACATTCAATCTTCAAAAAATAAGACTATATAACATTATGGAAGAAGAAAGTAGAAGAGCAAAGAATATTTTTCACACACAAATGGTAACAGGGAAAATTTTATAGCTTTTTCTGTGTTTTACTACAACCATTTGGCTCATGAAATTCATAGAGCTCCACCCTTGGAAATCACGAATTAATATTGTCAACATGTTAGGAAGGCCTAAAAACATGTCCTTATCTACAGAAACGTGGCTGTTGTCTCCACCATTTCTAGATATCCAGTGACTGTGACACAACTCAGAGCACTTCCTTTGGTGATGGAGAACAGCCTATCAATACTCATGCCTGAGATAATAAAAGCCAAGAAAATACCCTAAAGCATATTTCATTAAAGCTTGTAATATTCACTCCACTTTTAAATAAGAGCATATATTCAAAGAAAAACTTCTACATAAAACACACTGAATTTGCAGGCTATGCTCCACATTTCTTTTGAATTAAAAAAACCTTACATTTCTCTAAGGAATACACAAACTGGTTTTTCCCCAGCTCAGTACTTTACTGGGTCTCAGTCTCATCTCTCCTTCACCCAGCACACATGTTTAATTTCTGAAACTAAAGAGTCTGTCTTTGTGAAGTTCTTCAGGAAAGTATAATTAGATAATACATAATTACATTTATATAATTTTAAGTAATTAGATTTCTGACAACTCTTTTATGGGATAATGTGGCCCTCACACTGCAGAATCAATGCAGCTCACAAATTAGTAGTGGATTTCATCTTTGCAATGCCTCAGCAAAGCATTATATACAGGAGAAGCTGAAGGAAAGTGTCACTTAAATTACTTGCTGCAGCAGCACAGGAAGTCTGTAATTGATCCACAAATGTAATTGGAATCCTGAGTCAATATTCACTGTCCAAACCTCAAATAAGTATTTCTTTCACAGTACATAAAACAGGAGAGGATTTGGCCATGGGACCCACTTTCCTCTGTATCAAACGTGAAATGCATCACAATCTAGCTCCTCATCAGTATGAGAATCCCTACAAGTCTGTTTCCCTCTAAGTTTGCCTTACTCTAGATATAATAACAGATAAAAATAGCAATTGTTTTGGACAACTGCTATTTATCAGTGAAATCTTTACAGTTTTAAAGAATCAGAGATCTCTTTAATGATTTAACACCAAATGAGCTGCTATCAACATTAGCTGAATTATTGCTGCTTTATAATGACTTCTGGTTTGATCACAATTTCCATTTAGATACATCAAGAAGGCCTGAATCCACTAAATCCATATCAAAATTTTCTGACACCACTAGTTAATTAGCATATATAATCTATTTCCTTCAAGCATCCTGAAGTTGAGTCTATGTATAAAGATTTTTCTCCTTCTGATAGTCAATTGAAAATTCTCAATAAAGATGTCAGAACAGAAAGAACATCAGCTAAAAAACACTACTCACTCTGACAAATTACTAAGCTTACTACAAAAAGAGGTAAAAAGTAATAAAAGTTATTTTACAGGAAAGACAGATTATCCTCAGCCCTTTTTAAGACACTCATAAGTCTTCAGCAAATCTAAATGAACAAAAAGAAAAAAAAGACATGTAATATAAGATATCCAGTGATAGCTCAGAATTCTTTTAAAGCCTTCCTGAGTAGTTTCTATAAAAATCAGAGCTCCTCAAACTGAAGAGCTCAAACTTCTGGAAGAAGGATAGCTATAACAACCAAGGAAAATGTGAAATACTTCAGCCTTTAAAAGTCACCTCACCGCATACAGAACTGAATATTCCTTTAGCATGTCCCTTTGCAAGAAGCAGAAACTGTTTGAGATCAAAACTGAAGACAGTATTTACTAGACAGGTTTTCTTGCACAGTTTGGAGTAGCAGATATTTACAAAACCTTGGCAGAAATAAGATGGCAAAAGTGCTAGGACAACTTCTAACATATTACTGTCTATTGCAAAGGACAAGCTGAAGTGCCATTGTCATGATCAAAACATTTTCATTAAACTTTGTGGGCTGGTAAGCTGGTTCACTCAACAGTGAATAATTCTCCTTGGGGGCTTCCAGTTCTAGAACACAAGAAATGTTTTCATATGCTTAGAAAACACAGAATAGCCCTTAGTCTGTGCACAAAGCACTTCATCTTCCCAATTACAAATGTTTTTATATATGAAAGGATGGAGCTTAAGGCTGTGCAGTTTTCTCCTGCTTGATATCCCTTGTTAATTAGGTACCAGACTGACATCCCTGTATATTTCCTGATAATGTGCTAATATTTGGCTCTTTGGCCTCAATGTCACTCTGAAATAAATGCAGTTTGAAGACTGCCAGCAAGCTACAGTGTGGACCTCCTACCTGTAAACTCTGCTTTAGCAGAATTTTTGTTATCTCTGGCTTCCAAGCATATTTTATAATGTATGACAAACTGGTGTCAATGTTGGTTCCTAGTTAAAAAACCAGGATTTGAGTTTTTTCCTGTGGTACTTAAGTGCAGATACATATAAAAATGAATCAAATCAAACCAAATTTCACTCTTTCCTACATTAGAAAGGAAAACCATTGGTCTCCCTGTAAAATGAAACTGATTATGGCCCTTGCCCACCTCTCTCTAAATTATATTTTATGCTCATTTTTCATTCTAAAGGATGCCCATAAAATGGCTACTCACTGCTTATGTCACTAACACTTATGTTAAAAATCCCTATAGGGCTGATACTTCCTGGGGCTGCATTTGCATTTTCGTGGGTACATAAGTGTGCTAGTTTGAAAACAAACCAGTGGGAGGCACCAAGTCAGAATAACAATTTAATGGCAATTAAAGAAAAGGGGAAAAAAAGGTAAAAGAAAACCCTGTCAAACTGACAGGGTCAAGGTACAACCTGACACCCTGTTAGGCAGGGTGGTGGTAGCAGTCTGGTAGAATGGTGGCTGCAGTCCTCTGAAGCGGTGATCCTGTAGTAAAACAGTCTGCTCTTCCTCAGGAAGTCCAGTGGTGGCTGTGTAGCTCCTGTCCTCTGGAAATCCAGTGGGAAGCCGGTGTCTCTGGTGTTCAGCATCTCAGATTATATCCACGATGGGATGCTTGGTTCCTCCCTCTGGGTGGAGCATCTCACAATGGGGTAACGAGTCAGGAGGCCAAGTGTTGATTAGGCTCATTAACAGGAGATAGTCCGGAGGGACTTATCTCTGAGTCAGGCGGCAGGACAATGATGGGCAATTAACAGAAAGATAGTCTGGGGGGAGGAGGCAAGGAAACACTGCCCCACCTGATTTCAACAGCTGATGGGGATGGTAATAGAATACACTGCAACCCAGGACATTATAAGTGGCTGATCTTGAATAATTGAAAAGTATCTCTTTTTTTTCCCTGTCTGATCACCTCAGCTTAATTCACGAATTTTTAAGTGCAGGGCCATTTTTATTCTAGTGATGGATTGCTGGGGTGGATTTTGGAGGGAGGGTTATTTTTTTTCCCCTAATAGTTCTTACAATTATCCAATTTTATCTGCACCATGCTCCAATCTTTTGCCTAATTTAGAAGAATAGATTTGACTTCTAGACCACTAATTCCAGCCTGGGAAGCTCCATCAGTAGCCTCAGTCACAGCAGTCAAATCCCATTGCCTCCCCTTCACACCTTCCTCATTGATCTGAATCACATTCTTGCAGCAATACCTTTACAGGTGGAATCTCTTTAGTTTTAGGTTGATGTATTTGCTATAACTGAAAGGCTCATTTTTGTGTGCCAGGGACATCAAGCATAAAGATAAAATACCAGGCACAAACAGCATTCCTGCAGTAAGGACAAAGATGCATTGAAGACCTTGGGATCACTCAACAAACAAAAAAAAAAAGCTGCAATCAGCAATCAGAAATTGAGACAAAGTTTGATCATTGTTTTTATGGAGCATTTAGATTGCACCATGGAAACTGAATTTCATTTATCATATGCCCAGTGTATCAGCAAATGGTCACAATGAAATAAAAAATCATGGATTTGAATTGTTTAGCCACTCTGATCCCTTCCTGTAAAATGAAGCCTCTCAAAATTGCCATTTCTTAAAAGTGTTTTTGCTAAACAAATCCCTTGCTTGTCACAAGATCTCTTTCTATGTGACAATGAATATTATTCAAATAGACACAAATTAATACTATTGCCTTGACAGAGAGTGTGAAAAGAGCACAGAGAACATGATATGACATTGTCAGTGATGCAACAACCTCCCACTGCAAAAATAAGCAGCAAATAAGTATTTGCAGGTGGCCAGACAATGTGATCCTGCAAAGGCACACTCAAACCCCATTACCATCCATGTGGTTCAGGTGCACTCACATTGCATCGACTCACAGAGTTTGTGCAACTTTAAATACTTCCAGCACCTCAGAAAACTTTAGCTCAGTTTCAGGGAAATAGGCAGGAGAGATTAAAGAGAGATGAAAGCTATTCAAATCAATCCATAGTTTTAACCAAGCTCTTCAGTAAAATAGAGGGTATTTTAAAACACTAAGAAAGATAAAAATAACTTTACTTTTTATGCATATTATAGAAACATTGTTTGATTTTAACAAATTATACATGGACATTTCCAAGTTTAAATTACAAGATTTTACCAGGTTCTTAAGCTGAGGGAGGGCATTTGCATAAATACCAACACGAAGACCCAAGTTTTACATTTCCCAGCTATAGTTACTTATCATTCCTCAAAAAAGAAGTTTCTTAATTTTGAAAACGGTCTGCTATTTAAACTAACATCTAATTTATCAAAGCTCTTTTTTTCTTAAATGGGAAATTAGTCTCCCTTTTTGAAATGTTCAAAAACTAACATTTTTTCCAGCTCTTTTACTCAAGTATGAGCATTCTGCTCAGAGTCCAAAAAAAAACCCCAAAGAGAATAGAAAGCACTGAACTAAAAACAAAGCAAAAAAAAAAAGTGAAAGTAAATGGGAACAAATAAAAAGCAAATAACTTTATTCTATTGTCATCCCACCTACACATAAAAAAAAAACAAAAAAAAACCAAACAAAATCAGATTTCCTACTATGCTAGAAAAGTGAGGGTTTTGAACCAAGGAGAGGTTTTTGGGAAATCTGTGGAAGAAAAAGGAACAATACTCCCTAAAAGACAAGAACTATCAAGCAGGAACATCTATTGTGGCCTCTTTTCTCTAATTCAAAGATAGGGAGTTTGCTTCCTAAGGACCCCCCATGAGACAAGAGAATTATAAACAGTAGCAGGCAGAATTTTGCAGCTCTTAAAGAGGAGAATATGCAGTAGAGCCAAAATTAAAGGAAGATGAAAGAAACCAAATTATTTGTGCCATGTGTGTGCATAATGGGTTCATATAGAAAATGTTTTTTCTTTTCCCATTGTTTGGGAGCTGCTGTGACCCTCAGAATATTTTAGTGTTATCCATTTAAAAATGCTACAACAATTAGCTGAATTCTTTCCACTGTCACTCAGTACAATACCTGGAATGTACAAAATGTGCTTTAGCACATTTCCTCCTGTTTAACTATTATATTTGGTACGTTTAGAAATGACAGAAGGATTATGAAGCAAATAATGGCCCTGTGCTCCTTTTTTTTCAAAAGCACCTTGTTTCCAAAAGGAGTTTGATTATTTACAGCATTTAGTTTCTCATTACTGGTAGTTAATGGATCAGGAATTGAAGCACTTCACCTGACCAGCTCATTAGGTTACACTA
This sequence comes from Corvus kubaryi, assembly GCF_017639235.1. Classification (NCBI taxonomy): domain Eukaryota; kingdom Metazoa; phylum Chordata; class Aves; order Passeriformes; family Corvidae; genus Corvus; species Corvus kubaryi. Next base: position 1,502,882 of record NW_024581134.1, on the reverse strand, counting down.
TTTAAAAGTCTGGGAGAGTTTCAGACTAAAACAGGCACAATAGGCAACAACAACAAAAAAGCATATTCAGAGCAACAACCACAAACATTTCATGTCATTTCCTTAATAACCTTTGATCAAAGAAGAAAGAACAAAGGTAAAAAAAAACAGAAAAAAAACCAAAAGCAAAAACCCCTCAGAGCTACAGAGTAGTTTCTATTTAAATGAAAATGCACATTAAATATTTGCTTTAGTTGTGTCTTCTCTGTTCATAGTTTGATCATCATGTCTCATGACTTTTCAGGGTAGCAAAGAATTGTTGTCCCATAGGAAGCAATAATTTACAGGATATTTTGACATTTAAGATATAGGAGTTAAAGTTCCCAAGAGGAATAATTAGAGCAAAAAATGAAATAGAGTGAATAACCAGACAGCATTTGTGCATTGATATTTGGAGAAATAAAGTCCTAACCACAAGGGTATCACCAGTCTTGAGAAGTATTAAACAGAATAATCCCAGACAAATCAGACAAACTCTTAACAGAAATTGGGTCTTATGATTGGAAGTACATAACTTAACCTAGACCCCAGATAAAATGATCAAATTTCCTCACGACATACAGGAAGATAAATAATTTACTAAAAACTGACTTTATGAATTAATGAATACATTGTTGGGAAAGAGAACCCACTGACATTAGGAAGAGAACACAACACAGACATGGGATAAATGTTGAAAAGACAAAGAGCTGGACTCACCAGCTCAAAAGTTCACCTCTAAGTCCTGTGAACTCACCTGATGCAATAACTGGTGTCAACTTTGCCAACATGTGATTACATTTTCATCTCTTGAAGCTGCTCTACTGCATACAGAGCATATGGGTACCTGACCTAAGGGGGAAAAAAAAGGAAAAATAAAATAAAAATCAAAGTTTGACTGAAGATTTCTAACTGAAATTACTTTTTGAGTCAGTAAAAGGTCATTCTTGTTGTGATTAATTAGGATCATGATACAATTACCCTTACAGGGTCAGACCATCTGTTCATAAGAGTCCACACTCTTTTCAATTCTGTTTATCACTAATCCGAGTCTAATTCTAGAGGATTCTCTCTCCCTCTAATTCACAGCAGAGCACTTCAGCACAGTCCACAGGGGAGGTTTGCCCAAAGGGGGACACGAAGGGGAGCTCAGAGCCCCACCAGGAGCCCACAGGTCACAGGGCAGGAGCAGCCAAGGTCCCACACGCAGCTCCGGGGCAGACCCTGCTGAGGAGCAGCCGAGGGAGCCGGGGGCATTTGTCCTGGAGAAAAAGAGGCTCAGAGGGGATGTTATCACTCTCTACAGCTCCTTGAAAGGAGGTTGTAGCCAGGTGGGGATCAGGCTCTTGTCCCAAACAATAGGACCTGCAGAAATATCCTCAAGTTGTGCTAGGGGAGGTTCAGGTTGGATAGTAGAAAACATTCCTTCACTGAAAAGGCTGTTCAGCATTGGAACAGGCTGTCTAAGGAAGTGGTTGAGCCACTAACCCTGGAGATATTTAAAAGATGTGTAGATGTGGTGTTTGGGGTTTAGTGGTGGAGTTGGCAGTGCTGGTTAACAGTTGGACTCGATCTTAAGTCTTTTCCAGCTTGGACAGTTCTATGAAATATTAAGTACATAGTCAAATTAAAATGTTACCAGCATATTAAAAGACTGAATGAAACACAAAAAGAAAATTAAAACTGCAGTTCATTTGGTCAAATTAAACAGCAAAACAAAAGTGCACAACAGCTATAAATAAAGCTACAAAATTATTCATCTGCATTGTTCTGAGTTACACATATCAATTTTCTGCAGTCTGAGATCCTCTACGTTTTTTGAAGTTTAAGTCAAATAAGTTTTAAAGATCCTTTTTCATCTGTAATATTGTGTGCTAATATGATAATATATTTTTGCTAAACCAAGATTAAGCGAAATGACTGATGATACTGAACACTTATAAGTCTGTTTTGATGAATCATTATGTAGTTTCCCAAGACAGCTTTATTTATAATACATTCCAGTTATGCCAGGTTTTTTTCATATTGATTCCTTCTACTGGGTATGACAAGCAAGGGGAAGCAAGTGGTTTCACTGAGAGTCATTTACCACAGGAGATTTCCATTGTGATGAATATATTGCTTTAAAAAAAAAATCATTAAGGGGTGGGTTTTGTTCTTAAATATTGTACAATAAGCTATTAACTCACTGCAACAGCTTTATAAAAACAATCTTGTTTACTTTCTTACAATATATACAATTCACATTTATCTAGGCTGGGGAGAAGTCTTTGGGGTGTTGTCACATTTGAAGAATATACTTTAAAGATACCCACTTCTTTTTCCCTATTCTCATGCCTCTTTGATCTTACGTTGCTAAATTTGTCACTTTACAGCCTCTGAATTTCCACATTTCTGCTTTGAAAACAACTCACACTAAAAGTGAGCTTAACTATTTGATGCATCTTTCAGACAGACTACTCATGCCTAATGTTATCACCAAATTTAACATGATTCCTATGCTCCAAAATTTTTCCTTCTCCCTCTCCAAGGAAAGCTAAAGGTTAACAGCTAAGATTTTTCATATTGGAAATCCACATGGATGAAAGAATTGCACACCTACAACATATCTCCTTTTATAAGGAGAAAATACTAATTTCAAGTTTTCTATAGCAAAAGTCGTCAACTGATACTGCACAGTATTGTCTCAGATGTTATTTCTACCTTCCCAATCTTCCTCCAGTTATTTCAATAGATTTGCTCAGTACAGCCAATGTCACCAGTGAGCATCTAATTCATTTCCAGTGTATGAACATCAAGCATTTTGGATACAGGAAAGGAAACTAAAACTACACAGAGGAGCAGCTGTTGTGGTCATCAGGGTGTATCAGGTTTTTTTTGTCTGAATTTAAGCACCTGCAACACATCAGTTTGCCTAAGAGCAGTTAGAAAAGCTTTTATTTCATCTAAACTTTTCAAATAGAATTAATATTGTACTGAAAGAGCCTTTCTTCCTCCCCCCACAGTACATGAACACTGGGTGCTTGTAGACCAAGACTTAATGACTTTTACATACTTTCAGATACTGAGTACATTTCAAGGGAACTGCTTCACATTGTTTTCATCTTGGAATCTGTACCACAGAAGGATAAGGAAATTAAATTTTGCAGCTGGACAGATTATTTGTGTTAGTTATGGAAAATTCTGACAAAATAAATTAGCACCTCAATTACATAAAAATAATTTTCAAGATGAAAAAGACCTTGTCCCACTATTTTTTCCATCTTTTGCAGAATTTCCTGAACTTTGTAAGTGACAATTCTAAGAAGCAATAAAATGTGCTGCCTAGAATAACTTTGCAGGATAGCAAAGAGTTGTGCTGTCCAACCACTGAGGACCTGAGCACAGCAGTTGTTTCAGCAGCTTGCATTTAATATCCCTGGTTTATGGATGCCAAAGTGAAAATCGTGTACAACCAAGGTCAGATTTGAAACACCGCTGCTGAAAAGCATCTGGAAATAATCAGAAACTGTATCAGACAGATCCAAGACTGCTCCAATGTTGCACCAATATTATCAAAAGCCTCCTGCTCAGCATGGCTCCATTTCCCATTCCCACCCCAGCACTGCACGCTGTCACACAGTGAGTACATCTGCAGTGAGCTAGAAACCACACCACTGCAGGACCAGCAGCCTGTCACCTCACTGATGGTCTTCTCCTAGAGTATGTTCTTTTTCCTTTAATAGCTGCCATTTTGGAGTTCTAATCTAGTAAGAACTACCTAGTATAAAAGGGTTTTTTCAATTATTTTGTCTTGAATAAATTGTCAAGTCCGTAGAACAACACTGAACTTCATTCTCCTGAAGGGGATCCAGTCTCATACCTGTGTCAGGTACAATTTTCACTGCAAACTGCTGGAGCCATTCTTTCATCTTAGCTTCTCTGTCTTTCCTCCAGAATGATGTTGCCAAACAAAGGCCAGGAATGTCAGATGCAAATACCTTAATTTTTTTTTTTGTCAGCTTATATGAGACCTTTTCAATTTTTGTTAACTTTCCCATTGTACACAGCAACAATCAAAAAGAAGTACAAGGGCAGGATATTTCATTTTCAACACAGTAAAATATCATACACCTCTTGGTGAATGGTCATGCTGCTCAAAAAAAATTAAGATATCACAGAGGTTGGGAGGATTATTTTTTGAAGGTTATTTTCCCCTTTCCACAATGTACAAACATTCTAAATCTAGACAGCTAAAAACAATTTTACTTGACTAAATGCAGAAGCTGTAAACTCAAGCTGCAGTGGCTGTGTCACTGCTTCCTGTGTTGTAATTTTTTTCCCACACAGACAGATGGAAGGTTTATCTTATTGCCACTTACTATTCAAATAAAATAAAGCACAGGGGAAGATGTGTTGTCCCTTCCAGAGCGAAGAAAACCAAGGTCAAAGATAAAATATTACATTTATGGTAAGTTCTCAATACCTGGACTAATTGCAAGCCAGAAACAATCATTCACATTCAGGACTGCAACATTAATTTGTTGACTTCAGTTATAGATACTTTTTTTATCCAGTGATAACAGAACAATCTCAATACTTTGGTTTCGAAGTCATTGGAAATCATAATGTTATCTCTGTTTTTCCCTAGAAATGCAGTCTCTGGGACTGTGACATCCCTGCTGAAAGGCTGACCCCAGAGCTCCTCAGCAGCGTTGTGCTCTCTATCTCCAGAGGAACACCTGTGCCCACCCCTGCCTTCAGCCACCTGCCCTGCCAGAGCTGCAGAGAACTCACACAGACCTCACACTGCCGGCTTGGCAGCACCTGCTCAGCCTCATCCAGCCTCCAGCTCTGCAGCACTTCTCCCTCCCTACGCTCCAAACCCTCCCTTTCCCCTAAAGCCTCTAAGCAAAACATGCAATTCAATGATTATTGCCTTTCCAGCTCTTACTGGCTCTTGAAAAATTCTTCAGTTCAACTCCCCCCCTTCCTCCCCTGTCCCACCCTGAACACTGTGAGTTAGTCTGCCAATAGTCTTGAAGGAAAATCCCCAGAGAAATCAAACTCAACCTTCCAAGGCCCTTCTGGACTCCTCTAGTTCCTTACTCTTCCACCAATCTATTTTCCCACCTTAGCCCCTCTTTTCTGTGCATAATGCAGGCAGTTACTTCATCCATCCCAGCTTATTCACTTTTAGCTTCAAGAGTAAACCCAATCTTCAGAAAAGTTTGATGTTTACAGGCAGATTTTCACTCTCTTGCCACTGAAAAGTTTACACATGCCCATTAAAGTTTAGAAACTTTCTCCTGGATCTGCAGCTTGATGGGAGCAAGTATTGCCTGGTGGTAAGTACAAGGTCCCTTATCCCCAATGCCCCACATGAAGAGGTTTGTATCTTGAAGATTGTGCAGTTAAAAGAGCTTTTTCCAAGAAGAAACTAGATATAAACAAAAATCAAAATTCCACATTGAAAGGCATATACATATACTCTTTAATACTTAAGAAAAGCAGAAGAGTTTTGTGTAATGACGTAGTCATTGAAGAGAAGACATTAATCCATATGTACCTCTAAACTTCTCTGATACTACCATTCAGTGTTCTTCAAATCCAGTTTAATTTTAAAAATCCCACACTCCTATGAAATTCTATACAAAAAATAACGTTTGTCTCTTCCAAAGAGTTTGGAAGCCATAAGTACCAGTTCTGTTTATGTAAATCATGAATGTGAATCCACATTTCTAACACTTCTGAACCTTAAGAAGGATAAAAATCCAGATTTCAAAGGGAAAGCTCGGATCTTGAGATGAATTTGGAACTTATTTCTCATTTCCATGGATTTCAAGAACAGTAATTTTGGGAATTAAGCACAGGCCTTTAGATAATAATCTTGATTAAGCTCTGTAAAGGATATATGAAGCAAGAAAGTATGAAAGCTGCATTCCTGTTTGCTTTATGAAACAAGAGAAATGTTACCAGCAAAGGATACAGAGGATTCAGTGTTACATAAGCAAATAAAAATGTGTATACGTGTCAGTCAGCTGTCAACATATACCCACATTAAGAACACAGGAAGAGAGGAGCAGCATCATATAATAAAACCTCTATAATCTTTCACATTTCATTCCATGGCCCAATGATTATGGGACTGCAGTGACTCAGAATGAAGAGATTAAAGCCTGTTCTTGCTTTTCCATCAGTCTGCTGAGTAATCTTTGGCAAACCATTTGACTTTTCTACATGTCAGCATCCCAACTCGACAAATTGCTGTAACAACATTTAATTCCTTTATAAATCACCTTGACACCCAGTGATGAAGGCAAGCATTATTGAAAAAAAAAAAAAAAAAAAATGAAACAGTTCTGAGCCATTTAGTAATGTGTTTAATAAGACTCATAAGTGTATAAGAGTTTGATTTTTTTCAGCTTGGAATGGAATGAGCTTAGAAGTTCAAATGTATATTCTTACTTTACAAGTCAGATATTCTATCTCTGCAATTGTTCCAACCCTTCTAGGACATAAGACAACTGCCAAAAGACCCTTCAGGTTTTTTTCCAGTGATGATATCTGAAAAATATTTCTAAAATATTCTCATATAGTATGTTTCAGAATCATCTCCTCAGTCTAAACTATATAACTTCCACAAAATAATGAAGGACAGGAAACTAACTATGGATCACTACATACTTATGATTTCTTTTCTCCTTCATTTTAATTCAGAAAGATTAGGCCATTTTTCCAACATTTCATTTATAAGTAGGATACTATACTTTTTTTGGCAGTTTTTTTACTTTACATAGAAATAACTTCACCTGAGGTTCGTCTGATATGATTTTAAAATTCTCTTTTACATGGTACACATACCTTATAAAGAAAATGGAATGTTGAAAACCCACATTTAACTCAATTCTATCACACAGAGCACACCAAATATCTCTGCTCCTGGAAAGGCCCATTTTGTTTTAAGGAACTGGATAGCAGAAGTCCTTCTCTTCTCTTCCAAAAATAACCTTTACATGATTAATATAAAAACATTCCTTTTCTCTCTGACAATGTTTCTAGCTTCTCCACTGAGGGTAAAACAGCCTCTAAATCATAACCCTCCAACTGCTTTCACCTGCAGACCACATTAAAACATATGTTTCTCACAAAATTTTACATCCTTATTAAGCACTCCTGGTTAACAGGAAAGCTTTTTAAGCTTGGATAAGCCTTTCAAAGAATCTAGCTCAATTTTTGAAGAAACTGATCAACAGAACAGAGGAAAAATTTTCAGGATGAAAGAAAAGGCTTAAGAGACCACCAGGTATTTGCATTTGCTGAGAAATGCTGGATTAATTTTGATAAAAATATTTGAGACATGGGTAGTGAGTACAAATTTTACTGCATCTCACACATTAAGATAAAATCAGGATTTCTTTAAATAGGCTCAAAGTTTCATTAAATTCTAAAAGTATGGTGGCTGCAGCTTCCCAGTTAGACATGGAATAGGAAATAAAATCTTCACACACACATCAGTGACTTTTTGAGGCTATAATTGCATGAGTATGCATGAAATTGTCTTGTGCTGAGCATAGGTCCAAAAATGCTTAGACCATTTATGAGGTTCTCATTTTCCTTGTTTATACAGGATACAGGTACAATTACCAGCAAAATAAAAAGCAGCAAGGTCCCACTATTTTTCAACCAGAAATACCAAGCTTTGCAGAAATAATTTGCAAAACTTACATTTAGCAGCTTTCAGATTCCCAGAAGCTTTTACAACACATACAGTCAGAGAACATTAGGTGCAAGAAAATACATCTAAACTTTAAACTAATGCTGCCACATTCCCACACAGACCATTGACTAAGGAAACTCTGCTGAGAAGCTGGCAGGCTTCTCCACTTACATAGCATGCAATATTTTAAGTTAACACTACCTGGAATTTACTGCTGGAGCTCTTAAATAAAGTTTATTCCAATAAAATTCCAAACTTATTTAAAATACAATAAACTTGTGCTTTCTATTTTGTTTTCTGTAGTTGCTGCTTTAGATTAGTTTATAAGAAAATGATCATAAAGGCTTCATACATTTCAGCTTTTACTTTGAATTTTTTTTATCTATACATCTGTAACTAGATATGGATATACATGCCAACTTGAAAGAATGAAAGGGGGAAATTATTTTGTGAAATACTCTGCCTGACAGAAGTTACCTTCAAATGAATTTATATTTGAATAAATAATTTTGACTGCACACAAAATTATGATAAATATAATGGTTGAATTCACCAGGCAACCACCAATTACCCACATCCAAAGCACTCGTTGCTAGATATTTATAGAGATGTATCCCCACAAAAGCCAAATAAATCCTTATACCAAAACACACAGATGCTACAACACAGATTTTAGTTTGATAAAAAGTGATTAGTAGAAAGTGATTTTTGTTTTTATACCTATTTTTAAAGAGGAGAGTAAATTGATATAACTTTGATCTAACAGAAAAAATTCTATCAATTCTGCATCCTCATCTAACTTGAAAACATAAGTATGCAGGTTTATTTATAAAAAGATAGATATGTATTCATAAAGTCACTTCCCAGGCCAGATAAATAGAAATCCTAACACAGTGTCTGGACTAAACAGGCTAAAATTTTTAATGTACTTTGTGAAGCACAAATTTATGTTTTGAGAGGAAAAAAAGTGTTTCATACTGCTGGACTGGCAGTGGCAATAATATTTAGAGATACTTTTGCTCATACAGGTATGTTTAAGAACAACAGCATGGATATGAAGACAGAGCAATAAGCAATTAAAGAGAGAGAAGAGTGCAAAGTTGTCACAGTAGAATTAAGGCTTTCAAACTAGCACAAAATATTCACAAAGAAAAAAGGATTAAAAGATACTGCCTACATTTCCAAACATTTCTAAAGGTAGGCTTTGATGTGAAAAATGACTGCATCCCCACAATGACTTTGAGAGGAAATGGATGAATTCCTCTTTTAAAAGCATATATTAAGAATAAAGCAATGACAAGAACTGCATCAAACCAGTTGCAAGGGCTTCCATAACCATGTAGAAAGATAAAAATCAGTGGGAAATTTGTGAAGACCAAATTCAAATTTTTCAAAACCTATGCTTCTTTTTTTTTTTTTAATAAAAGTTCCTCTCTGGGCTATATAGGTAATACCTCTGCTGCACAGCACACACATTAAAAGCCTGAAAATGAGGACTGTGACAGCAAAAGTGTTTATTAATCTGAAAAAATTTATGGCTAACATTTACTTGAAACACAGTAAATGTTTAAATACTAAAATAAGTTTTTAACAGTCTTTGAGGTGGGGTTTTTTCCTGGTTCTTATTTGGTTCGTTAGGGGATTTTGTTAATTAGGGAGTTTGTTTTTAAACAATAATCAAAACAATCCCAAATCCCAGAAGAATGAACTCATTCTTTTAATGCCTCCTCACTGGCCAAGCTAATTTAGCATACCACCCAAAGACACATCTCCTTTATTTAGGATGTCAGTTTGTTCTGAGATTTGGTGGTTTCAGGTTTTTTTAAGGAAACGTGACACTGGTTTTCTTTTTAAATCAAGATGAACTGTGCTAGGAAATACATAAAGGACATTCTTCTCCCTCACATTCATAGCAACCAGACAGCAACATCAAAAATGTAAGGTTTTCTTTTTTATTTACTGAAAGTAAGAAAAAAATAATAAAGGATCTTTGACCATGTCAAAACTAGTGCAGACATTTCTAACTGTTTGAAAACTATAGACAACAGCAGAAAAAAAGACTGTCTGAAGATGCAAGGAAAGCATTTCCAAAAAGTTTCATCCCTCTTCTGTGTAGGCAGGTAGGAGCAAAAAAGAAGTAACATTTGTTTTCTCTCAATACTCTATTCCCAAGGATGAAAAGTTCATATCCAAGAACATATGTAATTGATAAAACTAATACCAAAAAAAGAAAACATCTGAATTTGCTTCAACAAAACATATTATTCAAACCAGCGGGGAAAGCAAAGACTGAAAATCCTTTCCAGTGCCTTACACCTTAGTGAAGCTAAGGCTTTGCTTCAGATCTCATCTGGTACTAAGTGCAAATTTAAAAAAAAAAAATGTTCTCAGCAACAACCTGTGTGCTCATAGAAGACAGTCGTGCTTCCCAGTCAGATCAAACTGAGCCCAAACTTTGCTTTCACACATTTATCAACAGTTTGGCTGCAGGAGTCGAATGCACCATTAGCAAGGCTGCTGATGACACCAAACTGGGAGGTGCTGTTGGCTCTCTCAAGGGCCTGTGTGGAGCAGCTGAGGACTTTGGGCTTGTATAGAAAAAATAAAGCTGCCAGAGAGCATCCAAAGGAGGCTACAAAGACGGTGCAGGGTGTGGAGGAGAAGCCATGTGAGGAGCAGCTGAGGACACTTGGTCTGTTCAGCCTGGAGAAAAGAGCACTGAGGGGACACCCCAGAGTGGTCTGCAACTTCCTCCTGAGGGGAAAAGGAGGGGCAGGCACCGATCTCTTCACTCTTATGACCAGTGACAGCACCTAAGGGAATGAAGCTGGGGAAGGAGATGTTTAGGTTGGATATTAGGAAAAAGTTCTTCACACAGAGGGTGGGTGGACACTGGAACAGAGTCCAGTCCCCTGGGCAGTGGTCATGGTCCCAAGCTGGACAGTGCAAGGAGTGTTTGGACAAAGCTCTCAGGCACATGGTGAGATTCTAGGAGTGGTCCTTAGAGGGCCAGAAGCTGGGCTGCCATGATCCTTGTGAGTCTCTTACAACTCAGGATATTGTGTAAACAACAAGAAAATATTCGTATTTGGTCTTCTAGCTTAAAATACACTGATAAACTTCTGAATGAAGGAATTTCTGTATGGAATAAATTCATTTCTACTACCAAGTGTCAATACTCAACTGTAAGCAACATTGCAGGGCTTCATTTTTTCTTATATGTAGCCACAGAGTTGAGGTAACATGAAAAATTCACCTTAGGAACAGAGAAACAAAATTCTAGTTACAACTCACCATTTGTATCAAGCAATATTTGAAAATTAATAGATTTTGAAGGCAACATACCTGAAATGACCAAGATCAAGGGTTAAAGCTCCAAATAATTTTCTAACAAATTCTGTTCCATAATCTAAATATGACAACATTTTAAATGGTACTTATGTTGTCTTTTCATTTGAAGGGAAATCAAATCAATTTTTAAAAACCCCTGACATTTTAAGCTTACTGATGATGCACAGAAAACACAAAAGAGTAATCCATGTGTCAGACTTTATAAAGACGTGGGAATAGTTATGGGGGGAAATACTGATATTTTCCAAATTTACTGCATTCCTGGTTGCCCAGCAACTTGAAATCACCTTGTGACTGCTCAAGATTCCAGACTAGATGCAGCAAGATACTTGGAAAGCCTGAGCTTAAAGCACTTAATTAGGAAGCCTCTCCCTCTCAGAAATAATTCAGAAATACAGCATCCTCCTTATTCAATGCCTGGAGAAAACAACAGGGAAATTTCAGACCACACAGTTCTAAATAGAACTTGCAGCGAGGCACAAACCTAGGAACTACATGTAATCCTGAATTTCTGTGGGGACTGGATACAGAGCCAAAAGCAAAGATTCTTCTGGGTACTTACAGTAGGTAGGGCACCAGCAAATGCTCTTTTAGTGATCAGTCTTGCTCAGAGGAAAAAGAGTTGATGATCACTGTACCTCCAGCAAACCCATCTTGCTGAAGAAAACTGTATGAAGAGAATATGAAATATATTTAGGTATTATTAAAAATATTCTGCCAGAAGAGGGCTTCTGTTGGAAGTTGGTATGATTTGTGCATAGAAAACAGGCAAGCATTCAAAAAAATAATCCTCCTAGTTTAAACCTGCAACATAGGTCTTGTTTTATACTTCTCCTAATGTCACATTGATGGTAAAACTGGTGTTCATTCTTAACTGTATGATGGAAAACACCTTGGCCTTTATGTGTAAAGGCTGTTTTCTGGGCAAGTCCATAAAGAATATATTAATCACTAACAATCACATTTTGAAGTTATTGTAATAGAAATGCAAGTACAGAACACATTTTTCATCATTTTGACACGTTCAGCACTTTGGATTAATTTAAAGACCTAAGCCAAGTTTCATGTTAATATAGCAACTAATTAAACCCTTGGTTTGAACATGAGTTCTTCCAAAATTGCTGCTTTTCTATATTTTCATAATATGAAAGGAGAGTGAAGGCTTTCTGCTCTCTACAAGCATAGAGCAGTGGGAAATTGAACAGAATAACTAAGAGAAAAACATCCTTATACTAAATAATCATAAGTCAGGCTACCTCGTAAGTGACCAAACAAAAAACGTCCCAGTTCTCTTGTCAGCTTCAGAGATCAAAAACATTTTATCTCATGGGGAAAACACTCCTTCCACATCACAGCAAGAGCAGATGAGCACAGCACATTGGTGTTTCTGCAGCTTGGGGTTAGTGACCACCAGAAACAGGAACACCTTGTGCTCATTGACTGGGTAGTGTTCCTGTATTTCACAGTGAATTCAGGATGTTACTCAGTAAGAATGGATTTCAGAGAACCATATCAATTTTCACAGCTCTGCTTAGTATCCACCAACTTACTGGTTTCTTCTGCACTTCTATTACACCTCATTACAATAAGGAAGCTACCAGCTGTGTTAAGAATAAACGTCACTTGTGACTCTCTCTCATTCCCTCTCTCAGACACAAACCATGGCTTGAGGCTTAAAAATAGAGCAGACAAAACCTCCCATGGCATTTTGTGTCATTTAATTTTCATCTTCATCTGATTTTGAAGGCCTCACAGTAAACAGCAATAACTGAAAACAGCAGATGCTTCTATTTGGGTTTTGTTTAGGTAAGTGTTTCAACAGAACAAGTCCACTATAACCATTACTTTTGACATCTCTGAGACCTGGACTGCCCTGTAAGTAAGCCTACCTAACAAGATAGCTTAATTACACATATCTGACTAAGCATACTTATATAAACATCCAATTATAGCTTAAAACAACACTCAACATGCATAGCCATCTGTCATTGAATGTATCTGTTGTTAAGGCACAGTGGTGTGCTCAGCTTTTTCCTTTCCAAACATATTAAATATTTTTTGCAGCTACAGTAAAGAAAAAATGGCAAAGCAACCATTTGGAGTGCAATAATGCATTACCTCGACAATTGAAAACAAATTTAAAGGACAATCGGCCAATAGTCTCCAAATACCCCCTCAAATCAATGTGATTTCCTTTTACTAAAAATTATAATAATACTAAAACTAGCACTTGCCAAAAAAGAAGCAAAACTGGCTTGAAATTCTTCTACCTTTTCTTTTCAAAATATTGTTCAGTGTCATTTTCTTTCTAGGATAAACTATCAGCATTCCTGCCACCAAAAGATAAAATGACATTTAAATATGTCTCAGGAGAATAGGAGTCAATCAGCACAGGAAAAGATAAATGCATGATGAGATATATTTAGAAAGTGCTGTAATGACACACTGTTTTGCAGTGGGAGGCATTAAAAACCCTACTATTAGTCACTTCTGACTACAGAACTATGATACTGCTTTTACCAGTCAGACACAGTACCAGCTGCAATTACCCAAGGAACCTAATGTTAAGTTGCCAGTGACAACCACAGTACACATACCCCAAGACTCAGCCATCATTAGAGTAAATATCCATATAATTTATGCCTAAAACTGATACACTTTACTTTAAAAAAAATATTTCTCCCTTCATGACACTTTTTCCTCCCTTAGCAAAGTGCTCTTTGGTCTACAAAGTAGAAAGAAGTGTAATAATTAATATTTGTGTGATAACTGCAAGAAAATGAAAGTCCTTTTTACCTAATGGTTATTTTAATATTTGTAAATTCAAAGAGATTTCAGTCTGGAAATAGCAAACCAGAATCACAGAATGGTTTGGGTTGGGAGAAACCTTAAAGATCATCTAGTTCCACCCTCCTGCCAAGGAGGGGGAACACCTTCCACTAGACCAGGTGGCTCAAAGTCCCAAGCAACCTTGTCTTGAACACTTCAGGGATGGGAAGCCCAGAACCTTTCTGGGCAAACTGTTCCAGTGCCTCACCACTCTCAAAGGGAAGAATTTCTTCCTAATATCTAATCTAAACTTGCCTTTTTCCAGTTTAAAGCCATTCTCCCTTGTGCTACCACTCCATGTCCTTGCCAAAAGTCCCTCTCCAGCTCTCTTGGAGCCCCTTTAGGGACTAGAGGGGGCTTTAAGGTCATCCCAGACCCCCCTCCATCCATCAAGTCCATGTCTCTCCAGTTTAGAGACAAGGATTTTGAGCAGGACAGTGTCAGGTGCTTTGCACAAGCCCAGGCCGATGGTGTCAGTGACTCTTCCATTATGCACCAATGCGGTCATCTCATCATAAAAGGCCACCAAATTTGTCAGGCACAATTCAGCCTTAGTTAAGCCATGTCAGCTGTCACTAAACAACTCCTTATTTTCTATGTCCCTTCTCAGCTTCCAGGAGGATCTACTCCATCATTTTGCCAGGCACAGAGGGGAGACTGACTGGCCTGTAGTTTCTTGAGTCTTCCTTTTTCTTCCTTTTCCAAAATGGGAGTTGTATCTCCCCTTTTCCTCTGGGCATATCTTGCTGGCACTGGATTCAAACTGGTAGGAGTGGGGTGGGTTGAGATTCCCCTTCACAGGCACCTTTAGTTTAAAGCCCTCATTACCAGCTTGTCAAGCCTATGAGCAAAGATTCTCTTTCCCTTCTCTGGCAGATGGACCTAAACCAGCCCCAGTAGATCCCTTTTACTCTTGAGGGGAACTGTTCTTACTGTAGCTTTAAGTTTGAGGAAATATAAGCAGAAGTTGAAAACAGAAACTGAGGGGAAAAAAAAACAACTAACAAAAGTTTCTGAAACAATCAGTGTGGAGAAATAGTAGAAATAAAAACACTTACTTTGTTTTCAATAAGTGTTTAAATAGAAGTCTGCTTTCTCTCTCATTATGCTGTGTAACAAATGAGAGTCCATTATTCCTCCCTTGAATAAATGATGGCAATAGGATGAAAACCTATTTTACTGAAGCAGATCTCCATATGCTTGCAGCATGCAAGACAGATTCGTGCAAAGCTGCCTCCTAAACCTGCACAGCCCTGTGTGGATAGCACAGCATCCCTTAACAAGGCTGGCCAGACTTGGATCAAACTGAATGTGCCAGACTGGAGCTCATTACAGCAAGCACAGGGACTTTGAAGAAACACTAGGAATTACTATTAAACTGCTTAAGTCCAACTGTGAACACTGATTTTTAAAAATTCCTGTTGGTGGGTAAGAACAAAGTGCTAAGATGCTGTAGAGTACCTTAACACATTCAAATTTTATTATCTAAATAACAACAAGCCTTAATTTACAATCCTTCCCATCATTTGCCCATATGAAAGAGTTACCATAACAATAAGTGAAGGTTTAAATTAACATCATACTGCTATAACTCCTGAAACAAACAACTCCCTTGTAAAAGGGAGCAGCAACAGGACACACTAGGAGAGTCAGTATAAAGTAGTGGCAACCAATTCCTGTTGCACATCAGCTTCTACCTGTACAAAAGCTGATGACAGAGTAGGACTGCAGGTGGCATAACCCTGGTCACCACAAGTCAAAGTGACTTTTTTTTTTCTGAATTGGCACTAAACCAAGGCTTACTGACATGAGGATTGACAGATAAAGCAAATAGTCAATTGAAATGTTTATATTAATCCCTTTTAAAGCAAATCAAACATACCTCTAAAACTGTTTCAGAGTAGAAGAAAAAACAAAAACCAATTTTTGAATGGCTGCACTTAAATCTCTTGCTATCTCAGGAATATCTTAGGGCACTGACGTTTTGGGGCTTGGGGTGGTGGTTTAGCAGGCTTTATTCAGTCATTCCACTGAAGTTTTTAATAAGGCACAATGAAAACTCTCCTGGTTATAAGGGACAGGCACAAAAACTATCTGAATTCTGAGCCAATTATCTACTACACAATTACCTGTAAAAAAATATTTATTTAATGACATATGATTCTTCCAGTTGTACACTCTCCACTTATTGGAATGAACCTGCACTAATCTCAAATTTGATGTGGAAAGTTTGCTTAGATGCCCAGAATGTTCTCTTTAAACCAAAGCACAAAAATTTTCTGGTTAATTTTCTAGTCAATTTTTAAGTTAATTTTCTAGAAATTCAGAGGTCAATCTTTAGTATTTATAAGAGCAAAAATTTAACAACCGATTTGTGTTTGTTAATTAAAACTCGTGGCTTTATTCTCAGGGTTTCTAAGGCCAATAACCACTTTTCTTCTAGCACATCCAATAAAACTGTATAGAAAAAAAAATCCCAGTTGTATGCTAGGTTTCTCCTCTTTCAATACCCAACAACAAAAATTTGCCTTCTTTTAATTAGGAGCTCATTTGCTCTAATGGTTTGTATCTGTATTTCAGACAACTAATAAATAACACTTCTAACAACTTTCAAACACTGAAATGCAAGAACCTCTTTGCTCTAGTGCACAAGAGTATCTTTACTGCTTTGTAGAATATTTGTTCTCAACAGAAAAAAAAAAAAAAAATCTTGCAAAAACTCCAAAATTTATTTAAGAATTTTAATTTACAAAGCCTTTTGTCAGGATTCTTATTTTAAGCAAGTTCTGCACATTTTTGACTTGCCAGAAAGTTGTATCTTCTCATGAATCTTAATTTTATGAGGACAAAGATTTGTTGGATTCTGAGAAGTGCACTTAACCTTGTTAAATTCCATACAACTGGCATCTTGTTCAATAAGTTGATGTAATGTACACCTAAAAATACACACTGAACCCACCTTTTACATATATTTATATACATACACCCCTATATATACATATATTCATACTGGTAATTTTAGGAAATTTGGTCCAGGGCAGCCATGATTTTCATTCAAAATATGTTTTCTATCATGAATCTGTAACATCTACCAAAAAAATCTGATTATTCAGGGATATCATAAACATAACCTATTGGAAATACATTATGTAGATAGAAATTTACTGTAGCTTTAAGTGGGGTTTTTTTAGAATATTAAAGGCATAAATAATCAGTGCCACAAAACTGCTGAAAGGAAAGCTTAGAAAGTCTAGCTGTGGATGGAACTAGGTTAGCAGTGAGCCCAGGCTGCCCCACGCTGTGATCCTGCCTGAAGTTCCCTGCTCCTGCTCTGCACACCCCTGGAGCAGAGGCAGGTCTGTGTAAGCACAGAGGGCACGTGGACAGGGATGGACCTCAAAGCTCCATTTGCCTCCTCCTCATCCCAGCAACCACCACTCCCTTTTTTGATCCTCACTCAACCCTGGTGTTAGATATCCTCAATCCCTAAATTTAATGAGTGATGTCAACAAACCTGTCTGTCCCTGTCTTGACATCATCACTGGAACTTCTGTGGTCTTCTTAAGTCCACCTGAGAAGCCAAACTGTGCTCCAAATAGTTCAAGTTCCAAAATGCTTTTAAGAAGATGGAGGGAAAAGGTAGGAAAGCTTAGTAGCAATGCTACTACCAGCAAAATCTGTATTAGACTGGCTCCCCACCTAAAAGGTACACTTAACACCACATTTTTTTACACAATGTGAAGCACTGGCACTCATGGAAGTTTTCCCCCAGTTGGCAAGACACTGTTGGAGAAAATTAACTAAAATTCCAGAGAGATCTTGCACCACTCCCTTTTAAAGGCAGTACAAACCTTATGTCCAAATCAGGCTTCTGTTTTGCCATTTTCTTATCCCCACAGCATCCCAAAATGCAAATAGAATGTATCATACTCATTCAGTGCCAGTCATGTCCTCCAAGGATTTGCATTTACAACACGATGCTAGAGATCAAGTGAAACACCAACAGCATCCCTGGATTTGGCAGTGGCATATTCTCATACTCCCTTGACAAAATTAAACATTGACATCAAAAAGAACTAGATTAAGAACTGAACCATGAATGAACTCTTATCTGATATGGCCTACAGCAAGAAGTCTGCACTCTATACATAACATTTGAACATGAATTTCATTGTTCCAGCCCAGGCTGTAGCAGACAAGGCTATGGAAATCTTTCATCTGGCAGGGCAGCACAGCTCTGACTGCTCTCCCTGTACCTACAGAGATTCTTCAGCTTCAATACTTTTGGTCAAGTTTGAGGCCTCTCTTTACAGCTCAAAAGACAATACTCACCTAGATTCACTTTCTCACAATCATTAAAACAAAAGAGTCAAAAAATTCTGCTTCCAACCAGCTAGAATTCCCCAGGAATACATCAATCCTTCCTTTTAAATGCCTCAGTGCACTGGAAGAATTATTTGAGAAATAACAAAAAACTGAACTTGAGTTGTTATCCACTTGCATGCCACAATCCAAGAGATCCCAGTCAATGTTATGTTCTTTAGCTCATTTTTGTTCTTTGTTAACAAGTTTTCATAAAAAGAGCTGCTCTAAGAATATACTTCAAATAAAAATTTCATTGCAAAAGAAGCTGAAAATTATTTAATAAAATCGGTTTGCAGGAATATGGCCATTTCCACAGTGAGAAAAGAGAGGCATGAAAACTCACCCCTCAAATCACACCACAGCCCTTAGAAAAGCTCAAGAATAAAACCTCTAATTTTTCTAAATTTAAGTGAAGCACCTTATTTTACATTAATGTTGCCTCCCTGGGTTGTTTCGTATTTGATCCTTTGCTAAAAGAAAAACTATGGGTTAAACATAAATACTGGTTTTTTTCTTTAACAAGCTTTTCTATTTGAATCAATTGCTATAAAGTGTTCTAAAACTTCATCCTTTCAGCAAAGAAAAATGTTTGTTTCTCCTTCCAACACCGCTGTAGAATCAGAGGGAGTTGAGACACATTCACTGTTTGTCAAAGGAAGGGAAGGAAAACAAGACAAGGAACACTTTTTTTTTATATAGATACTTAAGCATTAATCCATAAATTTAAAAAAATAAGGAAAATCATATTAATGAATCACAGTAGACAATTTCTTTTCCACTCTACCTACATACTGAAGCCCATTAAAATAACTTAAACCAGGCAGCATGGTAGAGGAGATGCTTTGGATTCTGTGTGCCACTGGACTCAAATTTTCAAAGGCAGTCAAGATCATATGTCTGAAATTTAATAAAAGCCTTCAATCTCTTTGAAACTTAATTTTAATTCAAGATAGTCCCTTCAAAGGGCAGGACCCTTCCAAAAACGTGTAGGAAACTGCCCACAGGGGAACAGGAAGAATCATTAGATAAGGAATACCTGCTGGCATGCAAGGAAAGACACGAAGAATGAAGAATACTCTGTTCTAAAATTCTGTAAGTGGGGTGATGAACTGATCTTCATGCTCAGATGCAGTGCATTTATTTATGCAGCAGGGAGGTTTAAAATTAAGCACTTAATAATACACTAGAAAGGAATTCAAAGCCTTGCTTATGAAGCTTATGGAAGCTCATCCCAGCTTTACTGAAAAACAAAAAAAGCAAAACAAAAATGAACAAAAGAAAAGCTCAAACATTTTAGACAAAGGTTTAACGACCTTAAAAAAAAAAAAAAAAAAGCAAACAAAAAACCACCCAAAACAAAACAACAAAAGCATACCATGACCAGTCTTAAAGTGCAGGGAATGGGTAAGACTTCATTGCTCACATCACTCTTCTTTCTCCTGCCACACCCCCATCCCCCAAAACCCATCTCTTCTGTTGCATTTGCCAGTTGATCTGGCAGAGGATGAACTTCCTAAACAGCCTCTGCTAGCCCTCAGTGATTTCAGGTATGCAGGTTCAATAGGAGGCACTAAAATCAAAAGCCAGGAGCCTCCTATGGCAGTGCCACCACAGAGCCTGCAGCACCCTCGGGCTGTTCTCGAGGCTCAGTCACCTCTGTGCTCCCTCTGGTCCCAAATCCTGCAGGCAGAATGCTTTAGCAGCAGTCCCTGCCTGTAAAATACTTTAATTAGGCTTTGAGGATTTTTTGTTGTCATTTTGTTTTTCACAGAAATAGATTGGCTTTTTGGGAGGAAGAGTTTCACTTCTATCCTCATCTTAAAGTTTCTTGGGAGTTACATTTTCTCATTTAATGATTCAACAGCGATAAGGGAAGCATACATGATGAACATTTGTTATATATTCAGCATATTTTATTAACCAAATCACAATCTGCAGACTTGAAAGCTTCTGTATGATAATACCCTATTGAATGACCTTTCAGATTTATTCTCTAGAAACCATGCATCAGACTTAATAACCATACTTTTCCATTATCATTTATTCTGACCAAAAGACTGATTTTGAGTCCACAGGAGAAAACTTTTCCTGATAATTAGTTCTCCTTGGTTGTAGTCCACAAGAAAGGACAAATTCCACCTTGTTTAAGATGCCCCTTGATAACACATAAAGCCAACAAAGGAAGCATGCATAATTTTCTATTTTTTCTTAAGACATGCATACATTTTTCTCCCGAGTTTGCATCACTACTTTGTCCAATCACTTACTCTTCTACTTCCCTCAGATAACTGTGGCCTAGAGACAACCAACCAGCTTTTTTCCCCCGTCTTCCTGGGGAAGCTTAGAGTTTGACAGGATGCAGCATAATAAAATAAAGTCCTTGACAAAATCTCCTTTGCTTACAGTATTGTATGCAGAGATTTTGGTTTTTTCCTAGATGTTCCCAATACCTCTAAATAAACTCTGCTAAAAGTGTAACTATAACTGAAAACAAGATAAATAACAAAATTCCTATTACCCCTGTCTCATTCAACAATCCAAGAACTGGATACCATGATAAGAAACCTTGCAGACTCATATGCCCAATACCAACCCTTACTCCCAAAAAATCAGACATGTGGTCTGAATGCATGGAGTGAAAATGCATCAGGGAAAAAGAAAAAAAAAGGCAGCAGCTAAAATGGGCCTGAGTACTCCTGGCTCAAGGCAGATCAAGTCTTTTCCATTTTCCTGAGGAACTGAGATAATCATTTTCTGGCTAAGCATCTACAGGGCTGTAGAAGCCCAAGTGCTTACATACCACTGAACATCAAAAGACAATAACAGACCTTGGGCTCTAAGTCTGAAGGCAAGATGCACCTTAGGGGAAAACACACCCTTTTTTTCTGAAGGAACTACATCTCTGTTTTACTGTTGAACTATTCCTAACCTTAAACCATCAGAAAATAGAGTAGCCCACAACAATGACTTGAAGCAGACCCTAAAATTTACTTTGTTGGGAATCCACAAACACTGGTCTCTCTGGGAGGGGAAAGAAACTGTGAGCAGTGACCAAAGCAGAGATTAATGTACAAATTCAGAGGAGGCTTTGATGTGTGAATTTAATGCATCTGTTCAAATTATTTCAAAATAATTTCAAAAATACCATTTTAATGTACAGACATTTTGCAATATTTCACTACTCCTTTATTTTGGCTTAAAAACTGGAATAGAAAGCATTTTCATACTTTAAAATATTCATTAGTATTAGCATACTTTTCTAACCACATAAAGTTTTAGATAAGTTATTAACAATTTAAAATGAGAATAGTGTTCGTAAAAACACAGCATTTGAAAAGCATGTAGGGATCTGATGTTCTCTGTGGAAAAACTCATGCTGGGTTTTTCAAAGCAGTTTTACACTGGTGACCTACTCATCAGCTTTTTAAATACTGTAGGTCTTTGTAAATGAATTCATAAATGATATTGGAACATACTATCTCTTTGCTGGTGCAGCTGGAAACCAAGCCACTGCTGCAAATAATTTATTCAGATTTATCCTTTATTTTGTTCATGGAATATTTCATCAGCAAGTTAATCTCTTCCATATCTCCCCTGGCCACTCCTCTCATCCTCCCCCATGGTCTGCAAATAGCTTACTGCAAATGCACTTATTGTAACACTTAGGAAGGGTGATCATATGTAGCATAAAAGCACCTTCAATCCCAATCTGAAGGAACATAATTTTAAGCAGGAAGGGTGAAACAAGACCAGGAGAATTCATAATCCTAAAGTGGGCATTTGAGAGAGATCTTTTATTGACAGGTCTTCCCCCCCACTCCGCTGAGCTGGTATCCAAAATAGATGTAAAACTACTGGGCTCCTGTAGGATTTATTTTGCATCAGCAGAATTAAAATTTTATTCTCCCCATACCTTTGCCATCTATACATGTGGCAGTAGGCAAGCATGAAAAGAACAATGGTCGACCTTTCCATTATTATTTTGCCACAAAACCACATTGTACTGACTGAAGAGCAGACCTCAGAATGCCAGAGCAGTTACAGCCGAGATGGGAACTTGCTCTTTTCTCTATTAGCTGTAGTTAGGATGGCTCAAGACAGGCTGAAGTTAATCAGGAAAGACTCAGGTTATGAACCAAGATAATTACCTAATGGTCAAGATAGCTTTGGAGCAGACAGTGAGGGAACCCATGGACTTTTCACTGGATATTTTCAGAAATAGTTTAGACAAAGCTTTGTAAGGAATACGTGCAAGTTGAACTGCCTGTGGGCAAACCAAAAAGATAACATCCAGTCCTAGTTTTTACAACTGTCCCATATTATTCTAGTTTCCATTTTTATTTACAACTATGTATATAAGTATACGAGCTTATACCAGGCAGAATGTGTATTTCTTTGCATCTATCTTTCTGCTTTATTTTTTCATACCTATCCATCTTTTTTCTATTTTTTATTCTACTTATATTATATATATGTTTATAAACATATATTCAGACATACATATATTATATCCTTTATTTAGCTTTCTTTAGTAAGAGTCACCACAGTCAAATAATTCTAAGCAGCCTCCATTTCTTCTTTGTTTAACAGCAACATTTTTAGTTTTGGCCCATAATAGATAATAATAGAATTAATAGAATAATTATGTGTTTCAGCACATAATACAAACTGAAATATTTGATGACCCCTAATTTGTACTGCAGTCTCCCCCTCCCACCAAATAATTTATACAACTGAGGTATAAATCGAAACTAGAAACCAAACAAAGTTTTTTCACCTTCCTTGTGTATCAGTTTGTCATCACAGATAACCAGCCCAGTTACAGATAGATTAGTTACATTCTGACCCTAATTAGAAATGCCTATTTTCTGTTACCCAATATATTTGTACAACTTCAACAAATGTGAATAATGAATGAGAGCCAAAAAAAGACATCTGATTTGTATTCTGCAATAACATTTATGATACCAGCTTAGAAGATTTATGGTTGTCAACAAGTTAAGACAGAAGGAAAGAATCATGAGGTCCCTGAAACAGAAGAACTTCATGATACTGAAATCACTAAAGTTGTAGCAATATTTCCATCTACTGGGGGCTAGATATAATTAGCAGCTACTCGCAGCTGTCACTTCCTTTTTTTCCAATGAAATTTAAATTGATTAAGTATAAACACCTCTCTTACTGGAATGACCATGCAATGTGGCCCCATGATTTCACATTTTTCATATATGTCCACAACATTAGGACATAAAAATAATAGGATCTGTTAAAAGCTATTGCCCTCTTATCTTAAAAGGACTAGGACAAAACTAAGGCAACATATAGAGGTTGTCCCAAACAGGTAAAACATAAGAGTCAAGCACATTTCCTATATAAAACAAGACATCTAGAATCTGTTAATAAATCATAAATCAGTGGATTCACTTCTCATGTGACAAATAAGCTTGATTCAAAGATCTTGATGTTTAAGGAACAATGATGTCGAAGTCATGGCTTTATTTTTGTCACTGTAGCATATTGCAAAAGCAGTACTTCCAAGTGTCATGTTACCAGAGCTCTATTTCTCCATGTCTGCATCACTTTATAAAATATTCTCTCATTTCTAAGTGGCATTTTACAATAAGTCTAGAAGAGTGAAGAACACATCACTGCTAAATAGC
Organism: Corvus kubaryi; assembly: GCF_017639235.1. NCBI lineage: Eukaryota > Metazoa > Chordata > Aves > Passeriformes > Corvidae > Corvus > Corvus kubaryi. The sequence continues at coordinate 1,478,960 of NW_024581134.1, read as the reverse complement.
AAATAACCAGTCCCAGAGAAACCGAGGCCTAAGCGCTGAGTCTAGGAGAATTTGTTTCGCTTTAAAGATTTTGTCTCTCTTCAAATAGAAATATTTACAATTTTTGTCTTCAGCTAAATCCCACCACACATTATTTAAAGATAGCTTACACCACTAGGCCAAGCAATTTAATTGACTCATAAGGCTGTTCACATGGGCTACTGTGGATTCTGAGACTACTGAGTTTTGAGGGTACCACAAATTTAAGAAAACAAGCTGCTCCTTTGTTTAAGAAAACAAGCTTCAGTAAAAGACCTTGTTACAGTCCACACAACATAAGGATTCATTCAATCTTTTGCAGTATGCACTGAAGGTTCACATAAACAAACCAATATCAGGCTTTGGTGTTGCAGTTCCTTCACAGCACATCACCAGCAGCTCCAAAGTGAAATCCATATGCAAGCCCCAGCCATCCATTAGAGTGGCAGCACCAACTTTGGCCTCAATTACCCTGACATGCTGGACTTTTGTCTGACAGAAGAATTTGACTCTGTATTTATGTACCCTCACACTCTCTTAGATATCCATGATTGAAAGCCAACACAGCAATTCCAACATCCATACTGACAGGGTCATTACAAAAAAAGATAACTGCTTCCCTTCTACAGCATGCTCTTGTCAAGTAAGGCCTTTTAAATGTATGTGCAGAATAATTTAGCCCAGTACCATCTATTTTTGTTCATGGATAATGCATCAGACACTGGCAGTTAGTCTTTGTTATTTCAGATTGTGCAGGCATGTTACGTAAATTTATATTTTAGCACTTCATTTTGTTCTTTTATTTGTTGGAGGTCACTCAACCAATATGGGAGCATTCTGCTTCCCTTTGAGGGGGGGCAGAATAAAAGCTTGCAACACAACTATAGTTCAACCCTCAGAGTCCACAGAATCCTCAAAATCTACACAAACTCTTGTTGTACACATGTACTCCAACAGAAATAAAACAAACAAGATGTTTAAGCATAGATAAAAACAACCATGAAGAACTTGCAAAAGGTTTTTACTATTCCTTACTATTTAAGAGGTACTGCAAAGTATAGCATATCCAACAGTTGCAGGTAGTGTTAAAAAAAATATTATTTCTGTGGCATATTTGATAATCACCAATGAAAAGTAACTAATTTTTAAGCTGTAGTGAACCACTAAAGAGACCTAAGTTCCATTATGTTCTTTGACACTAAACACAATTAAAAACATTACCTGAAGTGGAAATAACAAATATTGTGGCAAAAAAACGTTCATTCTCAGAGTACATCACTTTGAATCTTCTCACCTTCTACTTAAATCAATATTTTCTAATGAACTTGAACCTTCACACATGCTCAGTGGGGGAGTTATTCGTATGATTCATCAATAAGTGCTTCTCATAAAGCAGCCCAAATTGCCACCAAAGTTACCAAGAAAAGGCAGAAGGTCCTGGCCTGTGTAGGGTCTGTTTTCAAAAGGAATAGGTTTGGGCACTGAAAAAAAATCCTTCCCAGCATCACAGTAAATAAACATCAGGAAACCAAAAAAACAGCTTCTTAAAACAGGGTTCCAAAATAGACAAAAGGGCTCAGAAAGATTTATCATATTAATGTTTTTATAGCAGACTACCTGAAATAAATAAGATTTGAAGTATGGATTCTAAATACCTCCGAAGAACCTTCCACTACTTAATTCACATCTTTGCTTAAATATCTAAATCCCTGGAGCATGCTGGCAAACCTATCTAAATCATTATGGATAATTAAAGAAACAGTAACTGTCAGCAATTGCTTTTTCAGAGGACACCCACTTCCCTGCCAATCAGCATTTTTAACACTGATCTGCAGCACTCTAATGATGTAACTCACTGCTGCACTTAAAATGCTACAAACAGTGCTGGAAATGGAAAATTATCATGGTAGCTAGATAGTGCTCAGGAAAGACTTTCATTTTAAAAGCATTTCCCAATAAGAGTGCATAAAGCAAGCCATTGTGAGCAGCTGTTGTCATGCTGATGCCTGGGACAATTCAGTAATTTTTTACTCACAGATTAACGGAAACTATATGGAACAGAGCCTCAGAGTCCAATTCTGTTAAAACACTTGGTGCTCAATTCAAAAATTACTGGTGAAAATAATCAAGAAACCCAGGTGATTGAAAGCTGCAGCTAATATTCAGACAAACTGTAAAGGATTACAGAATCAGATTTTTAGAGAGAGCAAGCTGTTGTTTTCTTCCCATTTCTCCTGTTTTCATTTTAAGTTTTTACAACTTCTTTCTCTTCCATGCTTATTTTCTTTTTAAATTCTTAACAAAAATATAGAAAGTGAGAAACACATGAGAAGTCAGTAATTCCATTTTATGGATAAACTTTCCATTTTCAACTTTGCTAAGCAGAAGAAATACCTTCAGGCTCTTGGACCAGCTTTTCAACTGCAAACTGTATAATCTGCGTAAAAACTATGAATCTCCTTTTCATCTTCCTTATATATATTATTGTTCCCTTCATTCTATGAATATTGTTATTATAATGACAAATGTTGGAGCACCCACTATGAGAGGCTGTGTAATTACACAACAACAGTTTTCTCAGAAGAATCCTTTGGTTTTGGCTTAAAGGCCATGTTTCAGAGACTTTTCAGACATGTACATCCAAATCTTCATCAAACATTTTCTTTCTCTTACAAAGTAAAAGTGTGCTATATTATGTTAAAAAGTTTTTGCATTGCTTAATAAGCTAATAACTTTTCCTAACTTCATCTACAGAAACACCTGAAACTTGTCAGAAACTTTCTATAACTCAGCTTGATGTGCACCTCTAGCACATAGCTAAAGCAAGCCAGCAAACAAAAACATGCCTGTTAAAGGGAACTATAAAGCAATCTAAATAATGATTTACAGCACGGCCTAAGAGCATGAAGAGCCCCAAATTTCCCACTGCCCAGGTCTCACATTTTATAGGACACCCTCTCTTTTAAAAGTGCCAGAGCGAAACATCAAAATGAAGTGGTACTATCAAAATGACAGTGAGTCAGTGATAGTCACTGAATGTAACTTGTATTTTTATGAAGCATTTGGCATCTGACCTGGTGGGAAACACAGACTATGAAGGTATCTCATTTCTCATCTGGTCTCACATCAGTTGCTGCAAAAACAAATCTTGCTAAATAAAATGCAAGCACAATAAGTTATCATCTCTGTAGTTTATACTTCTGAACTTATTCAGCTGCTGTCAAATAAAAGATCCTTCTCAGACATTTGTACCAGTCAAGCTTGCAAACCTCTACAGAAATATCCCAGAGAAAAAAAAAGAAAGGCAAAATTTTGGCTGATGCATAATTAATTTCTGACCTCCTGGGAATCCAAAGGGAAATGTGGACTGGCTTAACCAACACATGGTAGGGACGCTAGTCCAGATGACATAATGACACAATTAGAAAAAGGACCCCTCCTGCAGAGTCATGCTGCATAATTCATTCTCTGAATAAATAAACCCCATCTTTAAGGGAGATTTTGTTCTTCCTGATCCTCCTGGAAGTTCACCTTAGAACCCTTCTTCCCCAGAACCACCCTGTAGAAACCTAATCATTTGCTGCCTACTGGCATTTGCCAATCGTCACCATTGTAGCTTCCCCACAGCTACAAAACTTTGTCCTCCTTTATTACAAGAAATTTAGAAGAAATCAGTAACTGCAGAATATTGAAAGTAAAATTTTTATTCACAAAGAAGCATTTCCAATCCAATGTGATTTATCTATGCAACTGAAACAACACACCTGTAAGTCAAATTTGAGTAACAGCTCACATTTCAGATACCAAACACTGACTACAGTTCAGGATACAACTGTAATAGAAAGATTCTTTTCTTTTTTTTAATTAATTTGATAAGAACTTGAACCTTATACAGTCAAAATCTGCCTTTGTACACGCATCTTTAGCAACACTGAGCCTACAATCAAGTCACAAAGAAAAAGATGTACTCTTAGTACTCCCACTGGTAAAGCATTTTAATTCCATTTTAAAAGGCACTTATCACTACTCTAAGGTACATTCAAAACCAGAATACAAGTACAAGACCCTCCCAAGGTACTAAAAGGAAAATCAAAGATATTCACTGGACAAAAGTATTTCTCTCAACATTGTTTTCTGTAATGTAAGTAACCCCAAAGAGTTTCTCCTTTTCCCTGTCTTGAACAAAGACCCAGAAGAGTAGGGCAGAATGAAAGAACAATATATGCAGAAACTCACATAAATGACTTGGCACATGAAAACATGTAAGATGTTTGTGGAAGGAACTAAAGAAAACCTAGTTACAATTCAAACTAAAGGAAATTCTCCCTTTTAAAGTATTGCTTTTCCAAGAAAATTGTTAGTTCACCTCAGGCTCACTTTTCATTAAAAAAAAAAATTAAAATATTAAAGATCCATCCACATCTATGGAAAAAGTCAGCATTTGATTAAAATCAGAAGAGGGAGATCAAAGCATTTCTAGTTGGAAGCACTGACGCAGCAGCCAGAACAGGAGTGCCTGGAACTGCAGCTCTCAGTAGCCTGATTTATGAACCACAACACTGACAAGAACAAGCCAATACTCCTGTGCTTCACCAGGATTTCTCGGCAGAAGAAATCAGGATAGAACATAAAAGATAAGCCTAGTCAGGCCATAACCAAGAACAAGGTCATAAAAAGCAAAGAGGACAGTTCTTTTGAAACCCCAAATCCTTTATTTCCAAGTAAACGTGCAACGTAAAGATTTCAACTTTTAAATGCAAGTAAAAATTTGTTGCAGGAAAAAAAATTTCGGTTAACTGAGGTTAGAAGTTGAAATCCTTCACCTTTTTCTTTCTTCCTGTTTTTCTAAGCATCTATCCAAAAATATAACCCAAAAGGCAATGAATTCCGAGGTACCCACTCCTTTATCCCTCTGCCAATAGTATAACTCTGCTTTGAGCCCTTGTCTCAGTAAGGAATTAGATCTTCACATCTCTCTCTTCCTCTCTTTAAGGGAGTGGCAAATTAAAGGTGTAACTATACTGTGATCTTAGGTCAACCATGTTCTCTTCATGCTGGGTCCAAAGCTGCCAACCAATTGGTAGAACAAAATAAGCCATAGATCCTAAAACATTGGTTCAACAGGCCTTAAAAAACATTGCAGGTTTTACTATGCATCACTATTTTAAAGAGTATAAAAGTTCTCTTAAGGTCTGGGTCATACTCAATCCTAAATCCCACAGCAAAAATAAAATCCTGAAGACCTCTGAAATACAAAAAATAAAATAAACACTATTTTTGGAACATCAAGATTCCTGAGAACTTAAATATACCAAAATCCATTTTCTTTTGCTTAAGTTTTTGTTGTTTGTTTTAAATCTACTCCCATTCTACAAAGCACTCAGCCCCACTGATTTTAAACTTCCACTGTAAAGCAACTAATTAAAAGCATAAAAAAGACAATTCATATCCAATTAATAACTTTTCACAAAAGGGCAATAATCCAAAGAATAATTTCTTCTTAATGGGAAGCAAGTTTTTACTTTGAGGTGTTGCATATCAGTGCCATGAGGCAGTCAGGTATCTACTGCTGTTCTATGGCATTTCTCCTTGCTAATTTCCACCTGTGGTAGAAAAAAATAAAAGTAGGAATGTAAAACTCAGTTAGAAATTACCTATACTAGAAATCTGTGCCAAAATACTTTTGTGGGAGATGAGGAAGTGAGTCATGCAGGTAGGCAATCCCAGGGTTGCTGGCAGCCCTACTGGAAAAGCCCTGAACACGGACACAACTTCACCACTAGGCTTTGATTTCACTTTAAACTTCTTAAGAGATTAAAATTCTAAGCAAAAAAAAAAAAAGAATATTTGTCAATACCCTGTGGATGGACACTGAGACAACTGTGAATTGTGTCAGTGTGTCTGTACTGGCAATTCCTGTCCTACACACCTGCTTGTACAGCAGAAAAGGTACTTCCAGGCACATTCCAAGTGTATGTACACTTTCATAAAGCACAAGTTTCTTCATCTACACAGAGATACACCAGACTGTCAAAAGTCTACAGCTTCCATTATCTAGACTTTATCCAGGGTTATGGGGTTTTTTGTTGAGTTTCATTCTACTAGGACTGCAGTCAGTGGTAAAACACAGTCATTTCCTCCTAAATCCAGACCTTTTATCTTAAAAAGAGGAAAAACTCCCCGGTGTGATTGTTATTCAGAGCATCTTTCCACTTCAAGTTTCCCAGTACCAGCAGAGATGATTTGGTCTGTCCCATGATCGATAAAGTTGTTTTATCTTTTGCTACTGACATTGAAATGTTTCCTTTCTGTGCCTATCTCTACAAAACAAAGGGAGTTAACTAAATTCAATATTAATATAAGCAGCTGCAATTCCAGGACTCGTATGACCCTAAAGGGACTGGTAATTAGCCCAGTGTTCATATTGGCATAAAATGCATGTTAGACCAAGCAAGTACAGTTCTACTCCCCTTGCACTCTACTATTGCATCCTGCTTTCTCCAGAGCACAGGAGTGAGGAAAAATCCCTTGAGGATTTATGAGCAGAACAGAACTGGGTTTTTTACACAAATACATATCACACTCCCTCTAAGGATGCCATGTAAAGCTGATGCATTTCCTCCCTTCTTTCTTTCTGGACTGCAATCAGGTCCAGTCGAATCTCATAAAACTGAAAGAGTATGCATCTCTCATTTGCCTTGAGCCACAGCACATGGTATCAGCTTTCAGTTCATCTGAACAAACTAAAATACACTAGAAAGAACAATGTGCAAATAGTGGCCAAAGGAGCCATTGTGTCCAGCCTCACATGGAATCTTCTTTCCCTTTTTACCCATTCCAGTGAACTTTCTTCAAGTGTCTCATGTCTTACTAATAGACATTCAAAGATAGATTGGGCATCAGAAAAAGCCAGAAGGCATTTGTGCAACTGACTGGCTCTCTTTTGCTGAGAAAAAGGTTTTTTGGGGAGGAACTCAGCCTTTGCTGATAGCCTTTATTCTCCCAGGAGCCTTCAGGAATCAGTCCTCACACAGGAGTTGCAAGAAGCAACTTTAACAGGCATTCCTGGATGGAATAACTTGTCTTTCTTACTTCCTTATCAGAAAAATATTTTTAAAAACGTAACTTCACCCCCTCCCTTTAAGCCAAGCACATAACATAGAAATTCAACAAAATGCTACACAGATTTATAAACAAAGGCTTGTTGCTCTCCCTTTTACACTGTGTTTACAAATTGCTTCCACTTCAGAAATGCTGGCAGTGCATCATGATCTGTGAGGAGTCCAGAGCCATCTCTGCAGTGCTGGGACAGTAACACTTATCTGATGCACTGCTCTGCTTTCCTGAGGCTCCATGGTGGTAGATCTGACTCCAGGCAGTGTTTTCTTCATCTTTTCATTTTGCTGCAAAAATTTATTGATATTTTTCCCTGACATAGAAGAATAACCAGTTTATACAGGAAGGGGCTAAAGAGAAATCTGAAGTTATCTCAACTAGCTCTTTACAAGGGAGCTTAATTTTCCTGTGGCTTGATTCCCTCAAGCAGTTTTTATTGCCTTACTATCAACATCACACCACCTCTCCCTAAACCACATGCATACAGTACTTTGGTACAACAAAGACCTGTTCCCAAAAGGACCCTGAAGCACTTGGCAATAAATTGGACTTCTGAAATACCATTTTTTCTAAATGATAACAACTCAAACCTAAGAACATAAACCTCTGTAGAGCAGCAATCTAACAATGACAGCAATTTGACTGGGGTGTGCTATTTGACAGATACTTTGCACTGGCTAAAAAAAGGGAGCTTCCCTGCAGCAGAGACTCCCTCATTTTTTACTTTGCTTCTTTTCAACTTTACTTCTTTTTCTATTTAAACTATTTCTAAGTCTGCACTGAAGGTACAGGTTTCATTTGTATTTCATGCTGCTCAACTATCTGGTCTTTCAGTAGAGGACAGAGAGTGTTTTTGTTTATCTTGTAGGAATCTAAATGGTACTAAACTATCTCTGCCAAAACAAGCAAGGTATCACAAACATTCCCAAATATGAGTATGTTCTTGTACCACATGCCTGTGAGTACCCACTTTATCCTAAGTAATTAAACCATGTGGGATCTGGATTTTAAAAGTGCATCTTCACCCAGATGAACAGACAGATCTTAGTAGTTTTAACAGTAACCCAAGAAATACTTGTCAGCTCTTGTGAAACTGCATCTATTTGAACTTGAAATACTTCCCTGGCTAAGGAAGGCAGTTTTTTCCACTGATATACTCTCAGGCTAATTTGAAGCCTAGTTCTACATGGGCTCAGTTTGATATTAAGGCATGTTTTAAGGTTTAAGCAGCTGCATAATCCCCAGGAAGGCTACCCCACAATCTGTACTTGGCACCATCTCACTAAGTTGAGTCCTATTACATTTCCTTTGTGGGATCTGCTACCATTGGGGCAAGTTCAGAATGTGAAGGTGAAGTCCATTTAACTTCAAAAGAATACTAATACTCATGAGGAAAAATGTAATCAGCTTTGACAAACTCCAATCAAGCAAGCTGTAATTAAACAGCATCTCTCCAGATCTGATGAATTTCATCAACATCTATTAACTTCCTTATCTTGCTTCCCTTCTTCACTTTCTTGCATAACAGAGTTACAAACTCTGCCAGTCCAGTTGTCTTCACCATAGAATTAACATCTGCATAGTCAAACAATATCAACTAAAAAGTAGGGGTGTCGGAAGATAAAGGTATTTCTATCATGCCTTTGATTTAAAGGAGTTCAAACATAACAGAGCCAGCAAATTCAAGCCAACACTGCATAATACATTGCTAATATGTGAGCTTCACTCAATTTCCCATCCATTATAAATTTATGTTTCTAAGAGGAGCTCCTGAAATTGTTACTATGATATTACTCATATAATGCTTACAGATAATAGAAAACTAAGGCATCTGGGAATGTCTTTTACTGAAATTAAGCAATCATTCTTTAATTTCTGAATGCTTGCAATGAACTGTTATGAACAATTGTTATTTACTAGTGCAGTGAGCAGGTCACTTCCACTGATTCACATTCAAGCATTTGGTACATGACTTGTCTATTACTTGCAAACAGAAGAGTGTTAATTTGTGCAGTAAGTTTGATTAGGCTTGACTCAGTCATGCTGCATTTCAGGAGGTAAAATAATTATTCTCCCTTTCTAATTCTACTCTGGAATATAAATAAAACAAAATAATCCCTCTAACTTCTTCAGTCCATCATAAAGTGTCCACATGAAGTTAGAAAACAATAACATTCCCATCTGGTATATATGACCTATGTGCACCCCCATCATGAGTACTTCAGTCCAGCTCTTTACTACCTTTAGGTGTACCTGTCTTGGTCCTGAGCCAGTCAGGCCATAGTCTGGGATTTGGCTGCTCACAACCTGACACATGTCAGTTCTGAGGAGCTGGGAAGAAATTTTAGCAGTTAGGTTCCTCTATCCAATTCACCAGCACACAGAACTCTGCAGGGGATGCAGCCAAACTGCTCAGATGTTTCAACACACAAGGTCATGCATTGCTTAGTTTGACCTGAAATAAGTTCACCTGATCTTTTTACCACCAAGGAAGGTATCAAACATGGCAAGCTTCCTTGCATGCAGCTGGCAGTCCAGAGTGCCCTCCTGGCAGATCACTGAGGCTGTCTGGATGCACCAGCCCTCCCTGACCCCACACCTCTCCCATCCCCACAGCAGCACTCCCCTCAAAACACACTTAATGGCTCATTTGCACCAGGAAAGTAACCAGAATACAGCATAGCTTTGACAGAAGCAGCTTCTTTGCTAAACAGGCTGTTCCTATTTTGCAGTAGTCACACAGTAAACTTTTCTTTCTGCAAATGTTGGGATGTTCACAAAAGCTGTCTAGTGCAGCTTTCCTGCTTTCAAAGTAGGAAACTTTGACTTTGTGTGTGGTTTTGCCTCTGCTTAAACAAAAGAAAGCACAGCTCAGTATCATGTATTTAATAGGTTTTTCATGCCACAAGAGCAAACAAATGTCGGCTGATCTGATGATAAACTTTAGCACCTGTGTGGGTTTTTATAGCAGGGTGATTAAGCTTAATTAATATAGAAATTATAAGTTATTCAGAGCTGATTCGTTTTGTTCTTGGACAGTGCACAGGAATTTAGACTTGTTCATAAGAGATATCTTTAAAGAAGTCAAGCAGAAACTTCCTAATTTTCAACTGTTTGACAGATTATATCATTGTGCCTTTAGTTAGCCCCAAACAAATAATGACTTGATTCTTTCTGTATCAAACTATTTGAAAAAGAAACTTTCACTAAAATGGGGGAAAAAAGGAAAGAAAAATAATACAATCATCACGAATGGTTATAAACAACTATATTGCTGAGCAAGTTTCTCAAGTTCTCTAAAGTGAATTTGTTGTTTCCTCTAGGAAATGATGGATTAGCTGTCCTGTCTCATTTACAAATGCATGAATCACTTCCTCTTCTGTACATGATATCACTTTCAGGTGCAACAGCTCTTGAGTGCCCTAGAATGTCCACTGGGTTCTGCTTGTTGGGACAAGTTTCATGTAGACACAAAGTACCACACCACATCAGGTTGACCAAAAGAAGTTCCTCCAATTTCTTTTTAAAGTCTACTATTCCTTTGCATGTACAAATTTTTTAATTAGTCTGGCAAATTTATCATTTAACATCTCCTTTTAATTTTTGTAATTCATAATGCTACCCACCTTCCCTGACAGCCTGTAGGGTTATTTGTATAGAAAAATGCAAGCTGAAAGATTGATCTGGATATATCTTCAATAGCAGCTTTTTTTGTTCAATAGAATAGACTTAATATTATGAATTTGATTTGACTATGGGCAGGTTTTAAGAAAAACAGCACTGACAAACCTGGAGCATTGGCATGATAAGATTCAGCTGGGGTTACACCTTCTCCCTGTGTCAACTCAGTACTAGCACAGAAGTACAGAGTGACTCTTGGAATTACTCTTGGTCTTAGAAACTTAAACTGCTAAGGGCTTTGCCACTCACTGCTTCTTCCCAGCTGAGGAAAAGCAGTGCTACAAACCAAGCATTCAGAAAAGGGAAATCACTAGTCACATCTCACTTCTCTTACTCTTGCAAACCAAAGAATTTCAAGACACTAAAAACTCCCAAGTGTTGGGTCTTACTGCATTTTTTCCTGCTTTTATGCTAAAAAGTGTTAAAAAAAAAAAAAAAACACAATAAACCATGTACACACAAGAAAACAAAAATACAATTTGACAACAAAATACTATACATGCACTTCAGTCCTTATATTCTGCTAGCACCTGAAATCTTCAATCATTAGGGGAAAAAAACCCCTAAACCCTCCCTTACAGGATAAGGGAAATTTTAAATCTGCAGTAGCAATAGGAGAGAAGGCACAGGGATGCAGTTACTGGATCTCTCCCTGATGCTGGAGGGTCTTGAGAGCTTCCTGGCAGCTCATAACTCAGCTGTGCCTTGCAACAGGACAATTTATACATTAAAGGAGGACACTGAAAAAGTACAAAGCAGTGACCAGAGCCACGGTCCTCAAAACAAGCAAAAGAGAGTTTATTTCGCACATTTGCCATTCTTTACCCAAAGTGAAAACAGAATTATTTATATCCCAGGCTACTCTGATGAGCATCCATAAAAGCATAAAATTCATGCCTGCAGGTAAAGCAAGCCCTAGACTTACCCAAAGAATTGCCCCTTGAAGATAACATAGCCAGCCCAAGCCAAGACAATCTCCTGGATTTTGGTGATGGGAAGCTGTGTTACACAAACTCATTCCATGTTTCTATGTAAACTGAGCCGATTGTGGTGCAGGAAGTAACCCCCAAGTATTATTTCTACCAAATTTCAAAGAACTTTGCTCTCACTTCCTATTAGTCAAAAGCTGATTCCCTAACCCAAGTCTTCTCATTTGTATTTTCTTTACAATTCTATGAAGCCAGCTAAACCAAATTTATTTATAATAATTTTTTCATTTCCAATTTAAGATAATACTTTCTCTGTCTCTTTCTAATGTTCCCCAAATTCTATTAAATGCATAAAACCATAATATAATTTTTGTGCTTATGAAATACTGAAATTTACTATATTTACTGACCCAGTCCAAAGTTTACTGACATAAGTGAAAGCATACATTTTTTGTCTGAGGCTTTTACTTCAGAATTGCAGAGTAAAGGGCTGTCAGCAATTATACCTACTCAACTCTGAGAGAAAAGAGGGAGAATGTGGCCCTTGTTCCTACATTTAAAATATTTATATTGGCCATTTAAATATTTATATATTTGTCACTTTAAAATATTTATATAACTATCTATTCAGCACTTTATATATTGGAGAGTTAACTTATATAATGCAAATAAATTATGTATTAAATATTTACTAAAGGTTAATATTTTATGAAATTTACTGTACACACAGTAGGAACAAAACTGGCAAGGGATGAGGAACTCTAGAGATTACTTTTGCACTTTCAGCACAAAACAACAAGGATCACTTACTTCTGCACTGCTTTTAACAGAGTTTATAGGTTTGCTAAGAAAGCACCTCTGTTTAGAAATTATATAATTCAACATCCTGGGATAATTCATCCTTGGGCAAAATTCCACCAAGGTTTGTGGAATTAGTCACAAACAAATGTGATCCTGCAATTTATAACCTAGGAGATCAAAGAAGGAATTGAAAAAGGTTGGATATTTTGAAATATTTATGATCAAAACTCCTAAAACAGCTTTTGACTCCTGTGCCCTCAATATGGGGTTCTAACAGGGTATTCAAAAAGCAAAGCAAAGCAAAATATTTCCACTATCCTGCATTTAGGCATGAACAGAACTTCTCAACACCACAAAACCCGATACTCCATGTAGCAAATTTGAAAAACAAGCATCTTCCCTATAGCCCTGAAAGGTTTAACATTTTCTCATCCCATAACTGAACTCCAGTTTTAACCATCAGGCCACAGCTTGTAACAGTGCCAAATTCAAAACAGTCACAGTCTATCTGAATCTTCTAAAAAACATGGTGTGAACTAAGAAAGGCATTAAACCAAAGCAACTACCCCAAGGATCTCTGTGCTCTGGGACACAGAGGGACAACTTCAGGATCTCAGAAGCAACCCCAGATAACCATGAACACATTCAACTGCTGGCATAGTCAGTGTCCAAATCAGACTCTCCCAGCAAAAAAATATAAGAAGTTAATTCTAAAAGGATATTGTACTACCAATACATTCCTCATTTACATTTTTATGACAAGCTGATATATTGGCAGTAAGATAATATGAAAGGGCTATATGAGTAGAAGAGTCCTTATAGCATTGAAATTTCCTCAGAGCTTTTTAATTCTGATTAAAAGTCATAATAAACTCTAGATATACTCACAACCTTCAAGCATTAAACTTTATTAATCTACATAACGTGCCAATTAAGTTAATATACTTTGATTCTGTCTAGTTCTGAAAGATGTTTTAATTTTACTGACAAATACAAATGCAAACCAACAAGCAAATCTCCTTGCTCTGTTTTTGAGCGATTAACCTTATTTTGCTGCATTCCAGTAAGTTAACTCCCCGGTGGGAAGCACATATGACACAAACTAGGAACTGGTTTGCTGCTAACGATCAGCAAGATTCCTGCCCTTGCACCAATCATTTGAGAGAGGCAGAGGAGTCAGATTTGCTCCAAAGGGAGGATTTCTTCCCTTGCCCAGGTGAAGTTCCTGCCACATCCCAGGTGCTCTCCTCTGTCCCTTCCTCACTTTCCATGCTGCTCCATCAGCCCCATCTCCTCTGCCTCCCTGCATTTTCTGGTGCCCTGAACCACAGCATTGCCTCGTACTCCTCTTGTGGGCCACTACCTCCTTCAGGTCCATTCTTCAGGAAACTTCCCTGTCCCAGCACCCAGGAGCCACTGGCACTCACACTTGCACCACCTGAGCTGGGACCAAGGCCACCCCATAACTCAGTCACACCAGGTTTCCTCATGGGCTCTACCCCTGGCTTCCCACAGCAGAGTCTCAGTAATCCAGATCCTTAAAATAAATTAATCACCATGCAATAACTAAATAATAAAATAACAACTCAAACTGGTACCTCCAAGTAGGGACTCCAAAAAAAGGGCTCCCTGGGCCTTTATCTGCTCACAGTCTAAGTGAGGGAAAGTCTGAAGTTCCTGCTGTGTCTCTGAGTGTCACTCACCTGGCTGAGACACAGGTGCCCTTTGTTATCCTTTTGTCTCAGCCCCCACCCTGAGCCACCTGCACTGAATGGATTCCTCCAGACCAGCACAGCCCAGTAGTCTCCCAGCAGCAGGTTAGCAATTACAGTTCATTACCATGGCACACAGCCTGATTTTGACACTAAGAACTGAAGTCCCAGCTGACTGGGTGCTGTGCATTACAGTACAGGGAGCTCACTGTCATCTTAGTAAGGAATGTCAAGAGGAGTCTCTGCCTTGAGAGAGATGATCTCAATGGCCCTTGTTTAAATTCAAGTAAGGAACTAACAGGACACCCAGAGCTCTCAGACTTACAGAATAATTTATTTTGATGGATGGCTGTTATTACACCTGCCTGTGTTTAATTGTTTTCTCCTCCAGTTACCTATAAACCAATTAGGAAATGCTTCCTGCTTCTTTCTTTCATGTGAATGGCATCATTCTGATTACAGGGTTGTCAAGAAGGAAGAAAAAAGCTTCTTCCAAAACTATGCATATTTAAGTTAAATGTCCTTCCTGCTGCAACTGCCTTTACAGAAAGAATTGCTAACTACTCAAAAATGCACTCCTCTCCTCTCAGGTGAGGTGGCATGTTGTTTCACAGGTGGGTATTTGCTTTAGGTGCGTGCAAGCCTGCCAGCCTAACATTTTCAAACACTTTAGGAAGTACTGCTCTGGCCAGGAGCAGTTGTGGAGTGATGGCCATGACACTTCTGAAGCAGCTCTTTCAGATGAAATAATGTTTCACAAAAATGCTCCCCCAATGAATTTTTCAAGCAATTCTTTCACTGAAAATAAGTCATGTTTTGAATACAATTTTTTTTTTTTTTTGCATGGAGTACACTATTCATTAAGGAATAGATAGTGTGGAGGGCTTGATACAGAAGTGAAGTATTAGTTTCACCCATCCATTTGAACATCTCTGTATTTTGTACAGCCATGCATGCAGTAAAGCACTGCAAATTAATTTAGCTATGTCTTTAATCATGATAAATCAAAGCAAGGGTAATGCCATCACCCACTCACACAACTTTCAGGTGATGAGATACTTGTCTAGAGCTCCCACTGAACAAACAGAATATTACAATGCATTTTAAAGCTCATTTAAAAATCTCATTTCAGCACAGCTTGGAAAGATTAATTTGTAGTAAAACACATTGATAGTCCCTTGCCATCTGTGTCAGACTTGAAGATTTCAATCCCAAAGAGCCCTGTGCACTACAACTAACTGTCCTTGTCCCCATCCCCAAAGGAAAACACAATCTCAATGCTGAACCACTTGTGGTGGTAAAATGCTGAATGTACTTTATCAGTTACCAATAAAGTGTCATGCTGCAATATGAGCAATGACAGTAAAATTCTAACAAAGAGACTACAGAGAGATCTGTATAACAGCACCAAAAGTCAGAAGCTTAACCTAGGTACTTAACAAATTATGTTTAAATGCTGTTTTACATAGATAAATAAATACTAACTCTAGTGAACTCTGGATGGAGGGAGTTAAGGTACACAACTACCATGGATAACCTGGCACTCAAGAGTTACTTCAGTAATCTCCTTAGACGCTGGCTTGGGAATAAATGCTGAGACATGAACAAAAGACATCTTCATCTCCACAGAGTCAGGAAAAAAACATAGCAGAAGTGAGGGGAGAGTTATACTTGCTGACATCCCTCATTTTTCTCTGCTTTCTCGACTTCCCTTTTGCACTTGGCAGAATCACTAAACAGCATTTTTCAGTGAATCATTCACATGGAGCTTTCAAAGCCTGTGAAAGTGCAGCACTTTGTACAAGACTCAGGACAGGGCAGCTGCAGCCATGGTCCAGGCAGAAGTCCTGAAAAGCTGCCAGACTGCATGCTCAGGATGGCAGCCAGTGGAAATAGATATATAATCAATCATAAAGGCCCTTTCTTTGACAATTTAGAACACAGAGGAATAGCTCAAGAGGTGTGCAAGGGCACTAGACACCCAAGAGCAGCACATCAGCCTTGTTCCCGTACTTCACCTGTGCCCTGCCTCCCAGGAGGCACAGAAAGAAAATCTCTCCAGAAACCAGTACAGATATCCCCAAGGAAATACATAGGGAGGGGGGAGGAACCACAGTTAAACTCTGCTTGTGCTGCTTAATGGGAATCTCATACATGACCCCATGTCAATATGAAATACCACTAAACTTCTTATTCAAAGTGATTTTCTGAATACTGTCCATGTGTCAGTCATTGCATACATCTCTGACACATCCTTTTTAAGTATCACACTGACCTAACCCCATCATCTGACTCCTTTCTATGAAATGGGGACAATACAATAACTCTGAGCACACAAATGAATCAGGCTGCTCAAGTCCTGCACTAGAAGCTCCACCCAACAGCACACTTCTAGTTTTTACCTGTACACTCTTAACACAGTGAACATCCCTGGACTTTGTCTTGAAAAGTTATTTTTAGGGCAAGGTTTGCTTGCTCTGGAAAAGGAAGTGTTTTAAATTCTATAATAAATCCATTTACTTTCCATGAAAGATTAAGTACATGTGTTCTCATCACAAGGACTTGCCTGCCTATATTCATCCATGCAAACTGCACAATTAGTCACAACCAACTCAATGATCAGAGATGTCATTCAGTTTTATTCATGGAATGGCACTGATATAAACAAGGCCAATTCTTCCTACTGGTATTACTGACTTCTTTGAAACGGGAAGACTAAATGGAATGTCAGACCTTTGCTCTTTACTAAATGTCACTTTCAAAAAAAAACCAAAAAAAACCAAAAACCCCAAACAACCAAACAACAGAGAAAAAGCCACTTACCAGTTCACAGACATGCCTATAATTTTTTTCTTACTCAACTCTTAAAACGCTTAAAAACACATAAACAGTGTCCTCCCAAACCTAGACACAGTTCCTAGGTACAATCAATCTTTGACTGATACATTGAACTCAAGCTGCTTATAAAGTGACTCAGTTCAGGTTAATGGAAAGGAAGATTATATCATATAAACCAAAACATTTTACAGGGTACGTGTAGGAAATCAATGAGTCACTTAGGTTTTGTAGTCAACCTAGTCATAATAGCAGATGACCTTGTGCTTTTCACATCCCAGGGATCAGAAGCGCACACTTCTTAACATTTTTCTCCTTTAATCTCCTAACTCCTATCCTAGCTTTTTACACTTTGGTTCACCAGTTACAGCAGGGAGATTACGAGTGATGTACGTGTCCAAGATCAATGTGCCCATAAGGAGATAGAATTCATATCGATCTTCAGTCATGCAGCACCTATGCCTTACCTTCTGTAATCCTTCCACTATAAACAAAAGAACTGCTCCTGCATGCTGGATTTTTTCCCTCTTTGCTGTTCCAGTATTGCTCTTTCCTACTCTTATATCCCATTCTCAGACTGCTCCTAGAGCAGTTTCCAATCTTTGCTCCCAGCCTTTAAAAACTAAAAACTCATGGCAGCAACAACTGGGTCTAATGTTTCATGGCAGCAAATCAGAATTTTATGGTTGTCCAAAAGATCCAATCCGATTAATTAGACCTCCCTAAGTCAGAGCATCGACAACAGCTCTTAGTACAACTTTAGTTCCAGTATGTCTCTTCAGACTGTGTTTCACAGCTACACTGGGAGGGCACTGTGGTACAGTTCTAACCAGAGAGTGTCTAATGCAGAGCTTAAAGAATTATTTGCACATGGAACCATCACAGTATTTCCAGTAAAATGTTCTATTTTCTGATTATTTTATATTTGGGTCCTACTGCAGGCATTCATTATGGATGAACACACACAATGCTGCAAGAAGCACATGACCCACAAATATGGTCTGTTTTTCTCACAAAGAGCAGTATCTAGAGAGACCATGAGGACTTCAAAAATTAAAAAAAAAATAAAATAAATCACACTTTGAAGCAAATCCTTCCAATCTAGCTGTCAGGCTGCTATTCTGAATAAATGGCATACTCCAAAATCCCCATGTTGTGCATGACTCAGAGTAAAAACTGAAAATCTGAACGTTCAGTATCCCAACTCCATGAGTTTCAACTGCTGGGTGTTTTTGCTGCTGTTTCTGTGCTTCCCATCAATATTTCAATTTAAAACAAACAAAACACAAAGAAAATGCACTCTGAATATGAATGCCTCCAGTGTCATTCTGTTGTTGAACAGAAAAACTCCTCAGAGTTCATATTCCATAGGATGGGAAAGTTATTTTCCCACCCAAAAAATCGAATGCTATGATGTATTATAATACTTGATCACTACTTTTAGCTGAGCCAAATGTGATAAATACTGAAACAAGTATATTATCTTATTTGTTTCATCATGCTAACACAAAGGTTTATAAAAATTCATGTCAGGACAAGGATTTAGTGTTCTTCCTATGAACATCTGCAATCACATCCCCTGCAAGAGCTGACACATCTCCTTACATTGATAGCTTTGCTTCCAATCATTCTGATTTTCAGTCTTTCAGCAGCCTGGAAGACTGACCTATGGCAAGGGTTTTTTGCATCAGGTGGAGGATTTCAGTCTGAATTAATGAATGTCTGCCCATTCATTTATAGTATAGACACTTTCAGGGTTTCCTCTTCTTGCAGAAATATTAACTCTTTGCCATCTTGCAAATATTTTTCTCCCTGAAAATTACTCAGTTTAAAATAAAAGTAAACCTATGCATGCAAACAACAGAAAACAAAATACTACATATCTCAAAACATCTAGATGGAAAACAAAAGACCCTTAAAGATTATAAACTGTGTAAAATCATGCAGGTTCTGCCACCAGTTTGGGAGTAGCTCAAAGCACTACTCTGACTCAGCAATGCCAGCCCTCCACCACGAAGGAATGGTTCAATGTAAGAAATAAAACTAAAATTATACTTCCAGTCTTGCAACAGCCCAGAATTTATACTTTTTAAAGTTGATGCCTCCTGCTGAATTATAGTTATCCTGCAAACATTGAAGAGAACTTCAAGAATACAAAAATCTCCTTCTATAATTTACACTAGTTTAAGAAAAAAGAAACCAAAAAAAAACCAAAAAAAAACCCCAAAAACCAAAAAAATCTCAAACCAAACTCGTTCTCCAGAGAGATATTTAAAAGTGCCATTTTTTTTCCCTTCCATAAAGCCAGCATTTTGTTCTCCTAAACAGACCTCTCCATTGTCACAGGACCAGCAGCACTGAGCCGCATGATGCAGAGATGTCTTCCCTCATTGAAACACAAGACAGAAATGCACCACCTCACCAAGATACACGGAAAGAGCAGGGCCAGGCAAGCAACAAGGCAGAGAAAATGGCAGAAACTGCAGCCTTGGGCCTGACAGCATCTCTGCCTCATGCCAACACCAAAGAGACAGAAACTGGGAGCTATTAATTCCTTATTTTAAAATATCTAATTTTGACAATCCAAAGCTAGCATTTCATTTTGGTATTCAACCAGTTTTCAGTGAGCACACTGCTCTCTTCTCAGAGTAAAAATCTAAATATAAAAGAAATCTGTTGTGTGGTATAATAGAGGCGGATCTACCTCCTCAGCAGAACTGCAACTGCTTCAAATATATGGAACATTTGCATATGAATATTTTCAATGGAAATTAAGCACCTTTTGAGTGTCTACATATAGCACAGCAGTATGAATTAATTCATACCACTGTTCATGTGAACTTGTAAAAATTAGAAAGATTTAACACACCAGTCTGCGAAAAAGTAGTCCAGGAAGATTCCTGTAAAAATTAAGATAATTATTGGCAAAAATTATGATTCTACTCCTTTGTAAGAAATGAAACAGAATATATTCCTTTCTTAATAATAGTGCACACATCAGCTCCCTCCACTGACTGAAACAAGAAGAGGTGGTGCTGCTGGCCTCAGACTTCAATCACAGACTGACTTGATTGCACTACAGCAGCTAAACACACACACACAGCTAAAACAGCCTTTGGAAAAATATTTTAGCATATGGAGTTTGTCTGGCATGGGCTTGGCTGAACATCACTGCAGAAGGTGCCTATGACAGGAGCACAGAGTGTTCTGGATAACCTTCTGAGTAGCAGCTCTACCCCTGGTGTAAACTGGACAGTGAGAACACCACCAGCTGCCCCAAAGACGTGGCAAGAAGTGGCCTTTTCTTCTCTACTTCATTTCATCCAGAGAAGAAAAGGGGTTAAACAAAAGCCCAGGTCGTGGTGCTCCATATGTGAAATGCAGTTATCAGGAGATCTGTGGCTCTCACAGGCCTCTTGGTCTGCTTTGCCACTTCTCCTCCAGCCTCAGAGGGGTTTCACTGATACTCTTGGAGCTGTGCCTGCCTGTGATAACAGACAGGGAAGGCACTGGGGCTGCACTGGGAGAGCCCCACAGCAGAAACACTGCCAAAAGAAGGCAACAACAGGTAAGAGATTGTTTGATTTAGATATGTATTTGAAGAGGACCAGGAGGTGCTGAAAACAGCTGCAGAATCAGAAAGCATTTAGAAGCAGAAAACAGGCTTCAGTTTCATCTCAATGAGTTAGCTCAGAGGAAAACATTACTTCCCTCACGTGGAATGGCAACTCCAGTCTCCATGCCATGTGTCCACAGCTGTGGACCAATTTATTGCTACTTTTTAAACACCATACTGTGTCCCCTGGCACCCCAGGCCACAGTCCCACAAATCAGAAGTACTGGTGTACTCAGAGTAAAGCCAGTCAGGCTGCATTGCTCACCCTGCCCCATGCACAGGGACCTGAACTCACTGCGCATGCAGTGGGGCACATGGGGGAACAGAGAAGGGGACCTACAAAGAAACATCTACAGGTTTCAGCCTGTAGGCAGGAGGCAGCTCTCCTGTGGCTGGTACAGTGTGGGAGCACAGCTCTGAACCACACACTAACTCAGTGTCTCAGCAGCAGTAAAAGGAATACATAAAAGAAGAAGGACAGGTTTTTTTGGTTTAAGACCAACTTATGTCATTAGGGAGAAAAGTACAGAAGCTCCTTGTTGTATTCAGTTCACCTGAGGAGTAGGGCTGGGCCATGCAAAGGACAGGAACAAGGGGACATCCCCACACAAAGAGGGCAACAAAATAGAGTGACCCCAAAATCTGGGTATTTAGTGCACAATGTGTTGCCCAAGACAGGCTGAGGGTGACACGAGGCTCTGTCACACTTCTGGAGCCACACAGGGAGGGAGTTAGAGACTGCTGCTGGCACTGAGAGCCAGGCAAAGGTAACAGGTGAATAAACCAGGAGAATGAAACACTGGCGTGGCACTGGCTCCACACACCTTCCTCACAGGAAAAATGGAGAGACCCCCTCTGACCCCCCTTCATGCTCCAAAGGCTCAGCCCAGACATGAGGCAGTCGCCAGGACCAGCTTCTCCTCTCTCCCTCCTCCCTCAGCCTGGCCCAGGGAAAGCCAAAGTCCCCACACATCTCTAGCCCCATCCCCACCTTTGGCTGGAGCATTCACACTGGGCCAAAGCCCTTGGGACATCCTGACTTTGAAGGAGCATGCGTGTGACCTCACAGACCAGTGGTGATACCAACAGCAGACACCTTACACGCATGGTTAAGGGCACAGGGATTTGAAAGTTTAGGGGTTTTGTAGCAGTCCCATCAGATCCAGGGGAAAAAATAAGTGAATAGTGGAAAAAGAAAAGCAAAAATGAATCAAAATCTGCTGGGATTCAAGCACATTCCCTGCAGGAATCCTCAGTCAGGTGATCTGTGCTGCCCAGGGTGTGGGGCTGAGGTAGCTTGGCCTGTGATGGAGGAGTTTGGGAACAAAATTAACAAAGCCCCAAAGCCTTAAAGCACTGACACAGTTTTCAGTGTAAAGCCCCAGATACACACTGTTATAGCAACAAAATGCATTTGTTACATAAAATCATTTTCCTTCTCTTTAAACAGAACAGGGGAAGGAAGGATTAAAATATAACTCAAATGGCTTAAAACATAGCTCATACTTCCAGTGCTCATTACCAGAATTACACATTTCACGTCTCGCTGTGGAGTACGATAGATGGAATTTTTTCCTACTTCCTGCAAAACAACATTTGCTTATTCAACTGCCTTTTAGCAATGGGTATAATCATAATCCCAAGTGACATATGCAGTGAGAGCAACTGACTACTCACCCTCTCTCCAGCACTTTATTTCTAGGGATGCTGTGTTTAATTAGTTCCACAGTAGTCAGAGGAGCAAGCAGGTCACCTCTGTGTCAAATCTCCCAGTAGTCATCTTCCCTGTCGCCACCCCCATTGCCTTCATTTATCTGGCTGTTTTGCATACTACAAGTAAGGTCATTAGTGTCAGCTTTTTTTCCCTTTGTGTGTGTGTCTGTGTGTGTGTGTGTTATATTCCTGAATATCTGCACTTTGGGAAAGGGGGTGAATTCCAGCATACAGAACCTTTATGAAGGAGGGAACATATCACACAAAAATCTATATTCAAACTGAATGTCACCAGAAGCCTTTGAGCAGATGATGGCATAAGTGTTCCAAAACACTGAGGGCTAAGAACCAGTAGGATATTTACCTTTGTCTGGAATCCAAAATTTGTAGTTACCCAAAGCCTTCCTCTTTACCATCTCCTCTTCTTTTTTTCCCTTCATCAGATAAACATCATCTCTGTCATATCCTGTCCTCTGACCCTGGACTTGCATTCCGGTAGTGCCATGGGACTGCACCAAAATACATAAAGTAGACCTGCCACAAATGTTGAGTCACAGGGGAGCCCATACAGAGGCAATTATGTGCAGAATACTGTTCTTTGACACTTTGAATGAGCAGGCAGGCAGAGCACAGGAATGGGATGCATTTGCAAACTCAGGCTGTGCATAAGGCCCAGAATTGATGACCTGCGTGAAGCAATCTGTAATCACTGACACTGGGGCAAGGCCCAAGTGACTCCAGTCCAACCTGGAATATAACCAGGGTCATGCATCCTTGCCTGTGTTTCTACTGCCCAATTTTCCAATTCAGATAGCAATCCTTTTGGCAATCCTCTTGTGCAGCGGGGGTCCACCTGCAAAGCTCTTGCTGTTTTGAAGTCAGCTGGTACTCTTGAAAGGAAAGCAATGTTTTGTATTGGTGCAAGTCACCAATGTCTTTTTCAATTTCAGTATTCTTTGATCACCTTACAGACCATGATAGGCAGATCCCAGATGTTAGAGTTTTGCATGTAATATCTGTAATTTCACTACTAATATTTTATGTAGAAGTCAAGTTTGTTAAGTATTTATAAGAACAGCTGAGAAAGGGATGCAAATATTTCCTCTTTTTACGTATTTTTTCCAATGTGGTTTGAGGTTTGACAAGATTGGAAATAAACAACCAACCTCAGCTGCTGTAAAGACAGATCTTCACTGATCTAAAGGCAGCTACACTATTTTATACAAGCTGACTCCAGGCCCCACCTATCTGTTTACCTATTGAACATGGCACAGGCCATAGCAAATGAGAACTGCTCCCACAGTGCTTCATATGCCTCATCTAGTAGGTTATATCTGAAATCTTTCCACAAAGTCTAAGGGGAAAATCCTTCCCAGATGATGCTATGACCTTTTTATATGCTGCTCAGTGAACCATCTCCTGGAGAATTTCCTGGATGGGGTCTTTGGTTTTTTTGGTTTTGTTTTCCTGTCAAGAAAGGTCAGTCCTCCTGCACTGTGTTAACTTACCATTAGATTCATTGTTTCCCATCTCTTTGAAGCTGTGTTTGTTCTACTGTCACAAAACTCACTCACACCTGAGTTTTTCACCATTAAATAAAATAGCACTGATTTGTCTCCATATTGTGGCAATAAGAACCATGATGCTTCCTCCTGTGAGGGTTGAATGTCACAGCATGGTTGGTGAGCTCCTTCCCTGAGAGAGAGCCAATGCATGGTGCAGCTGATAGGGGCTCACAGGGCTGCTGCTGCACGTGCCCAGGTACCCCAGAACTCTGGCCTCTCCCAACACACTGACACTTGTATGTAAGATAATTTATGGAATCAGGCACGCAGGCACTCTTCTATAATTCAGGATTCAAGGAAAGTAGAAGGTTTAAAAAGGGTTTAAGTCAGATAATGAACTTCCTGTGCAATCCTATAAAAGAATACACAATGATGTCTTCGAAACCTTATTTTTAGTGGGGTTTTTTTCACATCCTTCAAGCTCACGTAGGCTGATGCAATATGCACATGAAATGTACTGGCAAGTAGCAGGAAATATCCCTTTATGATGATCCACAATAGGTGCAAATCATTCCAGCTCAGGGTCAAATAGCCTTGATGCAGAGAAAACTCTCGAAAACCACTCTTTTTGCTCTGGTGGTCCCTGATTTCTTAAGAAAAAGGACAGTCATTGCACACAATCAGCACACTAAGCTACACCAGGAAAGAAGGTTTGAATTACCAACTTTTTGTGTGTTTCAACACTAATCAACAAGAATTACAAGATTCACACAGAAGCCTTGGAGGTTTAATGAATTACTCCTGGTGACACTGGGGCTGCTACTTTGGACTGTTGTTAATAGCCAAAGTGTTTAATTTAAAATGTATGTATGTGGTGTAAGAAGACAGTCAATGCAATAAGGATGTACTCATCTGAAAAAGGATCATCAAAACAGGACACTCAGAAAGGGCAGGTGACACAAATAAAGAATTATTTCAAAAGTTATCAGCTCTTCTTCATTCTTAGTTGAAAGTAATTGTAGCAGTGACTCCCAAGGAGGCAAAGGCCAAGCTCAATACATTCACATTCACAGGCACCTCACCAAATTTACTTAATGCCAGTGGTTGAAGTGGTGACATTTTTAAACATAAAAGGCATACTGTTTACAGGCTTAGTGAAGTCAAACAGTTTCAGAAGTTGTTTAATGCTTCTGAGCTTCAGCTATGACCAGAAACATTACTCAGTATTTAAATCTTGCTATTCCTAACATTTTAGAGATGCTGTTTTACATTATGTGTATTTAACCTTCCACTCTGCAAGTGATTCACCACTTGGCAGGCCCATTAATAACAAGTATTAAAAAAATAATAATTTTTTATTCTGCTTCTTCCTGTTTTATTTAGGAACAGTCCATTAGGAAACATTTTTTTCTTTAAGGAGTGAAATTAAAAATAAGGCGTAAATTGTATTAACCTGAATATGAACCTTTTCTTTCTTATCGTGGTGTGCTTGCATCTCAAGCTACAAATCTCATCAAAATCTATGCAGTCATACTTCCCAAAGAGATGGCCAAAAGCAGTAGGTTTAAAATTAAACAAGATAAATTTATGTATTTGCGTTCAAGTCACTTGAGAGCTGAAGATTTATTTCAGAGGAGGAACAGGAACTGCAGAATTAGTTCTACAGTGCAAATTGTCTTTCCAGCCCAACTGAAATTACCATTTTATGGATTTTTTTTTCCTGAATTTCAGGTACAGGGAAGTTTTGTACATAGGAGCAAAAGCTGAGCAATTGGCAGTCATTTGTCTCTGTAGGCTGAGCTCAGAGGACTAACAAGGTGCAGCAGCCAAATCATTGAAGCACGGCCCAGGATGCCAGTACTGTCTTCCTGGATGTTTCATAATGATTTTCAAAGCACAGATACCTCTAATACCTACCAGAACTCCCCAGGGTACTGTGGTGAAGTCTGGTCTAGAAAGAGACACAACTAATTGGACAGAGATTGCAAAAGCACTCAGACGTGGGGGGCTCTCTGCCCTAACCCACATCAAGCAAGGTAAAGAAAATATCAAACAGGGAATTGTGTAGTGGGAATGTGTAGTGGGAACGTGTAGTGGGAAGAAAATAAGCATATGTTTTGGTCAATAATTTATAGAAGATTCACATTACATCTAGTCAAGGTCTGGATGTCTCCTTCTCTCGCATTCATGTGAAATTATTTTATTTACTACTCAACTTAACCTAGAAAAGCACTTCTCTCATTACCTAAAGCCCTGGCAATTGCCCCTGATTTTTCAAAACTGGTTTAAATTACAGTTTTATTACCTGTCCATGATGTAGGAAAGGGCATAAGAGAAGTATTGACATGTTGAGCTGTTGTGTGCTTTGCAACTCCCTTTAGGGCCCAGGAGCAGAAATGAATGGAGGTGAAGAAGGGAGCAGTGATCTGCCCAGCACTCCTTCTGATAGGAAATGGGGTCAGGGCTTCTTGTACTGCATGCTTACTCAGTGCCTTACAAAACAACCCATGGGCCTGAGGGTGGGACTTTCAGCAGTGCTGAAATTTCAAGAGAAGAGAAGCTTTTTTTAATTATTTCACTGAACCATCTATTACAATCGGTGGTGAAAGATAATAATAATTTCATAGAATTGTCTCTTACAATCAGAGACGTTTCAAATAAAGCTCCAGCTGAGATCCAGATCACAGAGATGTGCATTTTATCTTCTTTACAGATCTTGTAATCGGAAACCACTGTGATCATGTAGCCTGACTTTCAAAACAAAAATTACCTACTACTCATTCCCATATCGATGACATCTACCAAAACTTCATACATTAAGAAATGGTAATTTGCCAGTGAATTATTGACCTCAGCTTATCAGGGTGGGATAGAACACCGGTCAAGAATGCTAAGATATTATATTCCAAAACATAGATAATAAGAGCATCTGAGAGCTCTAAGCGTGTGTTACAATGTTTTACTTTACCAAATGGAAAAGAGAGGATGCTTTTAAAAACATATATTTCATTCTTTTAATTTTCTTTCTCTTTGGACTGACTCGTCTCAGCCCATTTGAACTGGAAAAAAAAAAGATGAATAAAGCTTGATGAGGCAGGGATTCCTGCAGAGACAAGGTGATTATGAAAAAAGTCAAGCGAAAAAAACCCAGAATCAAAAGAGATTAAAGAAATTACTTCAACCAAACTGTCCAAATCATATTAAGGCCTGATCCTACAACTTCTCACTCACAGTAGGTTTCTGAGCTTTTATACCACTTGGAGGCATGCAAAACATGGTGGATTGAGGAATTTAGAAGATTTCTTCTCCTATCCCCATGGTGGACATCTGGAAATGATAGTGAGAGAACAAGGAGCATCAGTATCACAGCTAACCATCTTTGTGTATAGGATAAAACCTAATTTTTTTTCATTTCAATTGTATCTATTTGTTAATACTTTTGAGATACTGATATATATAAAAATATATATTTATAAATAGCAAACAAATGCTGTTTCTTTCTTTCTTTTTTGCAAGATACTATGAACAAGTTACTTTTGCCATGCACATGTTATAGCAGATGGTGAGTATTAACAGCCCTACAGTTCTCACAGGGATAGTAAGCATAGTCATGTGTACATCAAACCGTGGTTTACTTTGAATGTAACAAAAGAGTCTGTATAACTAATCTTCCACCCCTTTTGAGAAATGGAAATATTATCTTCCATCCAGTTATGTGAAGAATGCAGAGCTTTTGGGTTCTGCATTGCTAAAATGAAGGTGTAAAAGAAGTGCAGTGAACTCCTTCACATAGAACAAAAATTACCATTTAACAGAACACTATGCCTGAACTCAGGGCAACATCCCCAAAAGTTCAAGTAGCTGCCCTGAAACTCACTGTTTAAGAAAACCAGAAATGCTAAGATTGCCCATAAGTCCTCAAAACATATTTTAAAAAATAGCCTGCTAATACAGCTTTTTAATATCAAGGGCTACTTGAGGCATTTGAATGGTCTTCATACTTGGCATTTTATTAATGCAAAAGCTCTTGGAAGGATGAAAATGTTTTGAAGTAGCGTGCTATTTCCATAAAATATAGATTCAGCTAATAGGTCTAAACAAATCTTTTCTCCTATTCGATATAAAACATTGTCACTGAGGTAAAAGCAGATGATTGTGGTGATGCAATGTTTTTATTGTATTTTGTATGCTCTTCGTACCCTAATGGTTCGTCTCTACCTTCCCCCCTTCTATTACCAGTTGGCTTGCCCCAGGTTCAAGTGGCTCCCCCAGTTCTCCCAAAAAAGGTTATCCCCTCCCTTTGTTCTGGCACCTTCCCTATCAATCACCCAAACCCCTCCTGGAGTTCTGGATTGTTGTGTGTCTGTCACCCAAGCCCTCCCTAATTACCCTTATGTGGTCCCCGTCAATCCCCCGAGACCCTGCCCCCTCAGATACCTCCCCTCTTGGAAATCCCCGAAACCTCGACGTCCCATTGGGGCATGTGACCCCTCTCCCTCCACCCACCAAGACCATTGGACCAGATGTGAGTCCTTCCATCCAGCGTCCCTCCCTCCTGATCCGCCTATTGGTCCCTAGTTGGGTTACTCCCCTTGTTCAACCTCCCTTTATAAGGTGTAGGAACACTGCAACTGTTGCTTGCTCACCGTGGATCCCCTTCAATAAACTTGGGTTACCCCCCAGTGGCAAGCCTCCCTGGTACTTTTTATCTTTCCCTGAGTGGAGGGCTGCTGACTGCCACGTGCCTGGGGCCTTCGCTCCCCTGGGCAGAGCAGAGGCTTCAGAGGAGCAGCCTTAAAGCTCCGTGCCTCCAGCTGCTCCCCACTCCTGCCGCACACTGCTGGAGCTGGCCTGGGCAGTGGACAGCAGCGGTCACTGCGACAATGATAAACTCAGACAAACTTCAATTCACAACCAAAACCGTGGCCCGAACTGACAAACGGGCAACCATGATGATGCTGCAATGACTTCTCACAGGTTCCAGGAGGTCTCCATGCTCCTCCCACAAGTACGCCACAGAACTTAAGCAAAGGATTCTTGAAATGATGTGAAAATTATATTGCTCACTGCAATACATTACTTTTTCCTTAAGAAGGAGGTTAAATAATCTGAAACGGAAGCAATTAAGAGGAATGTCTGCTTTCTCATCTTTAAGGTTTCAGTACATCATAGACATAATGGATATTAATCTTAGAGACTTAATTCTTACCTTGTTTACCACAAAAAAACCCATGGGCCACTTCACTTAAATACTTGGATTTCTACCAAGGATATCAAATTCATTTCCAGTTATCACTGTTGTAGGTCTCCAATATCTTGCAAGTCTCCAATATCTTGCAACATGTGGGACTGGGGCCAAAACGAAAACATTATTCACCCAGTCCTGGAACCAGAGCTGGTGTATGGGTACCAACCTGTGCTATTCTATATAAATGTGCCCCTTTGGGCTGCCATAAGTTTCTTGACATGTGTCTCTTGTATGACATATGGCCTGTATAAACCTTTCCCAAGGACTAGGGCACTTCATAAGCCAAATATTTGCCAGTGACAGTATTTTGTGTCAGTGTGGACATCAAAATTAGATGTGGCAAGACACTGCAGTTTGGCTTAAGTTTGGGTTTCACTTCATGAGCTGCTCTGCTCTCAGCCGTGTTGAGGACACTGGTACACATTTTACACAGAAACACAGTAAGGACCTACTCACACTCTTGCATCTGGTTGTGGAGGGGAACAGGAGGCATTAGTGATGAAAATATCCCAGAACATGTTCCTAATGCCCACAGACATGAGAACACTGTTCCAGGTACCAAAATGAATCTGCCATAAAATTTCACTGACACTTACAAATTTCTATCAGTGCAGTGTAATGTGGTCCCATGTGTCTCTTTTCCCAAAAAACAAAAGGAAAGTTTGGTAGAAACGGTCTGTGGCAGTTATCAGTTCAGAAGATGGCAGCATTAAAGGGCTTTGTACTTTCATTGGCTCAACAAACAAAAGATTCCGTTTAAGTTTCATGGGAGCGCTGGGTTATCAGTCCAAAGCTGAATTAAATTAGAAGTGATTGGGAACTGTTACCATCTGTTGAGTGTGTGGTGGCTCATGCAACATGAGTTAATAGACTTTAGCAGACAGATGGGCAGAAATGTGCAGGCCTTAGTCATTCAACACCCTTGTTAGCAATCTGAACAGAGAGATCAGGAACACGGACGGCATAGGAGTGAATTTCTTTCTTTTCCCCTGATAAAAACCCCTCCATCATGTTTTTGGCCTTTTCCAAGGATGTTTCTACAACTGCTTCCTCTGTTATATATTTTGTGTGGTTGAGAAAAGCATTGTTCTTCCCAGGTGCTGCCAATCTTGGTCTGTCTCTTGCTCTAAAATAAAATTTTAAAAAAACCAAACTAAGCCACATTTCTGTTCATGACTTCAGGTGTTAAAACCCACACAATTTTTTTCACTGACTGAATGTCACAGCAGTTAAATAATTGTGATGTGGAAAAACACTGCCATAAATCATAACAGCTATAATTTAACAGTCTCTCTTTTCCCTCTTTCCTCCTTCCCATCACAGGATTCCAGGCCTAAAGTCACTGATTTTCCCACAATACGAAGAAACTTCAACCAGTACTGACAAGGAAACTGTTGTTTAATGGACAACTGCACTGAAAATTAATATATTTCCTGTAATGACTGCTTAATTGTAAGGAATATTTATTACCTATCTTACTTCACACTCAGAAAAATCCCTTCCCTGTGCTACTTAGGCTAAAGAAAATAAACTGTTTTATGCAAGAAAAGAGGAAAAGAGAATAGAGCACTGCAGGGGGATTACAGAGGCAGCAGTGCAGGTCTGTAGTTAATCCCACCTACTGTGTTCTCTTTCCCTATCTGTGCGTCAATTTCCCCACTGCAATTGGCAACCCTTAGTCCACACCAGCCACCACCAATCTCCCAGAGCCAATGCCGTATCTTTTCAGTTTCCAAATATCTCGTCAGTTATTTGTATTTAATCATGCCTCAAATTAGACTGCAAGATTTTGGAGTAAGGGGATTACCTTTTAAACCTCAAAACATTTACTACATATTCAGAAGCATATACACATATATAGTTTCATAAAAAATTCAACATCAGAGAAATGTCAAGATTTTGAAATCAGTCACTCAGCATTACAAAATGGCTTCACATCTTTTGCATACCCATATTTTTTCATCAAGTCCAGCTTTCATGGATTCTGTGTCTGTACTTTAGAACCAGAAAATCTGGTCTTTTCCTGAAATTCTTTTTCTTTCCTTATACTAAAAGTGTGTATAGTAGGTACACCAAAACCCAAACATGATAAGAGTAATTGAAAACTTCAGCACTATGCATAAAACAAAGGCACAGCTTCAATAATTCCTTACAAAATTTTCACGTGCAAATTGGCTCTGTATTTGTGACCGAAACAACTCTCAAGGCAGTGCAATCAGAAGAAAACATGACACATTATCAATGTACTAGACCTTTAAACTGGAATTATAGAATCTTCCAATGTATCTAAAATAAAACATTTATTTCATTGAAATAACATATCTTACTAAATGACCAGAATAAAACATATGTTGTCTACCAGTTGAGTAAGGTAATACAAAATAATATGTAAGTTTTAAAAAACAACAGAAGACCCTGGGATAATGGTTTTAAAGTATCTCTGAGGACTCCTGCTTTCTGGGAGGTGGGTAACAGAATGCAAGAGATCAGGATGAACTGTAGTAGAACAGAGTGCAGTGGCTGGCTGAACAGCTTCCAAAGGCACAGCTTTATAGAGAATACTGAGTATGTCTGCACATGTTCAAGAAAGTGCAACACGAAATAGCACTCATGCAGGTGACAGATGAATGAACTAATGTCCCATCATGGTGCTCAGAGCTCATGAAC
This sequence comes from Corvus kubaryi, assembly GCF_017639235.1. Taxonomy (NCBI): domain Eukaryota; kingdom Metazoa; phylum Chordata; class Aves; order Passeriformes; family Corvidae; genus Corvus; species Corvus kubaryi. Next base: position 1,447,119 of record NW_024581134.1, on the reverse strand, counting down.
TAACCATCCTTCATCTGAAATCTAAAACAAAAGCACAGGCTGGTTATGCTCTTTAATCTCAATAGTACTTGTCTCTAAAGGAAAGCCTTAGCCCATAAAGCTCAAGCCAGATCCCACTCTGAGTAATTATATTCTGCCTACAGTAATTATGTTCCCTTCGCAGTTTCACATGGAATAATGTCCACCCACTTGCTGCACCAAATTATTTTATTGTTGTGCAGTTGGCTGTGAGTAGCTGAAGATTTTCTGGAGCGGGAGAGGTAACCTGGGGCCAGGGAGAGGTGCTGTGTGTGTGCATGGGGGGCAAACCCCTGCCCAGCTGAGTGACCCAGAGCCTGCACTGGGGCAGGACACTCTGCTGGAGGAAGGGTTACCCTACCTGAGCCCACAGGATGTCTTCATTGCAGATAATCCAATTTATCAGTATCTCCCTACGTGCTGTGGGATCTTACAAATAGAAAGGCATCCTATGCAAAGTGCAATGAGGTCAGTAGCTCTCATTAAATGCAGCAGCACATTCCTGTGTTGTACAGAGCAATAAGAGACACAGCACTAAATATACAGAAAACTTGAAAACACACCAGAAGATTTCCTTCTCTATTCCTGATGTGGATTTCCATTGCTATTAAAGGTTTAGACAGGAGCAATTGAAATTAATGGATGTTTTTCCGTGGACTTCAGAGCAACCTTAAGTGCTGTCATTCTGCTTCATGAATTTCATATAGTCTGAAAAAGCCTCAGCTGAAGCATTGCATCAACATGAAATTCAGGAAGTGCATTAAACATAAACCCTAAAAGGATGCTACCATTCTGCTTCAGCAGAAATGCAATTCAGTGGAAGCTGACTGCCTGGACAGTGCAAGTATGGGTTAATAGAACTGTGTGTGTAATTAGCAACAACTCTGTTTTCCACGAAGGAAAAACAGCACCTGTTCTTCTGCTGGCACTTCCTGAGTAAGGAGGTTTTTAAACATCATAAAGAAAGAGAAGAAATCTTTCACTCAGAAAATGGTCAGGTACGTGTAATAAGGACTCCCTAAGCATCACTTTGTAAAATGCAGCACTGACTGGCCTGTTGCAGAGTAACCCATGAGCTCCTTCCAGTGCTTTCCTGAACAGCACTTGGACACAAATCACGTAGAGGATCCACATTTTAAGGACACGCTGAATGCATCATCTCACTCACTATTACAGCTAACTCAGTAACTCTGTCCTCTTACTTCTCATGTTCCTCAACAGCTTGTGTCAATCCACTCACAGGTTTCTGCCTTGCTTTTACAACTCTGATTGATGCTTTGAGCCCTGTTTGCCTAACTACTAGCTACTCATAAGAAGAGCTCTGCATTATCTTTCAGTATGCACTGAAATATTTTGGTTTATCCTTGAAAAGCACTACAGAACTTCTAAAATTATGCAGATAAATATATATATATAACAAGCCTGAATTTGACATTTAACTGTCTGTAATTGATTTTGTACAATTAAAACATGTTCCTTGCTCTGTTCATTACGTCTAGTAAGCTATATCTGACCAATTATAATATCTTAGTTTGCTCCTGTTTTTTCAGTGCTTGCTGCAAGCTGAGGTGGTTTTTTTTAAAGTAATCAGTGTATAATGAGCCAGACTGAATTCAGTGGGGCCCAAGTATTCAGATCTAACCCCATGGTTTAGCACCACCTAGGTGTAAGTATCCTCCATGTGTGTATTCAATCCATCAGCAAAAGTTTTCATTCGCTTTTGTCCCAAGATTTTTTTGCTGCTGATGAACAGAGGTCTGCATCTGTCTATTGTGTTGATGGGATCCAAGAATAAAGTCTAATTTTAGTAGTTCAAGATAACAAGACAGAAATCAGCCAAAGCTGAATAAGAAGCTGAGTAGTAGATACAAGCAAAAAAGAGATGCAAAAAAGAGAATCACATGAATCAGATCTATTTATTATTTCAGCAGCTGCCTGCAATTTACCACTATGAATAATAACTCAATCACAAAATCTAAGTAGTCAAGATTTTTTATTAAATAGTACCTATCACACGGTACTGAATATTATTCTATTACAATTAGTAGCCCTTCTAAGACATTATAAAGTCCCTCTATAGACATTGACCATTCTGGATACAGAGGAGCCATGGAATGGAAAGATGATGCTTATATAATGATAATACATTATATCAATACATAGATGAATACATCTAAGTAAACCATGCTCAATCCTCTAAGGGAAGGAAAATTTTTGATTTGGTTTGGGTTTTTGGGGTTTTTTTGTCGGGCGCTACAATCTGATGAAACTCCAGCATCAGACCAAACTGGGGCAATGAGAGACAAACCATGAAAAAGTAGACAGGGCATGATTTGACAAAATATTTTCTATCTTCAGGGAAAGGCATAAAAAATTATCACAACCACTGGTTTAGTCTGCTTTTCAAACTGATGTCTTTAACATGTAAACAAGACATGGCAGAGGGAAAACACAGCACTTTTATTGTGAGATAATGGACACTAGTTTATTCTTCATCCCTTGTTTTTCTTCTTTTAAACTTCTTCATCTAAATCACCAGCTGGCTTCCTCCCTTTTTCCTGTTTCTTGTACTCCTGTTTTTTCAAGGCTATTAATATTCAGAGTAGTTGATCTGCTCTTCTGTCTTGCAGTGGGACTTCAACAGTGGCTGCTGGGCCATGCTCTTGCTGCCCTTTTGTAAACTGCACACTGATCAAAATTCCCATCTCCCATGGTGACCTTCTACACTAGTTAAGAGCCTGCATTAAATTGGTCTATTTGCCACTGTAAGTTTTCCATATTGCTTCAGCCAGCACTTCTTATAGATTCTTGTGGTGTGCCAGTAGCAGGCAGGGAGCTGACCTGTTTCTCTCCTTCTTCAAGTGTTTTAAATGAAGCTCTTTGACCATGGGCACCACAACAGTATGGGATGTACAGGAGCCTCCTCATTTCCTGGCTCTGTTTCTCTGCAGGGTCTGTGGCCTGAGCCTCAAAGATGAGTCTTAGTGCCCATAAGCTGATGGACACTCATCAGCTAATAGAATTTGGAGACAGAATTTACATGTATTCCTGAAATACATTGTGAATATAATCTCCATATAAGCCTCTTACAGCTTTCAACATCTGCTCTGTTGACTGACACTTTCCCCGATGCCGTGTGCTTCCCCCATAAATCTCTGACTCGGTTCTTAATGAAGAAGTGAAACTGATGTCTTTTAGTGCTGGTTGTGTACTGTAAAAGGGTGTTTATACAAAGGAACGTTATTTTGTATTTTAAGACTACTTGTTTGCCAAGAGTATTTGGTGGTTTTCCCTTACCTGAAGACACAAACCCATCCCTTTTCCTGACTGCAGTCGTTTTTGCTACTGTAAAGGGCTTCCAAAAAAATTCTGACCTCACTCAGCACACAGAAGAATTACATTGACTCCAGCATGGTCAGGGTTTCAGGCTTGCTCTCCAGATTATTTGTGACATAACTGTTTTGCAGGCAGTAATAGGATAAGCATCCACATTGGCTAAGCATTAACCACATTAGTTATGTTTGCAACGCATATTAATTCTTAGAAAAGAGACATGATGTCAACAAAAAAAAACTGTTTGTGAAAAATGAGCGAAGAACATGATTCAGAAAAACCCCTTCCCAGCAGAAGATTTTTATTTGCTGGTTACTTATATTTAGGGACTGCTGCCAGTGCATACAGACCTTCTCGTAGAGCATTTTTTGACTGATTCTTTAAATTCGCCAATATCCAGAGAACGGATTTTTAAAGCAGCTATTTTGCAACTGGTTTCTGCTTTGCCTTTCTTGACAGGTAGGACATTTCTTCCAGTGTCCTTTCTTAGTCTTTCTACTTCTGAAAGTGATGGCATGTTACCAAATGTGTCTTTCCACATGGCTGCACATCAAAGCACTTAACTAACATGTATGTTGTGCCCAAAGTTATGAGGAAAAAAATTGTTATTTAATGTATTAAAGTCATAAAAGTTTTTACAGAAGGTTTCATTATGAGAAAGGCTTCCCAGCTGAATCCTATCATCTCTGGAAACAGAACAAGCAAGAAGAATTAAACACCTTCAGTAACAGATTTTGGGTTGTGTCTTTTCCTTTAGCCCTCTGGTTGGACCATTGGACTCCTGTGTTTCCCAGCATTTCAGCTGTTTCCCAGCTCTGGGAATGCCATGGCACACGTACCTATAGGACTTAAAACACACTTGTGTCTGCCCAGATTCAGCAGCAGCTGTTTGAAGAGATGTAAGATCATTTTAACAAAAAGAAGAAAAAAGGATCCAGTGTTTATTTACCCACAAGTTTACAGTAAGCAGCAACTGTGGCCCACATCACAAAGAGCTGAATAATCTGGTTTTAGGTAAACTTTGCCTTTTCTGGGACAGCTGAGGAGAGTCAGCGGGGCTGGTTCGAGTAGGGCTTTCCTGTCACACAGGTGGGGACAGGAGGCTGTCTCAGCTCTGCCCTCTCCTTCCCACTGGGATAAACATGGGAACTGAGTAAAAAACACAGAAAGGAAGAGAGGCTTGCCTCTGGATATGATAGGTCAAGTTCTCAATACTTTTATTTCCATCTCTGTAGCATTGTCCATGTAAAACAGCAGGTGTTTGAGCCTGTACCAAATTTCTATTGAGCAAATTTATAAAGGATTGGGACACTTCACATTTTTTCTGCCAACTCTGGTGCATGACTCAGCATAGCACAAACCCAGCTCACATCTAAGCTGCCATTGCTGTCACAGAGATACAGCAATCACCACCAGCGCAGGGGTTTTATCCCTCACAGCATCTGCAATTTATGCAGGAATTATATACAGGCTGCAGCAAGTATTTACAAAACTGGAGATGATAACACTATCTTTAGGGTCACAAATCTGAGCTTTTCTTCACAGCTAGGGAGCTACAAAATAACCTTAAAAAAAGTGCATAATTGTGAACACTCGAACTACAACCCCCAAATATTCAGATGCTGTAGCTTGGAGTACAACACCAAATATTATGAGAGTCATGATAAAAACACAAGAATTGGCAACACTGGAACTGTGGCAGCGCATTAAATGGTAGCATTTTGTAGTCAGGCATGTGGCATTGTTAAACATCCCACCCCCAGGCCCTGAACTCTTGGCCGGTGGCATCCCGCAGAGCGCAGGGACCGCCCGGCACGGCGGGGACACACCGCGGTACACGGGCATGGCAGCGCCAAGGAAAGAGCTGGAATTAACTCGCTCGGACAGAGGCTGTGCCAGCACTGCCACTGCCCGGCCTGGGCGGCATATGTCAAATCAGGGCAGAGCTGGTCACTGAACCACGCGGGCAGCTGCTCTGCCTTCCCATCCTCTGTTTCACACGGATTAACAGCCCAGGATTACTAGAGTGGCTGTTTAGAGGTATGTACTCACTGAAGTGCAGCTCAAATAAAATTGTTTTAAACATTTGTCTTCCCAGCTTGTGTGTTTGTCAAAAAGCATCTTCATTAAGTGATCTAAAAGCAAAACCAGATTCTACAGAAATGAGGAATTTGGCACAAAATCCAGGGAAAAGTTAAGAGCTAAGGAGACTGAAATCAGTCAAGTTGTACTAACAGAAACTGTTCTTCATGTGTATTGGTAAAGTGCTTCTCTGAAGAAGCCTTTTTATTTGCTTTTTATTCTTTGATAATCTTCACAACAGAGAAATGCAAGATTTGAAGCTGTGCATGTGCACAGAGCAGATCAGATGCTCGGTCGGTACAAATCCCTGACGTCAGTGGAGTTCTGCTGATACACCCCAGCTACATGTCTGCACTAATATATCTGCAGGCCACTCATGTGAGAAGGCTGCTTTTCCCTGTTTGCCCACAAATGCCTACAGCTGCCCACAGATGACCTCCCAGTGCAGGAGTCAGTCCCACCGAGGTACCTGTGCATCCGTTCGAGCCCCTTCTGAGCCCTTTCACAGGTGTGATGATGGTCAGCCCACTTACGGTCTGTGAGCCAAAAATTCAGTGGGATTTAAACAGGTTTACACACTTCCAGAAACACAAGAGGGCTAAAATAACATGTTCTCTCTGAGCTCAGTTACTGGTAACCACTCAGGGCTTAAGGAGAATTTTTTCCTCCTAGCCAGTTTATTCTGTAAGATATTTTATCATGAGGTCCCCTCACATACATGGGGGTGGCCACCTCTGAAGGAAGGATTACAAACTCACTAGCCCTTCAAGTATGATCTAATATGACAATTCCAACATTTCTATCAAATATTGAGTGGTGGAGAGCAAGAACAGTGTACAAGTACCTCTCTTCTAGTCATTTATTCTTTCTAATGGATCCTGGGGATAATGAATACTTTAGCATCTGTTTATAATAGATAAATGTTCTACAATAGTGCCTCTCACTAAGAAAACATGATTTTAACTATGTAAGAGATTAAAAATAGCTAGAGAAATATTGTGACAGATGGTGCTGTTCATGCTGCCTTAACATTTGGGCATGTTCTGTCTAATGTTTCTTTCATTCTCCTGATTCAGAACAGTAAATCCAATTAAATTAAGCATGTTGTAACATTTCTGACATTTTTTTTTCTTGTTTTGTTCCTTCTTTTGCTGATGAAATCAGTCTGAATTTAATGCTCAGTTTACATGAGGAAAACGAGGGCAGGGGAGTAATATACTCTGAGCAGACATTATGAAGATTTTTCTGCCACACCGTGAACTACTGCAGAGGGGCCGGCACATACTTCAGGCTCTGTGTTTTTTCAGCCCTCTACCTCTTGAGGAAATGCAGTGAATTGTGTTAAATATGTGATGATTTTACTTAGGGGATATAGCTAATATTTCCCAGAGGGATAGAGAGCTATATGACACTGGATTTACATAATATTCCTGTGGTTTTCCCCATTTTGGAGGTCTTATGCTGGCCTCTTTGAAAGGTACAGGAGAGATGATAGCCTGTTCCCAAATTTCTGTGCAAGCTGAGTTAAGCACAGTCAGACTCAGGTGTACCATCAGCAAATGTTTTGACCATGTGTGTCACAGGATTTTAACAGACATGAACTTTAATTGCTTCTATCAGCCTTAAAATATTGCCTTTCCTTTTTTTCTTTTCCGACCAATTTTATGTTTCTGGTGGAGGAAGGAGGACATATCCTAAAGCTCCATGTCAGTGTGCTATAGCTCTCATTGTTTGTGGAACCAGACACAGCCTCTCCCTCTCAGAAACGTCTCTGTTTCACAGGAGTGAGGCTCCACCAGAGAAGCACCAAAGGCTGGAAGGACACTGCTGCCACCCTCAACCTGCCTTTGGTAATTGCTCAGGCGTGAACCAGGTGTTAGCAGCCCAAAAGTCCCTCTTACACCTTTTGAAGACAATCAACTTCTCCGTTTAATTTACCAAATTAATTCAATTTCAGCCTATTTTAGCTATTTTTGGACTGCATGAATATTAATTATTATAAACTTTGTACAGACAATTACATCAGATGTAAACCATTGTCCAAGATTGGATCCAGCTGCATCCAGGCTCCATAAGGATTCTAGAAGTTTTAGGGGGTCCTGTCTGAAACTCATGACTCAGTGTGAAGGTCTTCCTTATCTTTTGCATCTCTGGTCTCTGTTGAACCATTCTAACTCAATTTTCATGCAGTAATTAATAAAGTGAACTTTGCCATCACACTTACTAAATCTTGTCAAACCACTGTTAAACTGTGTTAAATTCCAGCTAATTAATTGAACTATGACAAATTATTATTTTACCTCAATAAAAGATACTGTTGCTTCTTTTCTTTGAGTGGGTTGCATTCCACTCATCCATTACAAATTGGGATAGGTGGCAGGATCCTAAATCAGGATTCACTTCCCAGCCTGGCAGGGGCTTTTAAAGAAAACTCCAGTCCTGCTCTTTCTCAGTATGAACAATGGTCTTTGCTTTACATCTTACATAGGTTCTTTCCTATATGTTTTGGAAAGGGGAAGGGTAGGAGGAATCTGAATTCTTCTCATTCAGACTCACAGGCTGGCACCAGACAAGTCTGCAGGTGGGAGCTGTGCATAAAGATCTTAATGCATTACATTTTATTTCCATATTTCAGCTCTATCAATATGGTTTTTCCATGGGCATGGGCATGTAATTCTTTGTCATGCCATTGAACTCCCTCTCCTTTGAACTAATCCCACAGATGTCTAGTGGACTCCTAGTTAAGTTAATGCTTTCTCCAGCTGGTGCCTTAATGCTGGAAAGTGGAAACTACCTCTCTGCAGAAAAGGAAATGTCTCACTGTGATTGAGTCTGGCTGTGAGAGGTGCTGAGGCCTGAGCAGCAGGCCTCAGCCAGAGCTGACCTACAAGATGAATCCTTGGCACTGTGTGATTAACACCATCAGTATTATTTGGCTAAAAATAGATGACAAAGACACTCATGCTAGCTCTGTATAACCTTGTGTAGCTATCTGCAAGTAATGTATCATTTTAAGAAACTTTCTCAACTGACATGAATAGGAGCTTGTTTGTAGGATATGTTAGGGGAAAACCCCCCTAGCCGAGGCCTGGGCTCTGGCGAAGCCCTGGCCCTGGCTGGTTGGGAAGTGGGCCATCAGATCCAGGAGTTTCTGTGCTAAAAATATAATCAAGTCACTTTGTCTTTCTGATTTGTGCCAATAAAAGCTGGACCCACTTTTGGGCCCATTGGAGACCTCACCTGTGGGTGGATGCACAGTGTAGGATTTTTCCAGTTGCTGGGAAGGGTTCTCCAGGTCCTTGCTGCGAAATGGGGCTCCCCAGTGACTGTGGATCTGGATGATGATGACATATTTAAGCAATTAGTGATGTATCTTTCTCAACCACTATCCTTTCTCTCATACAGTAATGATTAGGTACATTACCTTGCTTATTTTTTCTTGTTGCTAAAGCCAAGAACGTAGCTTTATTGGGTGTATCGTTTTACTTTTGTGTTGTCTTTATATTCATAGTAAAATAAGAGCATTCTTTCCATTGGTGTCTGTGTTCTTTGAATCGCCCCTGTCAATTGGTAGAACACTGTGTAAAGCACTTGCTGCCTGCACCTTTTCATATGAAGAAATTCAGAGAAATCTACAGACACAACAGAGCACAGTCTGTGCTTAGTGCTGTCCCTGAGTGGCCCCATGGACTGGCAACACCCAACCTCCCTCTCATACCCGAGTCCTGCAGGTCTGCCTGAGGCCACAGGCTGCAGTGTTCATGGGCAGGTGATCAGAAACTCAGCCTGAAGGCAACAGCTGCAATTTCCAGTGAATATCACTACTATAAAGTTACATATGAACACACTTTGGCCACTTCAGTAATTTTTAAGTATTTTGTCTCTACCACTCCCAGAGGAGAGTGAAATTTCATTCTGTTACTTGAAGACTCCCAGAGGAGAGTGAAATTTCATTCTGTTACTTGAAGAAGTGAAAAAATAAGCAATAAATCATTTCCACAGACAAGAAACAATCCTGCATCTTTAACTTCAGCTTTGGTCCCTAAATGTGTCCAGTTCCCTTTATAAGAAAGTAGCAGTCAGCAAGAGTGAGGTTCCTCTGTTTGTTATTAGAAGAATTGCAGCTGAAAACTTGGTAACCTGGTAACCACATGAAAATTAAGCTTAAATTGTATTGTAACTGAATCACCTTCACTTTCTGTCTTTCTGCTAGGTTCATTTATGTATGTGTTCCTTAATAGACTGAGAGCAGAACACCTCAGAAAACTTCTTTCTTAAAACTTGCAAAACCCAAAGAAAAGGAGGGGAGTTAGGCTTAAAAAAGATTCAGTTAAGTATTTTTCTTTGCTATTGCTATTGCAGAAATTCATTATTCACCAGACTTCCAAGATATTTCTGTGGTATTTCCATGCAGCAGATTCTGTCTTATTCTATGAAATTTTAAAAAAGGAAAGTAACCTGAAAAATCTAAAAATATGTGATCACCTTTATATTAACATGAAATTATTTCAAGTGAATACAAACTGCTTTCATCCCTCTATCCCTTTCTACATTTTGTGTGTTTTCATTTTTCTTCCCTGTATTGCTTTTGGAGGAAGAGGTAGCTTATTTTTTTTAATTTTATAGATGATTTGCTTCTGGGTTTGTCTGCCCGTTGTACCTTTCCTGGTGATTTGGCAGGATTGAGCTTCTATAACATGAGAGGTTAATGATTTCTGGATAATGAAAGGAATGATGAGGCTAATGAAAGGAAGAGTGATGCATGAGCAGAGAGCCATGAAAGAAGAGGCAGGTACAAAGGATCACAGGGCTATGGGATGTCCCATAAGAGTCTAGGGAAGTTAGCCATCCTGCCTTCCTGAAGGGAAACAACATAGAATCATAGAACTAAGAATTCTTCTGGCTGCCAGGTCACACTATTGACTCATATTCAACTTGCCATGAACACAAACCCCCAAGGTTTGCAGGGGGGAGACAAGAATGTATCTCTGCCCTGAACTAGAGCGAACTCCTCAGCATTGCTCCTGCAGAAACCCCAAATTCCTGTCCCTCTCAGGCAGAGCTGCAGCCAGAAGAGCTTCTGCCACTCTGCTCTGCCTGTGAATTTTCAGTTAATACTGGATCATAGAGAATTCTCAGCTGGGCTGCGAAGCTGAAGCCCCTGCTTATCCTTGCTTCTCCTCTGTGCCCTGGCTTTCCCTTCAGCAGCCACTGCCTCCCTGGCCCAGGGAGCACTCCTGGGGCAAGGGCAGGCATCCCATCGTGTGCTCCAGACAGCCCCTGAGACACAGAGCTTGAGATCTGGAAACTCATAATAGCCCCTATTCTGCCAAAGGCTTTTCAGTTTGCTCAACTACTGATAATAGCTGAAAACATTTTCTCACTACATATGTGTGTTCTTTCCTTACCCTCTCCTGTACCTCTGGCTTCAGAAGCAAAGATGTTGTGACTGGTACCCTAACATGTGTTCTTTGAATAATTACCTTTCTGGGCAGTGTGGATCTGGGGAAACAGCCGTGTCTCACCCAGCCACTCACACATTTTCCTGAATAAAACCTTCAGTCTGAGAGAGTATTTTGCATAAGCAGAATTAATCGGCTTGGTCCTGCTCTTGTGGTCATGGGGAGCTAAGCTCTTGCACAGATTTCATGCACTGTGCAGAAGCTTCACTATGAAAAAAACAATGAGAGAGAGCACACAGATAAAACTCTTTTAAAGAAGCAAATGTTGGACAGCAGATAAGCAGTAGTACCTTCCACTAACTGCTGTGCATGCTGCCAAACACTATTTTCTCAAAGCAGAAAAGCAGACCATTCCTTCTCTGAGTCTTTTGCTTTTAGGGATCCATTGTATTTTTCAACCATATTTCCCAATGGCTATACGTGCCAAACAAGTCAGCATCAATGATTTCAACCTCCCCACGGAGGGGTTCTTGGATTCTGAAAAATGCCAACGATTTTCTGGCAACCAAAAGTAATCAGGTATGGGAGACAGGGAGGAAGGAATATTTTCACTGAAGATCCAGTCAGGAGTATAGCTGTCCTTCTTTTTAATGGGATTTCCTTTGTAGTTGCTGAGATGTTTTGAAATCTGAAGCTTAATTATTACAAATACTGATGCAGAGCACACCTCTGTGACAAACAATTGTCAAAGCCATCGGCTTCTGCTGCCAATTTATTCAAAACATTAGGTGAAATAGATCCTCACATGTCTGAGTTATCGTCTCTTTGAAAAGGGTTCTTAAAAAAATAGATGTCAGGTTCTTGGTGAGTCTCATTATTTACTCCGGGCTACAATATCTGAAGGCAGATTTTGTATCTGACTGCTGCCACAGTGAGTGAAGTCAAAACATCCTGCTCTAGCTTTTGTTTACGTACCACAACCAGCTCCACAACCCTGTGTGGAACTTGAAACACAGCTAAAACCTGCTTAAATGTGTGCTCCCTGACATACTTTTCTTTCTCTAAGGTGGACTACAGCAGTGATCTTAACTGACAGAAAGAACGCTACCGTTAGGTTTGCAAACAGTGCCCATAAAGCAAAAGGAAATACTTATTTAGAAAACAAAAGTACTTAGAAAATTTGCCAACTAGTGCTTCAACAACTATCCATGGGGGTTCTGCAAGAAGGCATCTCAAATTTCACTCAGAACTTCTGCTTGGGGGAAAAAATCAGTTAAGGAGGAACTGAGCACTACTTCTACTCTGATGCCTTGTCTGGCACACTCTGAGCATGGTGAGGGATTTTTGGGAGGGGTGAGGCAGCTCATAACTGGAGCAAGGATTAGAGCTGAGGTGTGCTGCAACAAAGCGCCTCAAAGTGCTCTCACGTCCTTTCCCTGGGGTGCTCCAGCATTCCAAAGAACTTTTCCCTGGAGAACTGGTGCTTTCCTGTGGCTGGTGCCGGCCTCTCCCTGTACCTGACTGGAGCTCTTGGAGCTACTCCTCGGAGGCAGCTAAGGCTTGCCACCAACTCAGTTTGGAAACCAAGAAGAAATCTGATATTCCAAAGTGACTACATGAGATAAATTCACTGTCCTTCTAATACAAAGTTCAGTAGCCAATTATGATTTGATCTGCTTGCTTTTAACACATCAAGGAGCTGCTGCTCTCCCAGAGCAGAGGAGAGCTGTCAAGAGAAGAAGAAGTTTCTGTGCTGGCAACCACATTCCCTCAGCTGCTCCCAGTTCCTACTTGGCAGAGACACTGAGAGGGTTTGATCCTGCTAAGTGCCAGACAGAAGGGGAATGAGGAGTATGGACAGACAGATCCTGTCCTTGAACACACCAAAGGATTGTTCATTCAGTTGATTTTTCATTCCCACCTTTCTCTCTCACCTGCAGGTGACTGATGTTCTTGCTCCCACTTCAAATAAGTGTGTTAGTAACCTGATGTCATCCTGTGGATTGGTTTTCCAGTGGATAAGATGCAAATGAAGGATTCATTTTAAAGGGAGATAAAACCACACATGTTCTATTCTGTAGAATGGTCTTCCTAGGGAAATTAAAGGCTGTATGACTTGGACAAGGATTTCTCACTGTTTCCCTTTGAAAATGTAAGACTGGAACCAGGATTCTGCTACAAAATTTCATTCTTAGTGAGAGCAAGTTCCAGTGGGAAATGCTGTCTTTCATAATGTTTGTAATTTGGGGATGATGTTGGTCTTTACTATTCCACAACAAGCACGACTTCAGAGAACAGAGTGAAATTTGTATGTAATATTGGTATATAGATGCTTCTCATCTCAGTCTTTGTTCCTGATTTAACATTCGCATAAAATCTCACTGCTAACTTATTTAGCATTTTGGCCTCATAAGAAAACTGTTTCTTATTAAAATGCTACTACATTTTCTTTCAAGCCTGATCATTCTCTGGTTTATTTTGCTCAGCCTCCTGTGATGAGTGTGTCCTCTTTAGCACAATGTGCAACCAGTAATTTTAATGTATAAGTCACTTCAGCTGACTTATCCTTGGAATGAATAAAAGCTTTGTTCTTGTGCCTGGGAACTTTTTTAAAAGCTTATGTGCATGTCTAAATGTTTCCAGTATCACAGCATTCTGGTTTTATGTTCCATGCAACAATTTTAATTGGAGTAGACTTTATGTTCAATTCTAAAATTATGATGTTGGACGATAATAACATCGACATTATAATTTCATTATCCAGCTTAATTTCTTAAAAATAATGAGTTTGGATTTTTGTAACAAATGAGTTCTCTGAGGCTTCACTTTCAGTATTCATCCACTGAGCAGATGTGTTAGTCACATTTAACAAAAGGGGAATCATTAATGAAACTGAAGGAGGGATACTGTGCTAAGCTAAGGCTACATCCAGATAGCATTCCTGATATTTCAAATCCATTTCCCTCACATTACTTAGTTCCCACTTCATAGAGTCAATGCCAGCTGGTGACATTAACTGTAAAACCTGCAAAAGATGTTCCCTGGCTTGCTCAGATATTTATCCAGTCATGGACGGAGAAGGAGCCAAAGAAAAAAGTCAAAATTTTCTGCGACTTCAAAGGATTCCTTGTTGGAAGTCCCCAAGAGTTCACAAGATGTCTCTGCAGCAAGGTTAGTGCCATATTATTGGAAACATGGAAATCCATGTTAGCTAACACAACACCATTTGCAGAGACAAGCTATTATCCAGCTCTAGGCTTAAAAGAATAAAATACCTTCTCAGGTCTGCGTGGCTCCTTGATTCCTATTAATAAGTAAAAATGCTAATTATCTGGAGTGTCTAGACACCATGGTAAAAATCTAGCACTATGAGATCAGCATATGCTGAATAAAATTATTTTAGAGTTCACAAAAGCTTGCAGACAGCTTGAGCACCCTCAGCCAGAAGATGAGAAGAGCTCCATTGTATTCTTGCCCACTGTGCATAGGACAAAACCAACGGACTTAGAATGCTATAGAGAAGATTTAAGTTGAACATAAGGAAAATGTTGTAATGCTAAGAATATCAAGAATGGGATCAGACTGTAAGGTTATAGCCTTACCACTATTTTAGGTTTTTAAGAACAGCTTAGAATGATAAATTACTCTTGACAATTCTTTAGGTATAGTTCATTCTGCCTAAGGGAGAAGAGATGGACTCAATGATTTCTCAAGGTCTCTAGGAGAGTTTTATGCCCATCATCCTCTCTGGGTGATTCTACAACACCGATACCACAAGGAACTTAAGCTGAACTGATGTATCTCACCAATCTTTCCCAATCTGCCACGTGCAGTCCCTCTAACAGGTAGGTTTGGGCAGAGCAGTCCTAAAACTAAAAAAGACCCGTAGATTTTGACCTGTATCAGAGAGCCTCTAGTGACTCATTATTTCTGGTGTTAAATTGATGTTTATGAAAACATGTCTCTACACACTACCTTGGACAAGCAAACACTGTCCTGAGTAATGCCCAGCTACCAATTTGGATAGATAATACCCAAATATCACACAGTTGACCAGATTTTCTTTTCAGGCTTTTATCAAAGGTCCTGTCATCGTGAACTCCAGCACAGCTCATTAGAAAGCACGGGGTTGTTACAGCTCCCAGTGTGTGAATGTCTGCTGGCACTTCAGAAAGTAAAGGAATGGGCTCTGTCCCAGCTCCTACCTGGGAACACTGCAGTGCAGGAGCCTGATTTGCACACTGTAAACCACCCTCCCCCCATCAGCCTTCACTGCAGACCCTGCTCTAGAAACCAGCAGAGCCCAGAGCTGCAGCAGAGAGACATTTTCGTGCAAGGGTTATTGCTGACAACACAAGAACACTAAATTAGAGACAGGAATGGAACAAGACATTAAGGCCCCCATGGCACAATCTTAAAAGAATTTAATATTCTGAGTTATTTCACTTTCTACTGTATCCACATGCCATTTACAATACAGACAAAACAATATCCAGAAAACAAATGAGGTGTAATTTTCGTGCTAATTATGCTACATTCATTTATCCTTTTGTCATATTTATTTTTATATTGTGCCTTTAAAACATAAAAAGATGATAATGTTAAAATATACAAATTAAATTTTAACATTGTTTTGCCTTCTGCATTCCTTCTATTTTGCATAATAATTCCCAGGTGACATTTCGACTTGTCTTCTCACTTATATTCACAGATGACAGAGTTATTTATTCCCTTCGCCAAAGCCTGGGGGTTTCTTTTCCATCCTTGCACAACAAAACCTTGAATGAGAGGTGCAGGTGTTTTGAGCAAGCGCAGGAGGAGGAATTAGAAGATCTAATATTCTTTCACTTGTGACTGTGCAAACCAGGGGTAATGTAAATGAAGTTACAGAATTCACCAGTTTTACAGTGATGTATCTGCCTGTGAAGAAATGGATTGATCACTAGCATTGGTACAATATCATGTCACCAGTTGATTGACCAATTCTTTCTCATTGCTGTTACGTTTTTCTGAGGCAAATTAAATTGTAGATTAAATCCACCAACAGTCCTTGAGTCAGAATATAGTTGCAGCTATTTACAGCTATTTTTAAAACGTGTTTCGTAAAGCGGCCCAAGTTGAAAATGTTGTAATTTATTTATCAATGTTCTTTAATATTTCAGGCATTTCTGATGATTATTTTTATTTTTTATATATTTCAGGGTTTATTAAATATACCCATCATCCTCTCTGGGTGTTTTTACAAAACTCATATCACAAGGATCTTGAGCTGATGTATCTCACTACCAAATCCTTCACAGTCTGTCCCAGGAATACCATGTGGTGCCCCTGTGCAATCATCACATTCAGAACCTATCTGGGAGCAGGGAAAGCAAATTTCATATGTAAGAGCTCTCATGGATCTCTTACCCAGGACTCACAAAACTTAAGACTCTTGAATTACATTTCCCAAAGGATCATTCTAGCAGTGAAGAACAGCGGGATGGGGAGATTTCTAGTCTAGCTGGAGTATTATATCATCTTGGGCCTCATAAGCTAAGGAAAACACAAGTAATTGATCCCCATCCACAATGATGCTGAAAAAATGCTGAATCTCAGACAGAGACAAGGCTTATATCCTGCTTACATCTAAGAATAATCCTTGGCTTCACCTCATAAAGGACAAACATAATGCAAGGGTTTATGTCAGTATATTTGCTGTTTATTCTATAATCTTTTTTCTCCAAAAGTGCTATCAAATTCAGAATCTACCATTTCCCCTATTTAGATGAACTGGTGCTGCATCTGCTCTCACAACTGCAAGTTTTGCTACTGTTTTCCTAAATATGGTTCTTTAGACACATATGCTGAAAACTCCGTAGTCACAGAAATTAGTCTAATTAGACTAGATTAAAATTACACTCCCAAAATTATTGCCAAGCCAAAGTTTGATGCAAATTTCTATTTGTTTTTTATAAGCCCCATCTCAGCATCATGCCAATTTTCACATCTGTTCATGTTAGGAAAGCAAGACTGGTAGCACATCCTTCCCTTATTCTGAAAGAACCCTGCTTGAGACACAGCCTAATCCACAGCAGAACCAGGGCAAGCCACGATGAGGAATTCCAGGCAATGTCAAAGGTTCAGCTGAGCAAAGACAAATGAGCAGAGCCTGTGACATGTCCCATATTATAGTTAACCTCATGTTTCATAGCAGTTTGAAGTAGTACAGAAGACAGCTGGCAGGGATGATGTGGGGACTTGCTCATCTAACCAGCAAGCTACAGACAGATGTTGAGCATGAAATAGGAACCACTGCCATTGACACATCTCACATGCCAGACAGTGGGGCAAAGTGACTCAACCTGACATGAAAAGGAAATTGTGTATGACGTGTCCTTCATTTCAATGAGTAACATGTCACTTCTGGTCCAGCTTTTCATCTGAAGCATCAAATGCTATCTGACAGGACTTACATGTGATTTCTGGGGTGCTAAAAGTTTGCTTATATACACATAAACACACTAAGTATAATAAAAGGCACAGTGACCATGCAGGAGGAAAACAGAATTTCTGCACTTAAGTGTATTATTGGAATCCCTTATCAGGATTTTCTATTTTTTGATTTATTAATCTATGTTCAAATAATACTTTTTATAACTGCTGTCCACAAGCATTAAGACTCATATTCTAGAGAGATAATTGCCAATTATTAATTCCTTCTTACAAATCATTGATTTGCTTCCAACGGTGCTGTTTCTAAGTGACTGGACTGAAACATGGTCCTACATTAATGGGAACGTAAGAGATAATGAGAAACTGTGTGAGAAGTGAGACTGTGAACTGGGCAGGTATGTGGCTGTGACAACACACACTGGGAAGTCTCACCTGGTCCTTAGTCAGGTGCTTCTGAACAGCAGTGCTTGCCCACCTATCTGGTTTACACACTGAGATTTCTTTTCCAAAATCAAGACCCCAAATCTGATAGGAAATTGGCATAGTGATGACAAAATCATGGAGCTCAGGGACACATGGAAGTATTTCATAAGGTCTTTCACAGCATAATTTCTCCAAGTGAAGACTCACCATGGGCAAAGTTACAATGATGTGAATGACAATAGAATCCCTGTGTAAGCCTGCATAGGTAGAGGCATAGATATGTATCTGTACAGATGGGCCCATCCTTTCACTCCTAACCTGTGCACTGTGCACAGCTCCTTGCAGACAGCACCTTCGGAAGAGATTCACCAATGAACACTTCCAAGCCAAAACAATTACTATTTTCTGCAAATTTTACACAGTGTTCTAACTTCATATAAAGAATTGAAACCTAGTGGCCTTGCTTGTATGATCAATTTCTTTATTCCATTCAGACAAAGAAAGTCAGTAAGGAAAGAGGAACTGCCCCAGAATCTGCCCAGAAGAGCCCTGGGTCAGAACTCCAGACACACATCCAGCAAAGTACTTGATTGTGCACTGAAATTCAAACAATTAAGACCCCACTGGTGGGCTTGGTAATCTTCAGTAGTTTACAAAAGCTTTGTGGACTTTGCTAGATTCTATGTGAATTTTTTAAAAAAAAGCCCTGAAAAAGGTGTACTTCCTCCCAGCTTCTCAATTTAGAGACTAGGAGAAAACGGCATTATTTCAGTACATAAGGATGAACACCTTAGCCAAGAGTAAGTTGCAGAATACCCACCCACCTCCTTGTTGCTCACTTATGGATATAAAAGGCCTATAATAAACAGAAAATCTGGGATAGGAGGCAGAATCTCACGGCAGTGTAGCACCTCAAATAGTTTGTACTCAATAATTAACATTTTTCCTTGATGCTTTGAATTACGAGATATTCCCAAAGCATATGCAGTAGAGAGCAAAACAGATTTACAATGCTAACAGGAATTTTATTGGTGGCAACATTGGCAGTATGCAAGTAGGCAGAAAGCCAGTGGGTAACAAAATTAGGTGAGGTTTTCTGTTGAATTAGTCATGCTCCAGTGTTAATTAAGCTTTTGTTTCTGATACTCGAGTTTGCAAGACCTGGTCCAGCTGCCAGCATTCAGGGCTTTAGTTCAGGTATTAGAAAATTATGGATAGTGACTGCAATAAACCCAAGAGTCGATTCTGAAGAGACTTTATAGCTCTGCCAACACATTCAGTGCCTGCACCAGCTCCTGAGTTCCAGTGTTCTGTAGATTACACCCACCCCAGCGGCTGCACCTCTCCATGGGCAGGTGTTCCCCAGGCTCCACAGCTGTGCTGACCATGCTGCTGCCACAAGCTCCCTCTGAGAGGTGAAACGTGGCTCCAGGAGAGACAGCCCAGCTGTGTGGGCCAGCCCTTGTGAGGCCACTGGGATCTCTGCTACTGAGGATTCCCAAATTCCAAACATTTTTGTGGCCGCTAGCAAAACCAGTAGGGAAACTGGAAACAACATAATTATCAGCCAGAAAATGCAAGACACAAGAACTGCATGTCCTTTCAAAACTCCTGGTGTCAGTGTTTAAAAAAAAAATTCTTTGAAGATTTTCTGATTCATTGGGAACTGAAAACACAACTTTGAGATCTTATCCATATCTAATCCTACAAAATGTAAAGACCCAGTGAGTCAGAAATAAAACCCATCCAACAGCTCTCCAGTTTTAACTTGCTCAGTGTCAGTTACAGAATTTGGATTTGTGAATAGTCACATTATTGGCTCCATATCCTTCAGAAATAAAGATCATGACCACGCAGACAGATCCTTTACTTTCTGTCTTTTATTTATTTACAAAAACAAATATTTTAAAGAATGAGATGTGGTTTTATATGAACATACACTTTATCATATGCTTGATCAGAGTTTCTTAGACACCAACATCAATATTTGTTTTGCAACATTTCTATGCAATGGAAGCATTAGGAGCTGTTTATGTTGATTCTCTGCTGTCTAATAATAATCATCCTGCAGACTTTATCTTTGTTTGGTCACTTCTGTGACCCATCTTCTCTATTTAGTCCTCTACTCTGACAAAACCAGTGGAATTATGATTATATGGACCTGTATCACTCTGACAAATTCAGCTGAAATTTACTCATGGGTTAAAAATATTACTGTGAGGGAGAGGAAACACAAACAGATATACAGATGGCCTATTTGCTTAAGCCTTCTTTCCTCCTGAAGATAAGCTTTAGAACTGATGATAGAACAGACTGATGTCAACCAATATGCCATGGGAATGGGTCTAAGTGCTTGAAGCACAATAATGAACTCCTCTAAAATCTTACAAGTGCAGTCAATGTTCCAGAGCACTTTCCCAAATAGGAGAGTAGTCGGTGAAATATGTTAAGAACATGTGTCCCTTGAAATTCAACTGTAGCTTTGAAAAACAGAGTCTAGAATAATGAAGGGGAAATACAGTAAGAAGTACAGAGCAGGAACCATTTGCCAACTGGAAACAGCACCAAGGGAGCACCAGCCTATGCCAGTCTGCCCGGGTCACTGCTTCCAGCGGTGAAATACAGCAGCTATTTACATCTGTCACCGTTTTTAAAACATACTAAGCTACCAAATAGTCTTGAGGTAATGTATGATGATTTCCCTCTCCTGTTAAAATTGGCTTTGAACACCTGTCATATAGTTATTAAAACAGCCTATAATCAACATATTAGAAATTAGCCATGCACAGAAATAACTCTACAAGTTGAGAAATTATTTTTTATTTCTGAATTAGCAATTAAATTAGTAACAAAAACTTTTCAGCAGTGTAACAGCTCAGGCTGGGATGGAGTTAATTTTCTTCATAGCAGCTTGTAGAATGCCACAGTTTGTAATTGTGACCACAACAGTGTTGATAACATACCAATGTTTTGGCTATTACTGAACAGCATGAAGGCCTTTTCTGTTATCTTCACCCACAAATTTTCTCACTTTTCTCTTCCATTTCTCTCCACCATCCTGGTGGAGGGGAATGAGTGAGCGGTTGTGTGGGGCTGAGCTGTCTACTGGGTGGGCTAACCCACAAGACACAGTTTTTATTGCATTCATCTTGCTAAATTGAGTCAACGCTGACTCATGTTTTCAGCTGTCTTAGAAACATTTGATTATTTTGAGCAAATAAATGAATATGTAATCAAGGTGTGCCATGAAGTAATCCTTGAAAGAAGCTGGACTGCTTCACCTAATTCCTGCTACATGTTAAGTCAGATCCATGAGAGATTCATAAAGTATGCCTCAGAGTGCCTTCAGTAAATGGTGGCTGATGTTTCTAGTTTGCTTATATTAATGAAATACAATGTTAGAAAATGCATCCAGTTGTTAGATACACAAAGAAATGTCTAAGTCAGATGGGTGAAAAGGTTCCTCTGCCAGTATCTGATGGCCCATCAATAAGTGCTGCTCCTTGGGGGAAAGGCAGCATAGTACATTAAGAAAGCAATATATATGCTCTGCTGAAGAAGATCAGAGTCAGACTTGAAAATCACTTTAAACAGACAAGGGTTGATGTCATGCTGTGTTCCCAAATCCTACTGAACCTTCCAGATATCCAACAAAAGCAAGGACATGAGTTGTTCTTTTTCTTTTTTTTTTAATGTGGCTTCCTTTAGTAAGTCTCCATTGGACATGACTTCTAAGTCATGGAAGTAGAAGAGTGGCTGCTGAGTCCTGCAGCTGCTCTGTGCAGTCTGACACCACTTGCAGGATGAGTAGCAGAATTGAAGGTAACTCAGGGAACAAGAGAGTCATGGATTTGGGTGGAGAAATGGTCTCAGGAACTTAAGAAAGGTTTGGGCTTTCCTCTCTCATCACTGGGACACCTGCATGTTAGGTCTTCCAAGAGACAGTCCCAGGGGTATTTCAGGAACAGCAGGGAACCTGGCTGAATACCTGGGTATTTTTGATGTTGGGTTTTGTTTGGGCTTTCTTTTTTTGAGCTGTAATTCCTTCTTTCTTGGCTCATTTTCAGTAAGAATGGAGGCTTTCATCCAGAATATCGCTGTGGAGGAAGGACTCTCCTGGATGTAGAAACTGCCACTGCAGACACCCTTAATCCCAGGAACACCTGAGATAGAGGCCTCCCACCAAATAAACACATATTCAAACAAAAGGAGAACAAAATAATTGTCTACACATAAAGTTTAGCCTTTGAGCTCTGCTGCAGCTCTAAATAGACATGGAAGCTAAATACAGACTTTTCCATATTCTCTCTCTCTCTGACACTTCCTATTCCCTGAGATCTACTCCATCTGCTATGAAACCCTGTGGAGAACAACGTCCACCCCCAGGCTGGAGATGAGATTCAGCTAAATTAGCACTGTGACCTCCCCAGTGGAACAGGGCATGCAGGGTTGGGAGGGCAGTGCTACAAGGCACAAATGCCTTTTTGTTTGGGGATCCAGTATACAAGGAAATAACACAGGCGCTGTAGGGAAGTGAGGCAGAATCCAGGCTGGAATCTGGTCAGCTCTACTAGACTTCCAGATCCTTCTCAGTCCTCCAGGCACCCACCCTTCCTTCACTTCCAGGATCTGTTTATTTCAAAGCCATTTATCATTTGGGTTTTCTTTATTCCATCCAATCACAAATACTTCCTAAACAGAACAGAAAATCATCAGATTGCACTTTGTTGGAAAAAAAGAAGATGGAAGTGAAATTTTGCTGGATTGTCCCCAGACTCACAGCAGAGCAATAGCCCTCAGTGATTCCATATCCCTCCTGTCAGCAGGCTGGGGAAGCACTCAGGAGTAGCTCCTGTTACAGCAGTCACAGTAGTTTCAAGTTTATCTTTGGGCAGAAGCCTTCTTTACAATTTTTGCCTTCTCCTTTTATTTGTACTTGCTAAAACTCCTGTGATATTGTCACTAGGGCTTTGCAGCTCTCCCCAGGGGCAGAGGCTAACACAGCCATAGTCATTCTGTGCTGGTTGAATGGCCAGTTGTTCACACTGGAGGTTTTTTTAACCCTCCCTTAAAACAGCCAAAAGCATTTTAAAAAGGAAAAAGCACTTGAAAGCTTGTCATTTTCTGCCAAATGCTTTACACAGAAAAATAGATTTTGTTAATACCAGTTTTCCCAAGAGCCTCAATTACCTGAAAACACTGCTTAGTTTAAATGCTACAAGCAAATATAAGAGAGAAATAAACAGTGCAAACTGCCAAATCTAAAATTGAGAAATCTTGTTATAACTTATGTATAGCTCACCCAGTCCCTAATGCTTCAGCCTTGGGAAGGAACATCTGGACACCAGGAATACTTGTGCTGCACTTTTTCATGACTTGTACCTGTTCCCAGCTTGTTCACAGCCCTGAATGCAGCCACGGCAGGGGGACTTGGGTAAGGAATGCTGGGCATGTACCTAAGAGTGCCTGTAAACAAACAAACTGAGGCTGGTGCATTACATCATCCTGTGAAAAGGGAGACCTCCACCTCCCTTTGAGCATGGGTGGCTCTCATTACATCCCATCACCGTGAGCACCACCCATTGGTTTGCACCTGGTTCCTCTGGCAGTATTTTTTGGAAAGATTCAGGTCAAGGGTTGGACCCTCTTCCCTGTCAAGCCTTAACAAAGCCACTCTTGACCTCTGTGATGACTACACACACTGCTACAATGAATTGCTGCCTCCTTCAAGAATTCTTTAGCAGGTATTCACAACAGCATGCACAAAGGTTGTCAAAGGTCAGCATGTTAAGCCCTTGCCCCAATTTACTTCAGTTTTACTTCACATAGAATGCCCAAGATATTGGGTCAGTAACCAGAGGTGAGATCTTCCACCAACATGGGAAAGCACTCCAGCCACAGGTAAAGAACACACTTCTATAGCAGAAGTCAGTCCAATAATGTAGGTGAAATGAAAGTACAATATGGGTCCCTGTGTAATATGTCCTATGTAGGCAAAAAAAAAACCCCAAAACTTTCTCACAACTGCCAAATACAGCTTAATTTTGACTTGTATAATTCCATTTAATTATCAAAGAGGGTAGGATTAGTGCCTTGGTATTATAAAACAGACCTTGTATTTCATTGACATATGCTTGCAATACTAGCCACAAATCATCTGCAAGTAATTAGGCATTCTTGTGGATCTCTTGTCACAAAGCTGGCACACCTTAGAGAAGGATGAAGCTAATGATCAGCATAGTATGCATTTTTGAGAAACAAAACCCACTGCTTTTTTTTTTAACCAGGAAGATATTTTCATTATTCATTTTAAATGTTACAGATTGAATCAGTTCATTTCTGGATAGAAATTCAATCTCACCCACAGTCTACGCAGGGTGATTTTATCAGACTGATAAAAACAGTGGAGCTCTGGAGCCTCCTATGGGGAGGATTCCACAGCCTTTGAAGATCTGATGTCTGTTGCTCAGACATAGGTTGTTAATCTAAGCCTTCAGGCTATAGGATGAAACAGCCTGGCAAACTAATTTTCTGAGGTTCTGTGATGGACTTGTTTTAATCACACACTTGCCCAGCCACTGCAGCTCTGAGGGGTGGCATGAGGCCAACCTGCTTCCCAGACGTGAAGATCAAGTACCCACTCACAGTCCAAGGGGTGGGGTTTCAACTGCCAATATGCACACCTGAATTTACTCTTTGGAATTCATAGCAATTCCACATTTTCGTTTGTTCAGCAGAGTTAATTTAATCATAATGTGCCTCATTATTAGCTTTTATTACAGCAGGTTATTAAAGAGGTATGATAGCATGGGATAGAAAAGCTCACCTTTTAGGCAAGTACAGTTTGTCCAACATGCTGAAATTTGCTCTCTTCCCTGGTTTTGATAACTGTATGTCACATCTCATCTCTGCATGGCATTTGGCTCTTGCACAGAGCTTGCTGCACTACTTACATACTCATACAGAGCATGTAGTACATGCAGTGTTCTGTTTATGCTGCTATAAAATATAAAGCAAAAACACCTACCTATGTCATATGTAAAACTATCAATCATAAGCAAATCTCCTGTTGAATATGTATAAAGACCAATTTGGGTTTAGAAAGTGTTTTACATTAGTAATAACAGGGTCAATAACTTTCCTATATATATCCAGCATAAGCAAAATGCACCCTAAGAAGAGAACCAGCAAAACCTTGTGTGGGCTGCTCAAATCCTGTGTAAAACCTAGTTTAGGAATTAAGAGTTAGGAGGAGTGGGTGTCTTATTGAGCCTCTGCTAAGGGTGAGAGTAGCTGTAGATTTGCCTGTGCACCACAGAGCATTTGCTGCAGCCTGGACAGGCACATTTGAGCATCCTCTCCTTCCCTCAGTGCCCACCCATGACAATGAAGTCATGGAAACTGTGGCTTCAGTGCCAGCTAGATGAGGCAGATCACCATAGGCCACTTACTCTGGCAGCCCTGTCAGATGATGGAGAATGCAATGCTGGGCCTTGGCTGCTTGGTTCTCACCAGGCTGGCTGCACTGGCATAGACACAGAGCTGTAATTATGCCTTTGCTTGTGCCTCTTCTGGCAATGTGCTATGTCCTTATCCTAGACAGGGGATATGCTCTACCCAGCCACGGGCATGGGAACCAGCTCATTTTCAGTGCCATGGTGAGAAAGCAAGAAGCAAGGCACTGGCCCACATCCCCCTCACTTTGAATCAGATCACCTACTCATGGCAAGAGCTTCTGTTACATGATCCAACACTGAATAATACTACACAATTTCTGTAATCTAGGTACCATCTCACAGCTGTATCCTCAGAGAACACACGGAGTGTATAAATAATACAGTGACTCTGAGTTCTCACTAACTCTTACACCGCAAAGGGACAAAAGTTCTGCTTGTTCAACTTGGATTTAAGGAAAAATACAGAACACTGGCATTTCAGTTTTATGGAACCAAAGATTCTTACACAGTTCAAAGCCCAGTGAGACTCAGAAGATAGATACCTATTACATTCTTCTACACAGTATAGGGGGAAAAATGAAGAACCAGGGTAGTAATACACTTTTTCATAGTGACCATCATTATTTCTTCAGGCTTTTAGAAGTCTATACTGATGAACAACTACATCCTACTTCATGCAACTTTATGGTGGAGGAAAGAAGAGTGGTACTCATCATCCTCTTTTTCATCCTTTATGCCAAATGCTAAGGTCATACAGCAAATTAGAACAGGTTAATTCTCCCCCATTCTCTTTTTTCACAACAAAACTGTTGTGAATCATACATCATTTTATGAGTTGTATTATAGAATAGGATTGCCCAAAATAACAAGGACTGAACTTGATAACTAAATAAGGCTTTTGCACTCTTCACTTACTTTCCTGTTCAACGATTTAGCCCCCACACTGCCTAGTCTGAATTCCATGGGATCCCTACACACGCTCGGTTTACGTGAGAAGCTGTACATACTGAATGAAAGGTTCATTAAACATCGGAACTTCCTGGCCTTTTCTTTGCCTTCACCCTTTCCCTTTGATAGCTGAATGTGCTGCTTTACTCACGGAAACCAAAGTGCCCTGGCAGGAGGGAGGCATAACACAGGCACGTGCCCTGAATACGGAGAGGCGTGAGTGCAGCTCTGGCAGCGCATCTCATGCCCAGCCCTGAGCACCTCTGCTGGCCTCGTCTGCAGGGCTCACCAGGGCAGCCTCAGCACGCAAAACAAACACCCTGTGCCACAGTGAATCTGGGCAAAATTACCTGCTATGGGGAAATCTCAGAGCAGCAAGCTTCTGCTCTGCTTAATTGGAATGGGAGGACGTGGGTCTTGTAAAAGGAAATGCTAATAGCTTCTGTCACTCTGCTCTTTACCTCTTCAGCCTCTTTTCCCATCTCTTAAACCCACTGGCAGCAGTTTATACCTGGTCAGTGAGCCCAGCAGTCTCGCACGTGCTGTTTGAGATTCATTTCTTGGCTGAGGCGAGCACTATGAATAAAGCTCTTTATGTAGATTGAGGGGAACAAGAAGGTTGATTTCAAACTTGAAGCCAGGGAGCATGGATAAAATGACAATGTAAAATGTAGTGTTCTGTCTGGTTTACACACATCCATTGAAGCAATCTGCTTTAGAAATTTCAAATGAAGAAATTCTGTGTCATACACTGGGAATTTTTGACTATGCACATACATACTCATACGCAAAGTATTCTGACCAATAATAAAATCTTATTTCTAAAAGAGCTATCAAAAGTCACAAAGCTAAATGGGATATTCAGACCAGTATCAACTTTCTGTTTCTCCACTTCCCCTTTCTCACTTGAAATGAATCTCGAACCTCTTTCATGCTGTGTTTAAAAATGTTATAATTTCATGCAAGTTTTACACTAGTAATAACAGGGCCAAAAATATTAAAATGTAACTAAAAAAAACCTTAAACCCTCACCATTTCCTATATCCTATTAGTGCTTTTTTTACATGCAATTTTTATTCTCTTGTGTTTTAGGAGTGGTTCCTTGATGCTGTTAAAGCACCTTTGTAAGTTTAATGGATTCACTGTGAATTATTAAGCTTGAACATTAGAAATACTTTTTATAAAGGTTTCTTGTTAGTCCTCAAATAATTTTAAAGCACAATGACAAATCTAAGGCTAAACTTAATATCTCATGTCATGTCTTCATAAAACAGTGCTTTTGTTTAACAGCACGAACACCATCCGAGAGGAGTCTGTTCTGCCAGTCTCCCTTCAGGAGCTGAGCTGCTCTAATTGTTCTGGCATGTCAGATCATTTTGCATTAATGTTGAAAAGTTTTGCTACCCATGTATTGTGTTATGTTGCAACTTTCTGGCACATCTTCTGACTTTCAGTGGACTAAGAAGCTTTTATCACTAACACTAAGAAGTCTGAGTTGTGTTTTTCCAAGCTTGTGTTTTGGGCCATACCTACAAGGAGGGGTGCAGTGTGATAAAAGTCACGTTTCTCTGCAGGTCAGGGGCTGCTGCACAGGAGAAAGGATTCAGTCCCAGATATGAGGAGAACTTGGAGATGCTGCTTGGATCCTGCAGGCATTGTCACCAGCAGAATCAGCACAACTCCCAGCTGGTTTCACCCTGCTGAGCAGTCTTGCATTGGCTGCTCCTGACATCTCCAACAGACAGGAGCTTCCCATTCTCCTCCTTCTTTACCTGCATGAACCTACCACAACAAGGAATTCAGGTGCACAAGACCTTCTGTGCAAATTAAATAATAGTGCTGCTAGAAACACCATGAAAAGGGAATTAGAGAAACTTCTATTGCTGGTTTCCTTTGAAAGGCTCATAAAATGTAGCTTTTTATGAACTTCTAGAAAGACATAACATGCCTTTTCACCCATTCTCAATCATTGTCAAAATCTTTCTGATCTGATCCATGTTTGTGAACTCTCTCAGTGTGGATCACAGGTTACCATGTAAAGCAGTAACATGCCCATGTCCATTGAGAATGCTGTAACTACATCTGGTTAGAGAATTTTCTGCCTCTTGTTTTAAACCTCTGGCTTTATGGTTTTTTATTACTAGTACTAACACTAAGATTTTTCCATGTAAATCAAAAAAATTGTTTTGGTTAAACAAAAGGAATGCATTTCATTTTGGGTCAGTTCACTGTTCTGAAAATTACTGCTAATTTTTCAGTTAAGTCACCAAAGCAAAATGAGTTATTCACACAGTTCTAGTAAGTACCTCACTGCCGTGCCAGAAGGCTTAATTACATAGAATTTGTGAAGCAACCTGAGAACTCCAGAAATGCTGACTAAGGTTCATTTATGCCACTTCTCCTTTTCCTACATGCCCCTTCACTGACAGGACTGTGTCTGTCTCATCACTTGGCTGGCACTAAACTGTGCACCAAAGAACAGTAAGAGCTGGTCTGCTTGGGCTTCCTGTGGTTCAGCTCTGGTTATTAGGGCTGATGGAATGCAACACAAAGGTGTGACACAAAACCGATAAAATATTCCTATTAAAGAGCAGATGAAGTTTAACAAATTCAGCATCCATTTGTACCTTTGCCTGTTCATCTCAAAAGCTTGAGTCCCAAATCCTTGGGCATGAAAAGTTTGTCTACTCAGGTTCAGTTTTGAACTAAAAAACTTGCCAAATTTGTCATTTTCAATAAAGTTGAAGATCCTCAGGCACTGGCCAGTGTTCCTGACATCTGAGGGACTGGCACTGGTGTGTAGCACAGCTCCCTCGTTGTGTGATCAAGGGCCATGCTTTTCACTCATGGTGAAATGCAACAAAATAAAAGGCCTGTAAAAAAATCCAGGAGTGTTTTGAAGATCAGAGAAGAGTGTCAGTATCCAGCTGCATGCTTTGCATGTTTGGATACACGGGAGACTGCCACAGACAACTTCAATGGTATAAAATGATGGGCTGAGTGGTCAGGCTCAAGGTTAGAGTAAGTGGCTGGCAGCCAGGCACCAGTGGGCTTCCTCAGGAGGGCTGGTGCTTTTATAAATGATCTGGATGCAGGAATTGAATGTACAGTGGGTAAGTTTGATAACAATACCAAACAAGGAGAAGCTGTGGACTCCTTTGGGGGTAGAAAGGCCATACAGAGAGATCTGGATAGACCAGAGGGCTGTGCAATCACCACCTGTATGAAATTTAATGAGAGCAAGTGCAGGATTCTGTACCTGGGACCACTAATCTTGGTTATATGTAGTCCCACCTGGAGCTCTGCTGGAATAGGGCTGGTCTCCAGCACAGCTGGGTCTGGTTGCTTCAGCTTCAGACCTGCTGCCAGCCTGCAGGCTGGCTCTGTTCTGTGACCTCAGGCCTGCCTGATCATCAGGGACTTGTCTGATGGTCTTGACTCTGGGCCCACCCTGGACACACTCTCTCAGGTACTCTGGGGTGGGTGCTGCCCTGCCAGCTCTGTTATTCACCAGCTCCCCATCCTGCATGGAGCAGCCAGCCCCTGCTATCCCCTGATGCTTTCTTAGAAGGTATTTGCTCCCTTATGTGGTTTAGTTCTGCTCCATGTCAGTAAAAGACTGACTGTTTAGCTTTTCTGCCCATGATAATTCATGGTTAAGTTTATGACCTCCATTTAGGAGGGATGGAAATTTTATCTTCAGCACCAGTTTAGGTACAAAATCCCAGATTTTTTCAGCTCAGAGTGCAAGCTGGGGGTTCAGCTGAAGCACTAGTTTGGGGATAAAAAGGACATCCAAAGCCATCAGATTCTTATCTCCCTCTTTAGGGTGGTGAACTAATTGTAAGAAAAGAAAACACATTAATCAGTGACTGGTAAATCTGCCCTTTGCTGTCCTGCAGAGCGTTGGCTGTAGCCATCCAGGCCTGTGACAGCTCTCGCCTGGATTATTCCTTATTTGTGCCAGAGTAAGAAGATCAGTCATAGCAGCTTTGATGGGGATGAGAGATGGCAGACAGTTATGAGGTAGGACAAGCCAAGGGGAGCCTATTATGTCCATACTGCAGCTTGCTCTGATTAGGCACAGCCAGCTCTACAACAGGGCTGGGATGCTGCTTGTAACAGGTACATGCGGGGGCATTTACCAATCACCTCCTCAGAGCAATCCCAGGAACAGACGTGAGCACACTGCACCCTGGGAGCTGTCCCAAGTCTCGCCAACACGCAGCCTTACCAAATTCTGAGAGCTGCTCTCCTAAGGAAGGAGAGCCTAATATACAGGGTTGCACTGATTTGGGAAATCCTGGATGGTTTTTTGCTCTGAAAACAAATTACTTTTGCCTCCTTTTTTTTTTTTTTTTCAATTATTTGAACTTTTCCCAGTATGTTTGGAGGTTTTTATCAAGTTACTAGAAAACAAATTTCCTTGTGCCTTCAGCAGTCAAAAAACCAACAAAAAATTTATTGCCAAAGACAGGGGAAAAATTGTTCTGTCTTGTTTGTCAGCCTCTATCCCAGACATTGAGGTTTTCTTCATAAAACTTTCCACCCTATTAAAAGCTATTTTCTCTCAAAAGTTTTGATGATAAAATGTTCATGCACTTTGTTCAATGGTAAATTTCACAGTATCTCCTACCATCTGCTTCACTGCAAAAGATTTTCCTCTATGAAGACTAAATATATAAACACAGAAATGCAGATTTCATGTCAGCAAGTTCTTCTCCAGAGATAAGGAACTATTTGCATGAGCAGAGGCTGTTAACCTGATTATATCTTAATATTGAACCATCCCTAAATTGCTGGTTAAATAAAGACAGACAAGACACAGATAAACTCCAGGGTTTTTTATTTATATAATGTATATAATTGAGATAACACAGAATCTGAAGGAGCTGTAAGAATACAAATCTCTGTAAATAAAGAAATCAGATTTGTGCAAATAACTGACCCGGGACATGAAGAAGAAGGTTCTGAACTGTTTGACCTGACAGATCTTTTTTTGGAGAGTTTTTGGGGATTTTTAATACTTCTTTAAACCTTCATGTATGAATCAACTTTTTAAAATAAATACAAATCCCAAAACTTTATTGATCTGACAGTATCTTCATCCAAAACTCTTTCAAGTTGATCTGAATTTTAACTTTTCTTTCCTTCCTCCTTACATACCATTTATGTGCTCTGATATCTTACATACTGGGAAACAACCTGCTGCTGGAATGGGAGGTGGAGTATCATGAGCTCAGTGCCCCTCACTCTCGTGAAAACACTGAGGACTGTAGTGTGCACATGAACTGAGTCAGTGCACAAGGGTAGGGCAGGGAAAATGGGATTTAGTCCCAGAGAAAAGCATGGCTGACACAGACATACAGCATTTGTAGGAAGGAAAGTGTTGTCTTACCTGACCCTCAGTTGCAGAACCTGACCAAGTGCAGCTGATGTATGCTGAGCAAAAGAGAATAGTTTCAAAAACTATTCTTTTGGGATTGCTCAGGGTTGTAAAGTCTAGGATGTGTTTGCAGTACTAAAGCTCAACAATGCAAAAGCTGCATTGGCAGGAGAGAAAGAAAAGAAGCCTGATCTTTTTACCTATGAAACTACTCAGAAGTCATGAATGCTTGATAGAATATGTGCTACTTATAATGTAAGTGCTGTATTGAACTCTGTTTCTTTGGACAAAAATAACTTCTCAGTCTGAGAGAATTGCCAGATGAATAGCTGCTACATACAGAATCTCTCCTGCTTGCTACTTTGTCTTTTTGCTGAAGTGGTGACTTTCAACAGCACTAAAACAAGTCAAATCTCTTGATCTGAGAGTATTCCAACTTTGATACATCTACACATTCCAGGAATACGAGACTGTGGTCATGGGGAAAGTTAATAAATATATTAGTGCATCTTTTAGGAAGCCCTGAGGAATGGTCATTGTGATTACCTGTGTTTGGAAACTTCCAAAGGTTTACTGCCATAAAAGACTATATCAGGCTCTTGGTTTTAAACTGCTTAAAAGCAAAACTCACAGTTTAAGTACTCATTCAGGCAATTATTTGGCTTGAGTTGGTCGGGTAATAAGTAGCAGTAGTGATAACCACCAGAGCCCATCTCCAGCACTGCACCTCTGTGGTTCTGCTGTCTGGCTTTGCACTGTGCTAACTGATCTCTCCCCAAGGCTATGGAGCACTGCCTGGCCCTCAGCTAACCTTGTCCCTTTTTGTAGTGCCACAGTGCTTTGGGAAACCTGGAGAATCATGCTAACAAAATTCACTCTGAAGTCTCCTCTGGGTGCTCCAGAACCAGGCTGCTCACACAGGGAGGCAGAATCCAGAAAAACCCTTCCTCTGCCTCCCCCATGACATCTAAGGGCTTACGGGGTAGAGGTCTGCATCTATCACTGCTGAAGGAAGGGCAGGAGACGAACTGAATGCAGTATTTATCTCGGTACAATTAACACTCTGTTCCTAACAACCACATAGAAAGGAATAAAATACTGAACAACTCATCCTATCTGCCTCAGCTCCCCCAAAACAAACTTCCACAGGCAAAGGAAAAGCTGCTTAGTAGCATAAAGGGCAACTGGAAGAAACTTCTGTGTGTCTTCTGTTAACAAAACCTGCCTCGTTAACAAAAGAAGCAATGGTTGGATCACTAAATACTAAGTGCAAAATATTTCTCATTCTCTGCAGGTACTCCACAAAAAAAAAAAAAAAAAAGATAGCATTTTTCAGTGAAAGAGATAGTGGATTAAGAAAAAAAGATAAGGAATGAAAGAAGTAAAGAAGTAAATAACAAAATTCCCATGTTGAGCTTTTGCAGACAAAGATAAGCATCTGAGGGCTTTCATTGATAAGTATTTTCTATGGGCTGTTTTAAAAACACTAAATGCAGAGTCTTTCCTGGTTATACCAATGTTTGGAAGAAGCACAAGGTATTGTTTTACGAATAACTGGGTTTGAGAGGCTTGTGAACATTGCTGCTTGACACACAAAGAAACACTGATACATTTTCCTCAGACTTTATCAGCTCTATTGCAGAAGTGATGAATTTGCAATGGAGCAAAGGGAGATTCTTCATTTCTAGGAAAAAAAAAGCATCTTTAATTTATAGCAGTGTTTCTCAAAAAGGTTGTAGATTTTTCTGAGGTTAAAATCCACATCCTTCCATGGGAATTCTTCAGTGCTTCTGTGGTTTGGTGTGTGACTGTTTATACTTACATTCACTCTTCTTTTTTGAGAGATGTAAACCTAATAATATTCATTTGCATTCACTCTGCTTTCAGGGTACCTTTTTCTTACTTTCACAACCACCTATTGGAATCCTATGCAACAATGGTTTTTACTTTAGTGGGAGGATCACTGAGGCCCTAAATGAAAAATCAGAGCATCAGGTGATTTGGATTCCCCTATCTTTCATTCCTGTTCTAATAATCTTGTATCCTTAGCTTTTTAACTGCTTCTCTGTGCTGTTCTGCACCAGTCAAACTTTCTGCAGAACTAACTTCAAAGTACATGAGGGCTGATCCCTGAACTGAGCTCCTGTTGCACCACCGAGTCATCCACTGTTTTAATTTATACAAGCTGAATTAGCTCTGTTAGAGATTGGGGGAGGGAATAGCAAACAAACAATGCATTTCTTCCTTCCAAGGAGCCTGAATCTATATTCACTTATATTCTACATTAATGGAGCTGGGCAATTCCACACAGTGATTTTCTCGAATGTGCCCATCACCAGCTCTTTCACAGAACAGAAAAGAAAAGGAAGGATCATATGGTGATGCTCATTAGCTCTTCTCAAAGTAAAATGCCTGTGGGTCAAGCACTTGTGGAGTTGTTGCCACCTGCAGCTAAACAAACACAGGTACCTGGGCTTCCAGGTAATGTCAAGTTCTGGCAGGGCAAAGTGCTGTAGCAGACTGAGAAACTGAATTTTAAGGTAGAAAGATTGATTCCTAAAAGCTCTAAGTTTGTCTTACAGGAATGATTAATTTTACTCCTTTTTCTAAGCTTTTTACCATTCCAGTGGTGTTTCTCTTAATAATATCTTTTTAATAAATTTGCTGTTAGGTAGTAAAAGTAGCACATGTTGTCCAGGAAAAAAAAAAAGAAACAAAAAGGGCAGGTCTTGCAGGATATTTAATTCCTGGACAATCTAAGAAAGCAAGGAAATAATTTTTTTCCCATTAAAGTACATTAGAAAGACTTACAATAGGCACTCAAAATCCAGTAAACTTAAAGTCTGAGAAGTAGAAATGAGTTTTAGAGGGTACAGGTAACACCTCCCTAAACAAAATCTGCTTTTCAACCTACATGTTGAAACTTCATTTGACTGCTCAAGTGGCCCCTGAGCTGCTGGGAGAAGAGCAAACCCAGTTTGTATTGTGCTGGTTACCAGGGCTTCTGGTCACAGACCAGACCTGCACACAGCAGAAATAATGCAAAGGCTCTGAGTGGGGTTGTATCAGCTTTGTTGCTACTTATCAGCTCCCAGGTAAAGCACTACAGACACTCTAACTTGCGCCTTCATACCTCCTTGATTTCCACCCTGCAATGGTTGTTGTTTTTCACTGTACTCTCCTTCGTGGGCACACAGTCACTGGACTCACACTCTGCTGAGACAGGTGATTGCTTATTTTTAGTCTGAATGTCTGTTTCCATTAAAAATGAAGGGAATGTGTACTCACATGTGTAAAATTTCTCAGTAAATTTGGGTGGTTATGAAAGTAACAACTTTACAGGATGTGTTGATAGCTGCACATCAAACACTGGGAACGATGGAAGCACAGAGCTAACACAGTCTACAGCCCAGCCTGGAGTGCAGTGAGGAGCC
This sequence comes from Corvus kubaryi, assembly GCF_017639235.1. Lineage (NCBI taxonomy): Eukaryota > Metazoa > Chordata > Aves > Passeriformes > Corvidae > Corvus > Corvus kubaryi. The sequence goes on along the minus strand of NW_024581134.1, from coordinate 1,412,201 downwards.
CACAACCCAGCAGAGACAAAAGGCACCTGCAAGGCTGGGCACAGGTTGCATTAAATAAACAGGCTGGGTTAATTTCTGTGTTTTGCCTCAGAATTGCTCCTTGACACAACTCCCCAACTACAGATGCTCTTTAGCTGAGCTGTGTTGAGAGTTTAGCTCCAAAGCTCAATGGTATCAGGTAGATTCAGATTCCTTTAGCTTTGTCTCGATACACAGTAAATCTACTGATATGGAGGAATCTGACCTCAGGTTTGGCTGATTTTGATTTGCTGAGCAGCATGGTCTGACCTAAGAACTGACCCCGCTTTCAGCAGGAGGTTGGATTAGATGAGTTCCTGAGTTCCCTTCCTGCCTGAAATACCTTGTGGTCCTATGCTACTGGAGTTCGAGGGATCAAAATTATTCATGAATTCCAATTCAATTCAGTAAATAATTCTGCCTGGAAAATGGACAAAAGCATTTTCCAGTTTATGTTAATACCAGATTTTCAAAATTATATGTTTGAAAAACTTAAATTGCTTCACTCCTATATTTTCTAAATGACAGTTCTTATTGCAAAACATATTCCTTCTATTTGCATGTTTTTCTCAGTGAAGCTGAGGAATTTCTTCAGGACATTGCTTTATTGCTTTGAATAAGGTCTTTACATTTCACAGTAGCAACCTGAAGCCAGCAGCTTTTCTCTCAGGCAGCTGAGGGAGAATGTAAAGGAAGCCCTTGAGCCATGATAGAGGCAGCAAGATATTATTTTCTGTTTAAAATCTTAGGAAGTGCTTTGAATGAAACACAGATTTCTCTTTCTAAATTCAAAAAGCAATTATTAACTAAATATCAACGCTGGAATGTTTTTTTTCTGCCAGTCTGAGATTAGCAGCAAACAACAGAAAAGTGAGTGACAGTTGTACAAAGCCTTACACAACCTCATTTTCCTCTAAATATAAAACCTGCTTTCTGTTTTGCTATTCCAAAGCATGTAAATTATTTTTTTGAGACTTCAAATGAATTCACCTGGCATTTAAAGTTCAGCCTCAAATGGGAAGATTTCAAGAAAACTAGAAGAATTCAAGTGAAAGAATAGACAAAGACTTTACTGCACATTTCTTGAATACAAAAAATACAGTTCCTAAATCAATAGAGCTCTCCAGCTCCGAGCATGAGCACACTCTTGACTGGCACATAAATTAGAAACAGATAAATATTGGCATTGAAGTATCTGCTTGTGTTTTTAAGGTCCATAGCATACTTGCATCTTTTCCTTGTCATGGGAGGAAAATCGATGTTACACAGATACTTTTTGGTGCCTTTAAGAAGTGACCTAGGAATTGTTAGTGTGACTTACTCCTTCTGAATTATCACTTGAACAGAAGAAGACTGTTGGTTATTTGGAAAAAGATGGGAAAATACCTCAAATAATGTCCTAAATAGGTACTATCAAAGCTAGCTTTGGGTTTCTTGTAGAGCTGGATGCTAATCACACAAGTAGATTTAACTCTTTAGTAAGTTCTCTGAAATCTGTTAAAACTATCTTGGTATGATTTAGAAAAGTCCATTTCTTGAAGTATACATTTCTCCTTTTTTCATCTGGGGAATTTTTTCACCTACATGTAGAAAGATGCTACTTTATTCTGAAAAGAAAAATCTATTTTTTATTTGAAGATTTCTTTGGCAGAAGAGAAACTCAGTTGTAGAGTTGCTCTTAGAATCCTGTGGGAAATAAAAGAACAGAATATGCTGAAGGGTGGTTGGGGGGAAGGAAAGGAAATGTCTTCAGATATGTGTCACTATATTATTCTGATCTATAGAGGCCTTTCAGAGTGTAATGCAATGCAATTTATTTTAGGTGGCACAGCACCCCCAGAAGGCACAATTTTGAACTGAGAGATGTCAAAATTGGGAGGGGAAGCATAAAGAGCCTAGCAGGGAACTGCTGCTTGCTTCTGGCACGTGCTTATATAAAAATCCATTGGCTGTGAATAATACTGGCTTTGGAAGCAAGGTAGAGAGAAGCATGCAATAAAAGGTGAAACAGTGCAGTGATTTTTGGTGCTCTTTTCACACATCTCTGTGTGTAGTCATGTTAGAAGACTGCAATTCATGTAAATAGCTGTTGTAATGAATATAAGGATTAATGCTACTAAAAAGAGTCTTTCTGAATTCTAGAGGTGTCTGAATACCAAAGCCTGCTCAGATTAGGAAGGGAATTAGAAAGAGGTTCTTTTCAATAATCAAACCTAGCCCTACAGTGAATAATCAGAAGGAGCAATGCACACTGTCAAAAATTAATAGCCTTAGCTCTCTTTCCTTGGAGGAAACTAAAACCCAGCAGGAAATTCAGGATGATATGCAATTTGTATGCACAAAACCATGTTCATAAAGCCTGGATAAACATCTTTAGCTTGGATCACCCTGAAGTCCACAATGCCCCTACTGCCTTCAAAAAGAGAGCTGCACATTTGTTCCACATGGTGTGGCAGCCAATCTATAAGACCTATTTAACTTTACACTTCTGAACACGTTGCTACTTTCTGCCTTCTAGGACAAGCTCAACAATTCATGCAGTAGAAGTTATTTTGGATTTGCAGATAAGCAAGCTATTTAGTGCCTGAAACATCTCTGCATTATAGGTCAATAGGAACTCTTTAGTCAGCTTTTTCTATTTTCTGTGTACAGAGGAAATTTCAAAACATGTCACTCAGCCCAAGAAACAAGCTGATGCTCAGACTAGTTATTTTTAAATTTGGGTCTTCACAAACAGAATATCTAACAGACTTCTTAATTTGTTATGCCACTCATTGGCTTTAAATCTACAGCACCATTTAGCAACAAGACCAGTTCTGCTGTCAGTCTTGCTACCTGCTATGTTGTACCACTACCTGCAACCTGCAGTATTTGATAACAGCCTGTATGTTTAAACTAGAAGCAGCTGCAATTATAGTTTAAGAAAACTCAGGGGGTTTTGATCTCATGGATTAGAATGCTTACACTGCATCTGTTTTCCTCCCTACCACATATGAGCTGAGGAGTTCTTGGTTTTTCTATCTCTCTGATTTGCTTCCACACAAACAGGAAACCTAATACAGGGGAGATGTAGGACCTAGAGCTACGTGGCAAAACAGTAACAGTAGGTGAGTTCTAGCCCTCACTTTCCAGTATGTATTTTACGTTATCCATGAGAAATTCTCTATTATGGTTAAACAGGTCTCGGACTGCTCAAATTAATATGCCTGTACTGTAATCATTGTGACACCACCAATAACTACCTGAAATTGGAGCCTAAGGTGTTGAGAGCACCTTAAAATTTTTACTCCATATGCCCTAAACTTGGCCTCATTATTCACTACAAACTGCAAAACAGAGACACAAGCCTACCAGTGTCTCTGTCTACCTATGTCCTTCTGTCCAGAAAACACTGAACACTGCCTTAGTGAACACTATGTGCAAAGCATTAAGGTGGTTTGCAGTTTTCATCCTTTTCCATTTGTCTTTCCTGGTGAAATATCCCGCTTCTACTCAACAATTTCCACAAGTACCATACTCAGCCCCAAAATCTCTGAATGCCTTGCTGTCTGAAAGACTTTAATCTCTACAACTGTGAAAATTGATAAAAAGGTTTTCTATTATCTGCCTCCTTTAGCAGCTCCTTTTTTTCCCCCCACTTTCTATTTAACGTAACTTAACACACTTACTCAGAACTCCTTCTTTCCAAGTTATGGCATAAATTAAATAGATGCAGAAATCATGTAGCTTACATTGCATATGCCCTATACCCTTTCTCTAAAATCATTTTGCCTACTCCTATTGTCAATGATTTGGAGCAAGGAGAAACACAGTCTAACTTTACTATGCCAGCCAAGTGAGCTCCCACTCCAGGCTCTCTCCGACACAATAAGGCAGCACATGTAGTACGAGGAAAATGCAGGGAATGTCTGAGAAGCTGGTTGCCAGGAAGAACAAAACAAAAAATAAAGGCAATATATTTTGCAGCTAAGTTTAAAAGAAGTCTGAAAGAGAAAACAGAAATAGAAAACCTAACAGGAAAGGAAATATGGAATGAAAAACCAAAGAAAGCAGCAGAAATCAAGAACCTGACAAAAATATCTGGGAAGTCAGTATGTTAAACCAGAAGTATTTGGTGAATACTTCATATTCTCACAGTATTCTAGATGCAGTCCAGTACTGATCATTTCTATTTGATTCCTCCAATTATTTTATTTCTTTGGCTTTTACATTCTTTCTACCAAGCAGGGCTTGTTGTTTTACCCTGAGCTCATCTTTCTCTTCTATAAGCCACAACCTCAACCATGCACTCAGAAAACCAAGTTGGTGTCTGGTGCAATGAATTATTTTGGTGTTATCAGCACAGCAAAGGACCCCCACCCATACTCATCCAGTCTCCTATGTACTCCATAGGAGTGACAGCAGCCTGAAGCCTTCGGGTGGAATCAAACAGATCAACCAACACTGCCCTTAAAAGAATTTCAGCTACAGATGCAGTCTGCAAAGTGAAATCTCAAACTTTATGGCTCTCAAAACCAACTGCAAAGAAAACTTAGGATAAAAAGGAAGAAATCTTGATTATTTCTTCCACTGGCAAAATCTAAATGTAAGTAGTCTAAAAAAGCTAGGCTTTTTTGGTGGATGTCAAACTCCAACAATACAGGCTGCCTGCAACAATGCTATTAATATAACCATTCTTATTAGCACATTTTTACCACAGGAAACAAGGCGTTATTGTTTCTAATCTCTAACATATTGAATAATATTTTCAACAAGATAATTCCAAACACATTTCCTCTTGTAGCTATTTTATTACATTTCCTACAGATAATGCTTACAAAATTATCTCACTTATTGTTATTACTGTAGCCTCTGGCTTTAGGAGACAAACTCTAATAAAAAGAAAAATTCTGTTTTACATTTTTTAGTTCTAACAGGGATAAAACCTTTCTGTGTTTAGCCTCTATTATCAAAGCTCACAGTGGAAAGTGACCAAAAATCCATAAATTAATCCAACTTCTAAAAAAAAAATCCCCAAACCTCCAAGTGTCAATCACCTCTAGCCTATCAAACAGGACAAAATACCTTCAGCAGTGCTTCTAAAGAAGCTATAATTATTCTATTTTATGTGACTGAAATATTAGAAGGCTCATGCCGTATTTTAGGGGGAAAAAAAGGAAAAAAATAAATTGAATAATCGCTTGTTAATGACAGGCTTTCACACTGAGATAGGAAACCCAATGTTTTTACACTATGGTACATCTGAAACTACGGTGTGATAAGGGAAAATGGGAACTAATGTAAGCTGTTTTGTTTCATAGTACTGACCAAAAAGAAAATTTAATCTTTTTTTCTAGCTGAAAAAGCTTTTCTTTTTCTCTTTGCACAAGAATAGCTGGTCAAGCAAGCAGTTCTAGGAGATAGCAAACAGCTGTAATGCAAATGCTTTCCTGGGAAAATCATATTTTTAGTCTTCTGTATAGTAGTTGGAGAGTTAAAAATGAGTACCTATTACTGTTTTATTAACACTGTCATCTGATAAGCACCCATTTTCCAAGAGACCAAGAATACAGGTTAGGAACCAAGGCTTCATATTTTGACAGACACACTGTTTTAAATTCAATCAGTTTGGACAAGTTCTTAATGGTGATTAATTTGACATAGACCAAGCAGAGTACATTTTTCAAGGAGTTCAGATTTTTATTAACATATGTATCTCCTTAAGAATAGCTATTGAAGAACATCTTACTGATTTTCTTCAATCTATATAGATTCATATCCTGAAAAAAAAACCATCCCCCCCAAACCCTAACAGTCTAAGTTCTGTTATTTTATGTGGTAAATTTTGAGTATTTTTCTACCTTTTTTCCCTCTGTGTCTTTCTAGTTTTCATCAAAATCACTGGGAAACTTGTCTTCGTGTCTGTAGAAACCAAAGAAGATGTGTAGCTGTTGAGAGGGTCGAATGGTTTTCACAGCATGTGCTTCTGAGAGAGCTGGAAATGTCTCTCACTGGTAGAAGGCCCAAGAAGGATGGTAGTCTGATCACTGTTTACTTAATTTAGACTGAAAACAGACTTAAAAGAGAGATCTCACTTGTGATTCCTTCTTCGTCTTCCTAATGCTCTATGCAATTTTTATCTAAACATAGACCCTCACTTTTCTCCTCGGGTAATTCTTGATCCTGATGTACAATTTTGTCAACCACAGGGGCACGTACAGCCTCTCCATCACCTTTTTTCAGTAAACAGAATCTCTGAATGACTTACTAATAACTCCTTTTCGTGTTGGGAAGCTGTCAAAGTTAAAATCAAAGCAAGTGAATACATCAGCAATAGCTAATTACTACTCACCCAAGCAGTGCTGAGGTTTGAAAGACCTGTTTCATGCACAGAACATTGTTGGGTCTACTCTGCTCCTACTCAGGTAACAAACAAAACTGTTCTTGACTTCACTAGGAATCATTCTTAGTTGATACTTGTCTTACTGGAATGCTTAACTAAGACAGACCTCAGAGATCAGTCAGAAAGATGCTTTGCCCACAGGCTGCCCATCCCTGCTGTCCTCCAGCAGGACCACACTTGGTGCCTTTTCCTGCTGTCCTCCCCAACACTCTTGCAGGACATGGGGCAGGGAAAATGGGGAAATAGGCTCTATGCCATTTCTCTTTTCAGTGAGTATTGTGACTTTTTCACTTCATACAGCTTCGCCATCAACAAACTGTTTGCTCATACAGCTGCTTGATCACCAGTATGCAATTCTTTTCATTTACAGAACCAGATTTTCATCTCTTTCAGTGACATCTTCTCTTTGGCCTTTAATCCTCCTCTCAGTTGCATCATCCAGAGTTTTTTCTGTCTTGTCTATAAAACTCTTACTATCATTTTGGTAATAGAGTCATATTCCCTAATGTTTTAGCCCAGAGGCTGAGATTTATTTCTTCTTTGTCCAATCAATAACAAATAGTTGAGAGACTACATGATGAGCAATATTATTTCATTTCCTATCCCCAAGTAACCACAGTCCTGCTGTTCTTCCTCAGGCTGTTGTAAAGTACACAATGAGTTTCCAGTGGGCCAAAAGCTTTGACTTCCTTCATTTTCTTCCCTTTTATGAGTGACATAACGAAAGGCTTTGATAGAATTTACAGTTTACTATAGGAAGTATTTTGTTCGTATGAATTTTGGTACAACAATTTGTGTTTATACTACTTGGAAGCTGTTTTACATGAAACTGCCACACTACTTCATTAAGACAAATTCCTTCAGGGAGCAGGATGCCTATCATGATAATGTCACATAAGAACAATTGATCTCTTGTGATTCTGACTGATAATTCTTGTCTCTTCCTGGGAAATGTTAGACAGCCATTTCAAAGACATTTTTCTTTTGTTCAGAGATGCTTTTCTCAGCAGTTGGTTAACTGTGTCTTCTGTTATTTTATCCTTCCATGTTCATCAGCTACTTTTTGGCAATACCTGACATCCCTATAAATCCTGTGTGGCAAAACCTGTTTTACCACACTCCAACCTTACTTTAGTACAGTTTCCAACTCAGACATGTGCTGCAATGTACTCAGCAGATGAGTTTTAACAAGGCACTGAAAGAGTCAAAAAAGAAGAAAAATAGTGCCTCTTAAGCGTTATTTTTAACCACAGATGTGACATTTTAATATTTAATGAAAACCGGACATGGACATCACTTCTTGTTCCATCAAATAGTATGAATATCTGAACATGCTTGAAATGCAGAATTACTGCACCATTAGAGAATCACAGAATAATTTATATTGGAAGGCATGTCTGAAGGTCATGCAGTGCAACTCTGTTCTTAGCTGGGCAGCTTAGATCCTGCAGACTGAAGCAGGAGATGACAGGGGGAACCTTGACCTCACTGGAACAGTAGCAAAGCTCTGGGGTACTTCTGCTCAGCAGAGCCCTGCACCAAAACAAGCTTGTCATAGGACTTCAGTATTGCTGGTGAGGTGTAGCTGGTGACTCTAGAGCAAGAAAATAACCTGGGATTCCTAGTGAGGACTTTTTGCATGTCACCAACCCAAGCTTTTGTTTTGCCGACCAGGGGATGCCAAGCTGCCCACACTCTAAGGCAGCCAACAGGAAAACAGCCACTGCAGCTGTTGCAGAGGCACAACACCTCTGCAAGAGGAACCCTGTCTTTCACTCACTGAAATCTGAAGTTTTCCTTCCACAGTTAAAGCATTCCTAAAAAAACAGCTTCCAGGCTACGCAATTTTTCTTATTCCAAGAGATTCAGAGAGCACTCATAAAATAAATACACTGGTCTTGTTTTCGATCTCTTCTGAAAAATGTTACATGTACAAAAGGAAAGCTGATACATCCAGTGAATCACACCTCTTCAAAATGCAAATCAATAATCACAACTGACATCAAAACATTGGAGTTCTGCCAAATCTTTTGTAAAGGTGTGAATTGTTCATCTAACTACTACTAACATCTAATACAGGACTAGATATTTTCGCAATAATATTAACAAAAGCAGAAGATGTATAAAGTGGGGAGACAAATGAGTTCTGCCAAAGCTCTACTTTAGCAACCTTCCCTTTAATATTACGATGATTTTGCTGAAAATATCATTTGATTTGGTTAACCAATACATTATTGAAGGGGAGCCTTTCCAAGGGTAAAGAGTACAGCACCAAAGTTCTTCCTGCAGAATGAGAATATTTTAGTTGACTCTTCATTACAACACAAGAGAGCACAACCTCCCTCTCCATTTTCAGTACATATGATTTTCTTTGAAAGGCTGTGAAAATGAAAAAGAACTCTAAGCTGAAAGGAACAGGACCATTCAAGTAAAACAGGTTTATTCCAGTTAAAGGGTTCATGAGGGAACTTCAAGCTTTGACACATGTACTGCACAAGTGCTTGACAGTCTTCAGAGCGCCTGAAAGTAATGGAAGAACACTCTAGGTCATGATAGATAAGATAGCTCTCAAAATTAAAATTCATTCATTCAGCATAATAAAAAAAAAACCTTTATAAGAGTCTAAATTCACTATTAACAAAAACAAAACCAGAAGGTATTACAGGTTGTGTTTAACGTGTTTCCAGTAATTCTCCTGGGTTATATGAAACACGCCTTGTCCTGGGGGGCCCTCGTGTGGCCGCACCCCGGTACTGCAGCGGGCACCTGCGCGCTCCGGCAGCCTCACGCCGCGGGGCCACAAACACCGCGCCTCTTCCGCAGCTTTAGACCGGACAGAAAACGACACTTCATATGAAGTGATTGTTGAAAGACACAGGGAAAAGTGAAAGGTGAAAGCATAGATAGCTATGTCCAGGATATAAATCTACAAATGGTATGTCAAAGACTGTGTTTCGAACTAGTAAAGAATAAAACATTAGCTACTGGGACAAAAATGTCAGTTATGTAAGCCAAAAAACCAAACAAAAAAACGAAACCAACTACAACAAAAACCATAACTAAAAGACTATTACTGTAGGGTATTTTTTTCTTTTGCTTGTTTTTTTTTTTTTTCACAGTATTCATCTGTTGCTACAGCATAAGATTACAGCACTGTTTTCTATAACAATTTAGTGGGAAAATACAAATCATTTAAGTTCTATATGCTTCTAACAGGAAGTTAAATACCACAGTCTGTCAGGAGAATGACCTTTTATATAGTAGTTCCATAGCAGTTCCCATCAGGGTCAATACAAATAACGTTAAGGCCGTATAAATGGACTGGCATATACAGCCTTTGAAATACAGATTTATTGCTCCTCGACATCACTGGGAATTCTGCTATGGATTGGAAGGAGTCATGTGATGTTTTCATATTAATCTCAGCTAAAAGTGCAGTATGTTCAAGAGAGGCAGTCATCAACCTTCATAAATCTCTGTGTCAGCTTCAGATTAAAGCCTCCTGTTCCTGTGCACAGCAAAAGAAACGCCTGATGGTCGCTCAGTTGATTTACAATGGGTGCTAGGAAAACATGTCCGTGTTCTGTGTAACACACTCAGGTGAGTATTCTAGAAATGTCTATTTATTGTACAGATAATTTTCTAGTTTAGATGGACTAGAAATGTAGACTCTCTAAGCTCACAAGTTCCATCTTTGACATTGCTGCTGAATCTGCACACTCAACTTAGGTAAATTAGTTGAATTTATTACCAATCAAAGCAGGAAAATGAGAAGTAAAAAAAATCCTAAAATCACTTTCCCCCCACCCCTCTTTCCTTCATGGGCTTTAACGTTATTCCCAATTCTCTATCTCCTGGCCCCAAAGATGCCGAGGAACAGGGAAAGGGGGTTACAGTCAGTTCCTCACTTGAGGTTCCTGCTGCTGCTCTCCCCACCCGCAGCAGGAGAACTTCTTCCCCTGCTCCAGCATGGGTTCCCTCCTATGGGAGACAGCACTCCATCAACTCCAGCGTGAGTCCCTCCCACGGGGTACATCCTCCAGGCACAGGCTGCTCCAGAGTGGGTCCCCTGTGGGGTCACAAGTCCTGCTGGCAAACGTGCTCCAGCATGGGCTTCTCTCTCCATGGGGCCAGATCCCTGCCACAAGCCTGCTCCAGCACAGTCATCCCATGGGGCCAGAACCTCCTTTGCGCATCTCCCTGCTCCAGTGTTCGCTCCTCCCTGGGCTGCAGCTGCATCTCTGCTCCCCACAGACCCCCTTGGGCTGCCTCTCCATGGGCAGCACCAGGGGCTGGCTCTCTGCTCGGGCACCTGGAGCACCTCCTGCCCCTCCTGCACTGACCTGGGTGTCTGCAGGGCTGTTCCTCTCACGTATTCTCACTTCTCTCTTCTCTGGCCACAATACTTCCACACAGTATTTTTTTTTCTCTCCTTAAATATGTTATCACAGAAGCATTATTAACATTCCTTACATGTTAAAGATGGGCTTGGCCTTGGCACCAGTGGCAGCTCCATCCTGAAGCCAGCTGTTATTGGCCCTGTCAGACATGGGGGAAGCTTCTGGCAGCTTCTCACCTGCCATCCCTGTGATCCCCTCCCACACACTCCACCAAAACCTGGCCACGGCAGCCCAGTACACTGAGGAATGTTGCCCTTTGACACATACACAGGGGCTGGTTGAAAAGTCAGTGAAGACCCTTGTGGAATCCATCGAAGTGTAGCTGACCACAGTGCAGCCATCTCCATCTGCGTTGCTATCCAAGGTTCTGCTTACAGCCACTGCAATGTATGGCTGCACTTGCTTCCTTCTCAAGATAGCCAAGAGAATCAGAGCCATTTTGATGCCAGTAACTTTTGGACACAATTCTTAATTCTGCGGACGAAAGCCACCCCAGGTAGATTAACTCTTAATGGACCAATCTTTCCTTTTCTAATCACAGCATCAATGCCTATATTCATGATGATCAAACAATATTAAGTTTCTGGTCCCCAGAGATAAAAGCTCTTATTCAAGGGCTGAATGCTCATACTAGGAACTCCGTGACCTGACCTGAGGGCTGCTGTGTGACCCAGCATGCACACTGCACACAGGGCCTCTGCAAGGGGTGCCTACGGGTGTGTCCGACCATGTGAAAAAAACAGAATATTTCTCTCGTGTTGCATTCTAACCAGTTGTATCCCAGGTTTTATGGAGGGTTTTTTCAGTTTAAATTCATCCATTTTCAAGACATAATTCAGGGAATCTTTTCACTTTCATCTCATGTTATTTGGGTAGTGATTAAAAAAAAATTAGCTGAATAAACTAACATGAAGTTTTCCATATGAATGTGAGTGCAGTCTATTAAAAAGGACTGTTTACAATACCAATATGCTTCTGCAGAGGAAATAACATGCAGGTTTAATATGATGATAATGCATTTGTGGGGTTACAAAGAGAAGTGGATGGAAACTCATGAGTGGAAGGTGAAACCAAATAATTAAGCAGCAAAATGCTACATGGTACATTTTCAAATTCACTGACGTGCGAAAAGAAAAGAGGAAATCTGCTACTGAGAGTTGTGGACCAACAACAGGATATACAGTCATTGTTCTGGAAGAATGTAGAAATTACTATTAATTTTAAATGAGACCTGTTATTCCAACAAATAATGTAACATGGAGCAAATAAGAAAGAGGTTACCCACCCAGACAATTATTTCACAGGTGAGTTGAATGACAATGTTGTTTTTTGAATAAGCAAACTGAGCTAGAGCTTGATAGTTTAATAGGCAGTATTTTAAAAACACATTCTTTTTAGACTATTATGTCTGTGTAAGCTACAAATTTCAATAACCTCCTGAAGTTCAGATTCCAGTGTTTACTTCTTTGACTTGCCTCTGTGAAACTGGGAGGTTTACGTACTCCGGGCACAAAGTAGTCTTAAATCCCTCAGCCTTCCTTCCATATTCAGGTCAGGAAGACACAGTATACTGTAGAAACTGAAAACCACTAGTGGAAACATATATCTAAAGTAGAATCTGTGGCAAAAATGAACCTTGGATGGCTATCTACTCCCTGGCTACATATTTGGAGGCAGAGGTGAACTAATGACTTATAAAAGAAACAGAGAAAACAGTCAAGTTTCTTTGAAGGTCAGCTTAAGTAATTAAGAGAAAATCAATAGACCAGTTGGCTCTTCTCACTAATATATTTTTACAAGGTTAAAGATTACCCACCATCCTAATACATGTAATGAAGGATTTTTGGGTTTAATCATTTTGCAGTATTCAGGTTTGTCTTTTTGCAATTGTCATACTTTTCTTGCCTCTCCATGTGAATACTGCCTTAATAGAGTATTTTATTAGCACTCCCAGATAAAGTTCACGTTAACCATTCAAAGAACTGAACAAACAGGCATAGCATAATCTGATTTCTTGTCCACACACAGTAACTCTCCAAATCATCCCTGGTTTAGTTCAGCTTGTCTTCAGGAGTTCTGGGGATGTCCACTGCTCTACACCCTGATTGGGATATCTGTCATTTCTGTGTATCACTTCAGTCAAGGACAAGCTAATAAAACTGCAATACTTTGGTTATATTTAACCTTCAGCTATTATTGATTATTCATAAAGCAATGCTAAGAAGTTTTTCATCTTTGTATCTCTATTAACTGTAACTGCTTCTTCCAAGTGCTGGTTATTATAACATCACCATTTCAGTGAGGTTATTGAAAAGCCTTTATTGAGAACATCATGTGAACTAACAAGAAAAGAGCATCTGACCATCTTTAATAGTCTTCTGCCCCTGAAACTTTTGGCTACAGCTTTAAACTGACAGGACAATAGCCTGAATTGTTCAGTCTAATTGAAACAACTCAAAATCCTGTGTATCCTACATGAATGCAAAGTCCCTTTGTCTCAGTATCACAGTGTCAGAAATAAGAGACATATATTGTTACTACTAGCTTTAAATGGAAATATGGAGGTCTAAGTATCACCTGTATGACATGCTGGAAATCATAATGGAGGGGACAAGGAGTCAGCCCAGGAGAGGCTCCCATGTGAAGTGATGCACAAGGAAAATCAGCAAATAGAAATTTGAAAGGTTGAGTTAAAATCTCTATGAATCTTGTCAAGACTGAAGCCCAAAACAAGGAGAACTGTATAAAATTCCATTAAGAGACTTTGATATTTAATTGGATTATCATCTTTTTAAAAGAATGTTTCATGAGTAACTCTTATCTGTAGTTCCTGACCATCCCTTTAGGTAAATCTCACCAGGTGAGGACAATACTCAGTAGTTCCTGTCACTCATATCCCAGCGTCTATAGGAAGGGTCTTTCACAGATCAGGATGTTGAGGAAGGCTCTGACGGTTGCTGCTGTTCTGAAGGGTTGGCACTGATGGCTACATTTTAAATTCTTAACTCCTTCAATGTATGGAATCAAAACTGGCATTTCCTAGTGGAAGTCCATGAACAACTGGAACATCTAAGACATGAATCCTCAGAAAAAAGTATTAGCTAAACTGGTACCAATGATCAAGGATTAAGGACTGTGATATGATCAAGGAGTGTCATTTACCTGCACTTTCTGTCCTTCAGCTTTCCTAAGGAGATGGGAAGGGACCTTTTTCTTATATCCTCTATAACTACTTAAGAACCCATTTGAGTAAATCAATTAGCGAATAAAAGTCAAAGTTGTTTTATTTTGCCTTTTAATTATTTGGAGGATGAAAAGAGGTATTTCAAATCAGTGTGCCACAAATCCAGTCAGCAGCTCAGCCTGCAAGCACCAAGCTGTGTAAATCTGAGTAAGAAATAGAAGCACAGGGTTTCTATTCTATCCTCAGGACCAGACCCAGCTTGGAACAGGTCAGTAGAGATTACTGGAAAATATGAAAGAATTCAAGGAGATGAAGGTGTGGGAAATTTTGGTTGAATTATAAAAGTCACTGCACACATCAAGGTTGAAACTAGATGATCTTTCAGGTCCCTTCCAACCCTAAACCTTCTGTGATTTTACGATTATATACAACTGAAGTCTAGTATTTCAATTAAATAACATTTTACCTTTACTTCTTTAGTAAAAGACTTTAATGGAATTACTGAGATGTACTTTCATAGCGTCACTGCATTTGAAAAAAAGACACATTGGAAAAGATTTAGTTTACTGTAAGTCTATCTAAGAACTAGTTACTTAATTTGTGAACACACTGCAGAAGACATGGACAGTTCAATCTGAAAATAGTTCAAAGTAAAAATCAAAGTAAAATAGGAAAAACAATAAGTAATTTGAAAATCAAGAGGAAAGGTTAGGAGTAAATGAGCAGAAAAACTAGACAGTGTGCTCTGGAGATAAATGCATGCTCTCATTAGGTAGACAAGGATTAGAACACCCATTAGTCAGGTCAAAACAAAAAATTTTAAATTTAAGCAACAGCAATGAAAATTTAAGTTAAGCATTAGGGAAGATCATACAGTACAGCAGCTTTTATCTTGGGGAGAGTAGTGAAATCATCACTGGAAGACAGAGCTAAATTAGACACCTTTATACTCTGTCTGCTCAGAGATAGTCTGTCTTCATGACAGCAACCTATTTGATTAAAAAGAGAATAATTATGACAAACAATGAATGCAAAAAAAAAAAAGACAAAACTTCAGCTAACTTTCAGAGCTGGGCATCATCACTCCTGGCAGACTGTTGAAACACTGAGTTGAACCATTTATATAGTTTCTAGCTTTAAAAAAAAAGTATTCCAACATGAACCAAGTCACAAGAGTGATCCATTGTATCTAAATTTCTTCATGGAGAGTCTGTAAGATCTAATCTCTGTCTGGTGGGGTTTTATCCATACAAAAAACTTGTGTCATTCTCCTCTGCTCCTCATCTTTAAATTTTTCTTTCTTCAGTTCCTCTTGGACCCTCTGCCATCCCCAAGCAGGTCAATCCTGTGACTGTCCATCTAATGAGTGCAGTGGGTGCAGAATTTCACCACATGACTCATGTAAGGAGAGCATCACACACATATTCAGAGAAATCACAGCCACAGTAATATATTGTGATTTTTGAGTGTAAAGGTGTAACGGTTGGGATTTTTTTCCTTCTCTGATTCTTTGTGATTATGTTAGAAAACATGAAGATGTCAATGTTTGTGCAGGTCTAATGTAAGGCTGAACAAGCAGCTTTTGTGCCAGTGCACTTTAAGCTGCAGATGTTCCATCATATCGGAGCTCTTTATCAACCACCAGGTTCTACAGTGAACTGTACATTCGATGTCATGCTGAAACGGCTGTGAGGGTTTAAATGCAGCTGAAGGCTGCAGTTGATGATCCTGGTGGTCTTTTTCAACATTATTGAATCTACAGTCCTAAAATAACATTATGTGTTACACAGGGAACTTGTGTGTTGAACAAAGGAACTGCTGCAGGGCGAGGCGGAGGAATGATCCCTTCAGCTAAGCTCTTCTGGTGCCAGACCCTTTGGGAGGTGTTCAGGTCTTCAGCAAAACCACCACAGCAGGAGCAGGACAGTTCCTAATGCAGAGTCACAATTCAAGGAATCACAGAATGTCCTGAGTTGGAAGGGACTCACAAAGATCACCAAAGTCCAACTTCCGGCCCTGTACAGGACAGCCCCAAGAACCCCACCCCATTGTACAAACACTTCTTGAGCTCTGGTAGCCTTGGCACTGTGACCACTGCCCTGGAGAGCCTGTCCAGTGCTCGATCACCCTCTGGGTGAAGAACCTTTTCCTGATATCCAACCTCAACCTTCCTTGATTCAACCTCAGGCCATTCCCTCAGATCCTGTCACTAGTCACCACCGAGAGCAGTGCCTGTCCCTCCTGAGGAAGCTGCAGACTGCCATCGGGTCTCCCCACAGTCTCCTTCAGGCTGAACACACCAAGTGCCCTCAGCCGCTCCTCACACGGCTTCCCCTCAAGGTCCATCACCATCCTCATGGCCTCCTTTGGACAGTAACAACTCTAGCTCTTTCTCATACTGTGGTGCCCAAAACTGCACAAAGGACCCAAGGTGTGTGTTCAATTCACATTTTTTGTTAACTCCTGGCCATGGCCAGGCAGGCAGAGCCCACTGCACGGCTGAGCCTTCTGTCCGCCAGGGCAGCCCCTCAGGGACCTACCCCAGGCCCCAAGAGCCCAGCCGCCATGTCCCACTGCATCCCAGCAGCCCCCGCGCTGCTCGGCCCATCATTCCCTTCGCCTCGCCCCGGGCTCTGCACGACCATCGCTCCCCGGGGCCGGTACTCGGCGCTGTTTGGGGCCTCAGCACCACCCGTGCCACCCGTGCCGCCCCTGCCTGAGCGCGGCCCCGGGCCGGGCACAGGGACACGGGGACGCGGACACAGACAGACAGACACACACCCGCCGCCACACGGGCTTGGCCGAGGGCGCCGCGCATCCCGACCAGCGCCGGCCAGGCCGCGCGATCTGATTGGCCAGCAGTGCCGGTCACTCAGGCGCGCGGCGCGGCACCGCGCGACCCGATTGGCCATCAGGGCGGTCACTCCGGCGCGCGCC